>NW_028145356.1:600000-986000 GCF_050948025.1 Trichoderma camerunense | reverse complement strand
CCCCCGCCCCCGCCCCCCCCCCCCCGTATCACATCTTTTTCATGTAATATCTTTTTTTTTTGTGTGGATACGAATTGGCAATAGACGAGCCATTATAGAAAGCAATGAGGGATGGCAGGACACACGGCGGACACACGGCGGAGTTGGCATGTTTTTTTTCACTGCAGATTAAGTCAAGAAAGCGCTGTTGTGACGGCCAGATCTTCTTCTGCCTTTTCCCGCTTGCTGGGTATTTGTTTTCATAAGTGATGATGATAAAGCGTACTTGAACTTTCGTCATGATGCAATGCATGTGCCATCTTGGCAATCTCAATATCTCCATCTTTCAAGTTTCTTGCCGTCAACCTGCTTCCAAGCTTGGCTTCTTATCATCGAGGGTACTCATAGAACCTGTCTATCCTCGGCAATCTCCTGCGGTATCTAGAGAGACGTTATCGACTATCACACTTTGGCTTGCATGGTGGGTATAGTACTGACTATATAGACCTTGTTTGACCATTTTGTCCAGTAATAATAAAGACATGAGAGTCATATTGATGAGGAGATTCATTAACATCGTATTGGTATCTATTCAGCCTAAACATATAATATCTAAACAGTTTTATCCAACACCAACGCAGAGGAATAACAAATACTAAAGTAAATATAAGAAGTCGTCGTACCCAAGAACGTCAACGCGGCGTAGAGGGAGGTCATCGAAGAATATACAAAGAAACATACAGATGGACAGCTAGGGTAGAGAAAACGAACTTATTGCCCGCTCCGCCTCATCGAGATTTTCTGAACTTCAGCATTCGCTTCAACAGACCTGGCTTCGTCTCGTGATTCTCCTCCTGGATGTTGTGCTGACCGACAATATCCAAAAAGACCTGGTCAAGCGTCGTAGTGCTGACGCTGTAGTGCTCAACACCTAGACGAGCCTTGTTCTCTTCCAATAGGACGACGAGTCGGCCAATGGCTCCTTGGCTGATATCATGTCCAACGGGTGTCACATCGTCGGCACCTGGATCTTTGGTGAAAGCAAGAACTTGGCTCGAGAGAACAGAGAATCGCAGCTGTCCATGGTACATCTTCGACTCAAGCTTGGCTGTGGGTAATGTATCGAGAATCCACGACGTGATAGCTTCCATCTCCTCTTTTGTTGTCCTGGGGGCCGTGCTCGACACAAGATGCACATGTAGGGCGTCGCCGAAGCGATGCCGCAAGTCATCAGGCGTACCGAGAGCGAGCATTCGTCCGGCTAGAATGCCGGCACGACCAGCCAACGCGTCGGCCTCTTCCATGCTGTGTGTTGTCAACAGGATGGATCGGCCCGGGACCGTAGCTTGGAGTGTCTTCCACATGACTCGCTTTGAGGCGGCGTCTAGGCCAGATGAGGGCTCATCAAGCAAGACGACACCAGGGTTGCCCATGAGAGCAATTCCCAGACTCAGCTTGCGCTTGTTGCCGCCTGAGAGGGCGGCTGCCATGCGTGTTGAGAAAGAGCTGAGGCCAACGGCTTGTAGAACTGCGGTGACATTATGCTCGATATTAGGAATGCCCCGAACCTGGGCATAGAATTCCAGATGTTCTCTAACAGTCATCTGGTCCAAGGCGTCGATTTGGGGACAAACACCAAGGTTTGCTCTCGCACCAGCCAGATTCTTTGTCACAGACACGTCTTCAATAAAGATATCTCCGCCATTGAGGTTTGGCTTGAGGTCACCCCGAATGAGTGAAATGGTGGTGGATTTGCCTGCTCCATTTGGGCCCAGGAGGGCAAAGACTTCGCCACGTTTCACGCCAAAGCTCACGTTGTCCACCGCGAGGTTCTTCCCGAATGACTTTGTCAAGTGCAAAACTTTGAGGCCATCGTCTTCCGCAGAATTCGCAATCCTAAGCTCTTCTTGCATCACTTCCTCATCTGCCTGAGTAATGTTGTTTGGGTGCTTGTGGTTATTGAATAGAGCTCTTACAGAAGACCCTACATTTCCGCTGTCAAACCAAAGTAATAGTCCGAATAGAATGATGCACTGGATAATGAGATAAAGGATAGGACCTCCATACGCCTTGAGGCCGCTGGGGTTTGTAGAAAGCTCGTTGCCATCGCAAGCAGTAGAGAAGAGGTTTGTTGCGAGGAACAGGGCTCGAGTCACCGAGCCGACAGGCATGAATGCTGAGATGACAAAATGGCAGACCAAAAGTGTGTTGTCAATCTTGGAGACCTCGACATATGTAATGACACAGACATAGGCGATCAAGTAGCCGAGGAAGAAAACCGCCTGCCCGGCAGCCGCCCAGGCAAACGTGGCTAGCTGCGACTTGGTGAACAGAGATACCATATATGACACCAAGATCGAAGCCAGGCCATACAAAAAGAGCACCACAAAGACATATTCAATGTGGAACCAAACATTTGACAGTCCAGCCCATAGAGCGGTGACAATTGCGGAGCTGACCAGGGCCATTATAAAGTCAAATAAGAGATAGGCCACCCACAGGGGAAATGGCCTGACGCCGTTGGAGTACTGCAAGCTGCGCACAAATCGCCTGCGCTCGTTACTCGGATACAGGGCGAAGAATGCTGGGTAACAAGAGAGCGCCAAACCCATATAGATGACCAAATTGAGAGCTTTTCCGATGGAGGAGTTGAAAGGAACGTCAAAGGAAGACCATGATGTGGCAATCGTAGTGTTCGTCAGCATCACGTCGAGGAATTGCTGAGCCGTAAGTGGGCTCGTAACAAACACGTTACCAACCCAGGCAACGGTGGGATTTGTGTTGGCGTCGCCAAGCCACAGACCTGTAGTGAGGTTTTTGCTGTTGTCTCGAACAAACTGATTGAATTCATCAAAGGTTTCGACGAGGTGAAGGTTGCTAAGTGAAGACGCAGCGAGGCTGAGAATGGGGCTAGGGTTGATACCAAAGATGGGTCGGAACAGACTCGAAATCAGCGTCTGGTTGAATTTGCTAGATGGCCCGGCAAGGAAAACAAGACTATCACCGTCACCGATTTGAGTAAATGCGTCCTCAGTATCAGAGGTCGAGGCCTGGTCAGTGGGCCTACAACCTGTCGGCTCTTGGTTTTTGACGAAAAGAGAAGTTAATCCTGCCGCCATGATAGGAAGCAGGAAGGCAATAGCATAAAGTATCCAATTTCTCTTCAGCACTGTCCAACGCTTCCTGAATAGGATGACGGCTTGTTCAAAGTAGCCCAATCGTTTGCCATCTAGAAGCTTTAGACCAAGCCCCTGTCCCATATGCGGACTGGAGGAATCCCGCGAAAAGCTGCTGTCATCTTTGATTGGCATTTTCTCGACAATGGTCTCGGTCTCCCGGAAGATTTCTTCGTCTCTAATTTCCTCCGCAACTTGCAGGAATACGTCTTCAATAGTGGGACCAGAGAAGCGATAATCCGTGATTTTCTCCTTCTGTAGGGCCCTGATGACCTCCGCAGCTAGTCCAGACGTTGGGGCGACATATGTGATCAGGTCAAAAGCATCCTTCTTTCTCACGCCAGCGATATTAGGAGTTTCTCTGATATCCGGGTTCTTGTGTACGTTGACTCTGTAACCGCCTCCAAGTGTATCCTTGAGCTCCACAGACGAACCTTCGGCCCGCAGTGTTCCCTTGGACAAGATGGCAATGTGATCAGCAAGAAGGTCGGCCTCGTCCAGAAAATGCGTAGTCAGAATTAAAGTCCTCTTTCCTCTCTCAGCCAGCAGAATATCCCAGAGTTTGCGTCGAGATAGGGGATCGATGCCGCTGCTCACTTCATCCACACAGCAAACAGCACTTCCGCCAACTAACATCATTCCAAGCTGCAGCTTTCGCTTCTGACCTCCAGATAAAGTTTTAGCCAAAGCCTTTCGTTTATGGGCGAGGTCGATAGAGTCGATTAATTCGGTAATCTGTTCTGTAGTTGCCGGTGCATATGGTGATTTAAGCTTGCCGAAAATGATGAGATGCTCCTCGACCGTTAAGTCGTCCCATATGACGTTCTTTTGCGGCGCAATACCAAGGCCGCCTTTGCCGTCGATCGTAATTGATCCGCTGGTAAGCTTATTCAGCCCTGCAATTGCATCCAAGGTTGTGCTTTTGCCGCTTCCGTTGGCACCCAAAAGGGCGACAATCTGGCCCTTTCTGACGTCGAAACTAAGCCCGTTGACGGCTACAACAGGCTCTTTAGGTTTGGAACCCATTGCAAACACGCGCGAAAAGAAGCTAGGTTTGTAAATCTTGGTGAATTTGTCAAGTTTGACAGCAACCTCACCAAGACTTCCATCCCCAGCCTTTAATATGCTGCGGCCTTCCGTGGAGGTACCATAGAGGCGCTGCTCGATCACTGCGGCAAGAAGTGGGTATACAAAGATGTGAACAACTAGAAAGATCCAGAGAGCAATGCCTGGAAGCTTCCAGGGGCTGTCGGGGGCTATTTCGACAAGGTTGGTTGGCCTATTTTGCTTCTCAAAGCGAGACATGAGGGTGATGAAGTAGACATAGGCACATGGCGAAAAGAGCACTGACAAAATCACCACAGGTCCCGTTGAGGGCTGAGTGAGAGATTGCGCCAGAATGCCAAGCAAGAGAATGACAAGAATAGCGGTAATACCACTGAGCTGGGCCTTCTTAAAGAAGGAGGCAAACAGGATAGACATAGACGCAAGAGCAAGACCTGCGGTGATGTGGAAGAGGAGGACAATGGCAAGATTGGTGTAGAAAAACACGCCATATTTCACAATGGCGGATCCTATAACCCACGCCGGCAAATAGATGATTGAGAAAGAGAGATGGTGGGAGATGATACGGGCTGCCAGTGACATCCACGGCTTGCTAACAGGCATCATGGCATCCAGAAGCTGCGACATGCCAGTTTCACGTTCGGTAGCAATGTGGCCAGTCAGGTGGTATGTGATCCAAATGACGGAGGCTATGAAGGCAACTCCCATAAAATTGACAATAGCTTTGTGAAAAATTGCCCTCACTTTTTTCTCTCTCTCTTTCTGGGTCAAGTTGGTGAAGGGCATCTCCTGAGTGTTGGCAAGAGCCTGTGCTGCCTCGGTGCTGTTTAGACCGGCAATGAGACCATCTATGGTGCGTTGAATAGGTAAAAGATAGACCTCTTCGGGATTGTCAGACTTGTCAACGTTAATCTTGAGGGGACTGTCGGACATCTCGGCGTCCGTGCGAATGGTGTAGTTCCATAGACCACCGTCTCCCTCATTTGGCGACGACCGCATGACGACAGCCCCAAAGCAGGTCGTAACTCCTCGCAGGCTGCTTCGACACTCGGTGACCAGTGTATCTTCGCTGTTTGTTCTGACGACGTCGATCCAAGGCCCCTGTGCTGTGATCTGCGTATGAAGCTTATCCAGCACATTCTCTATGCTCCCTCCTGTGAATCCGTTGTCAACAAGCACGACTTTGTACCGGCCACTATTAAAAGCAGCGTCGAAAGCTTGCGATAGAGTTTTGATAGGATGAATCTCTCCGAAGCCGAAAATTGCAGGTGGGACGAAGAGGTTCTTTGCAAAGCTGAAGAAGGCGGCTAGGATGATTGGCACGAGGAAGGCCATGACGATGACCTTTGTGAGGTGGCGGAAGAGCAGATACCGGAAATTCTTGGACATTAAAGTCCGGACCTGCTTAATGAAAGCCATGGCGAAGATGAGGTGGCCCGATAGCCGTGAAGACTGGGTTGCTTCGGTTTCTCTCGCCCTGCTGGACTCCCACAACAGCTAACGATGAATAGCAGAAAAATACAGGCCCTGAAGAGGGCGATAAACATGGAGCTGCACACCGCGGCGTTGATTGTATCAAGTGTCGAAAAGAGAAACCAAAGATAAAACCAAATATCTGTTAGGGGGGAGGGGATGGAAGCAATAAATTGTCGAGTTTAGAACACGCATCCATAGATAGGGCTGTGCTTGCGTCCGTTGGCGTCACAGCTAGATTGGCCCGTTTGCTGTGAAGTTTGGAAGAGAAACGGACAGATTGAGCGCGCCACGGCGTATTCGGACCCAGTAAGGCGATGAACTTTGATGATAACAGCAACTGGGGATTTTGTGATATAAGGGCGAGTATCCCGTCAATCGAATCGAAGCGTCAATCCTAGCAAAAAAGACCTGAACCTTAGGAAACGATCATCCACATAACAAACGCCACTCCAGCGCCAGTTTGTTAGTGAGGATGGCTAAGGGGTCGGGCCTTGGCTTAGCTCATCGAGCTGCAGACGCAACTCATACGAGGCTCAGGACGACAAACGAGAGAAGAGAATGAGATACAGGGAGAGAGAGAGATAAACTGTCCCTGATGCCGCTATTCGCGCATGTTGGGGATTTCTGGTTTCGAGCCGATTCGCGCCTCAATTAGGACAAAGAAAAGAGGCAAAAGCCAAGCAATGCGCCCTTCCCTAGCAATTGGCCAAGAGACAACAATGGCTCCACTTGTATACGCGGACGCTATAAAAACGCCCGTGCTAGAGAAATCGGGCAGGAGATGGGCGGACAAAGTTGTCCGTATTCCGTGCCCTGGATTCTGCAGCTTGGATGTTCATGTTGACATCACGAGATGTTGCTGAAGCTCTTCTACACATAGGTATGCTACTTAGTTGATTTAACAGTATTCAGGTTCCCTTGGTTACTAAACCACAGCATTGTCCCATCTTCAGGTACGGAATCAAAACAATGGGAAACTCCGCAAATACTCGTACACAACCCACTAAAAATACGGAGCAACAACGCCCCTAAGAACTTATTTTTAACCGTTTGAATCCAAAAACACAAAACGGGCACAACATGAGTATTTAACTTTTACTGCAGACCGCAAGTTCAGAGTAACTCCGAGCACAAATTGGCTCAAACAAATATTTGACCAACATGATCTCCGTCCATCATCTATACAAAGCCGATCACTCTCAACAGGTCCTCTCGTAGAATCATCTCCTTTGATCAATCAATGGATGCATGACTGCTCCAAGCGCACCAGTCCGTGTTGTTGCCGCGGCCGGGATTCGGGAAGACATCGAGCCGAATCAGACAGAACGCGCCCAAGCCGCTGATTTTTCAACGTGATTGCTATCCTGAAACTGGAGATTGTTGTTCCGTATGGAATAGTAGTAGCATGCGCAAAGCCAGATCATCAATTGGCTTCTACTTGCCCGTATTCTTCTTCGAGATCGTAACAGATCTCACTCACATGCAGCTGAGTCTAAGGCTACCAATCTAGAAAACTTCGGCCAATTGCAAAAGCAGCAGAAAGCCAAAAAGCACGCGATCTTCAAATCGAGACGACGGCAGTTCGAAGTAAATCAAAAGTAGGTATACGTTACATGCCATATATAAGAGGTCACCACACTAAGACCAGTATACTATTCAACGAGAAAGCACACGGTCCTAGATCAAGGGGACGGCAATTCAAAGTAAATCCAAAGTATGCGCTACATGCCATATATAAAAGGTCACTACACCAAGACCGGTATACTATTCAACCAAGAATCCGCCACCCCCATCGTCATCGTCATCGACAACCATATCAAACTCCTCGGTCTCATCGCTCGCTGCGCCAATTTCGGCCTCTAATTCTGCTTGTCTGTCTGCTTCCTTCCTTTCGTCTTCTCCCACATCCCTCCATATCCTTTCCCGAATTCTTAAGCCCATGAGTAGACGCCTCCAAAGCTTCAGTGCTACATATCGCCTCTTCTCATCTTCCAACTCTTGCTCCAAATCAAGCATTCCCTGAATAGTCGCGTGAATAGCCTCTTCAAATTCCTTTGCAATAACGACTCCATTCAATACAGCCGTTCCCTGTCGGCCCTTAAACTGAAACCCCGTGAGCGCTGGTGCGCAATCAATTCCCAATGCATATGCTGCCCGTCGAGCATATTCGCTCGCTATGTGAACACCACCTTTCGGAACCATGCTAGGCACGTATACTTCAATGTTGCCAAATTTGTTTTTCGGTATACGTCCGTTTCGTACAGGAGGCGGCTCATATATCTCTGCCTGGTCTACCGTGTAAATCGGCGTCCCCGCATCGCCTTCATCCTGGTCCTCCACCTCTTCATACCGGGACCTCTTATTTTGCACTCGTTTGGGCAGCCATTTCGCGGGAATCTCTCCAGGTCTGACTTCATAGCCAAGTCGGAACCATTTCTCAGCACTCCTCGCGATTCGAACATCTTTTCGGCGATAAACCTTTTCCAGAGGCGCACGGGCTCCGGCTGCCACGGTTCCAGACGGTACGGCTCCTGGAATGAGCACCTCATGCCGACGAAGATGACGCTCTAGAGCATATACAGGATGCCCCTTAAAATCCTGTACGTTTCTCGGCATTGGCTCTCTCGCCTCAACTCCACTTAACTCGATGTCTTCGATCTGGTCCAGGTCGCTGGTCGTCTTGGGCTTATACATCTTCATGACCTTACGCCACCACTTTTGGCCATCGTCCAGCGCAGTTTCTATACGCAGTTTTCGCGTCTTTGCTGCATATCCCTTGGCATATCGCCGGGTAACATCCTTCGCAGTGCCGTCTGCATTGAATGCAATAACGTAGGATAAGCAATTTTCCTTGTCTGTGATGGGAGGTTCAAAGACCTTTGGCTTCCAAAAAGTGTGCGTCACTACTGGGTCCGTAGGCTGCCATTTCTGGTGCCCTACGTCAAGGATTTCCACCCAGTATATTGGATACGAAGATTCGCGTATTTGTTTGGGCGCTGAAAAGGTTGGGCGTGGCTTCGTAGGAGCGGCGGTGGGCTCGAAATTGTAATCTGTTGCGTTTGGGTGACCTAATCTGCGTCTAGCTGTAGAAGAGCCGGCAGATGAGGTCGACGAGACTGCAGCGGCCATTTCTCTATATTTTGCTACTTGAGATAGCATGTGCTCGGCTTTGGAAGCGGATTTTGATTTGCCAGTATCTTTGGTCTTTGGGAGGGTAGGTCCTGCAGAGCCAAATGCGAGCGGCTGCAACGAACAAACCAGTCGAGCACGAACACCAGCGCTTCGCAGCAAGGCGCAATACAACTGAGCCCCGACATCTCGTGATCCTTGTAAAGTCCTGGCTGCTTCTCTAAAGTCTGACTTGTCCAGACATGATTCCATATCATTCGGAAGCACATACTAAAAGGCGGGTCAGAAACAAGCCTCCATTGTCAGAGAAGGGCCACGTACGTTATCAAGCTGCTCCACCTCTTCTGCCCACAAGGATCTCCTCATGCCACGCTCTGTAATCTCATATTGTTCCTTCCACATGTCTGCAACGAACTTTAGCCCATTCTTCAGACTTTCGGTTCTTCCAAACTGCGATAGGTTGGTCCCTGGAGTAAGATACTGAATCATCTTATCCGTCAGACGAGACCGGAGAGAGTCTTGAACTTCCGAATCATTGCACCAATGATTTCTCCTAGCCACATGGGACATCAGACAAATCAAATGGGCCTTGTGAATATCAATGCGGCGCTCTCTTTCTTCTTTGGTAATTGGTCTTCGTCTGTCAGGCCCTTGCTTTGATGTCATGGCAGATTTCTGTGCTGAGAGGTTCAGTTCCAGTTCCTTTGGTTCTTGTTGCTCCGAGTCTCCATCCGGTAAGGGCATAAGTAAGTCAACGTCTTCGAAATTTATATCTTCGTTTTCATCTTCTTCCTCGTCTGATTCCAACTCGACAGTCTGGACAGTAGGTTCAGGAATAGCAACATCTTCAAATTCAGCATCCTCTTCCTCGTCGTCGCTGTTGTCTTGCTGCTCAACCTCTGGCCTCGGTGCTTCTGTAGCCAGTGACACTTTTGCAGGCTCATTAGGCTCTGTTGGCTTCTGAACCGATGGAACGACCCCTCGTCTTTTCTTCAATGGCCTCTCAGGCGAACTGACAGCTGGCGGTGCAGACATTCCGGCCTCAGCCAGCATCTCCTGGTATATATCGGGCTCGTCTCCATCAGCGCCATTCCGCCGCTGACGGCTGCCCCTCTGAGGAGCACTGCGTCTCTTTCCGACCATTTTCACATGTCAGCCAAAGTTGACCAAAGTTGGTTCTCGAGCAGCGCCTATCCGCGATTCCCCAGCAATTGCGTCACAGTTACCACGCGAGAGGCGGCGCGGAGTCACGTGCTTCTCTAAATGTGCCTGGCGACTAAGAGCAGACACATTCGAGACAGTGAAAAGAAAGCAACTACAACACTGTACACGGATCTAGAGTAATATGTTGATAACAGACGAAAAGCATCCAATTCCCTCTCGGTATTTAGTATTGGATTGCGGTTTGGTATGTCAATCGTCAACTTCACATTTGAAATATGCTGTTCATCCAGCGTTTCTTTAAAAGTGGGCACATGGCCTAATTATTAAGGACTGCATTTTTCTCTCATCTTGCGCAATAAGAGCTATACGGCAACATCAAGTCTAAAATGTCAGTGGTAATCCGAATACGATTCTTTGTTCCAAAAACTGCTCCCAATGAGCCCAGAATCCCGCTGTGACTTCTTTGGAAACTCCATAGCCACCCAATCAACCTAACAAGGCAGCGCAATACAGAACAAAACAGTCAAAAACAGCAAATAACCATCACTATGTCAACGCCAATCAAAGTCAAAGCCCAAGCATCAAAGCACCTCACTTTTCATCTATTTCGTCAACCAGCCCAAATAATCGGCAACGATGAGAGTTACCATGCTAGATAAGACAAAGGTCAGCTATTGGAGCTTCCACTTACGAATATTTTCAATCATGGGAGAGATAACTTACGCATGAGGGGCAATGCGGACGTAGTACGTTCCAAATCCTCGGTAGAATCTCATGACGCCTTCCTGTCGGGCCACCTTGGTGAAGCAGTCGGCCATTCCCTTGTACGGAAGCTTGCCGTCAGGTCCCCTTGACTGCTTCTGCAATCTTGTCTTGACAAAGTCAAATGGGAGACTGAAGAAACTGGCAAAGAAACCTGCAATAGCACTGGCGCTCAGGGTTTGGGCTTGTGCAGACAAGTTTGTGTTCTGTTTCATCTGTGCCTTGGCCTCGCTGAAGAAGGCCAGCTGACCAAAATTGAGGGCCATGGCACGAACAACGGTTGGTGCGGCGCCCGCCCAGAGAGCTGCGATGCCTTCACCCTTGGCAATGGAGCCCAGTGCGTCGATGACCGACTTGTAGTTCTTGCGCTCGGCAAGAGGCTTCAAGCCGTCGCTCTGCATTCGGATCAGTGCCAGATCAGCCGGGTTGCCAATCATGGCTGCTAGACCACCAGCCGCCAGACCAGCTGTTGCTCGTTCTGAGAAGCCAATCTGTTTATTCTGGGCTTTTGCTCGCTCTGTTAGCCTTCCCATGAAGGTGTCAAAGAAGCCCAGCCGAGCGGTTGTGTATACAGCCTGACGGAGGAGACCGGCAGACAGGCCGGTGTACAAGTCGAGGACCTTTCCGCTAGCAATGATGTGTCGAGTGACAGACAGCGGAGTAGGCTTGGGACCTCCAGTTGTGCCCTCGCCAGCAAGTTGGATGCGGACCTTGACCATGTCGACTGGCTGGATCACCGAGGTGGCTACCATTCCGGCGATGCCTCCATTGATAAAAGGCAAGGCAGCCTTCATGACAGGAGTATGAATAATGTCAGACGCCTTAGCGGCCGTCTCACTTCTCTTGGCAGTATTCATGACGTCCGAGGTCCTTGATCGAGCGGACTCGATTGCTTGCTTGATGGAATTCATTGTTACGATTGGGGAAGGGGTCGCCTTATAAGAACTGTTATCGGAATCTTATGTCTCAGGCGCACCGGGTAGAGTCTCGCTAACTGAGGACCCTGTCTGGTTGTTCAATGACTTTGGCATATTAGTCAAGCCCAAGCAATATTTACACAGCAATGATATGAGTGGTATAATTAGAGCACGGGGGTGTGTTCAGTGGAGCAGGAGAGGCATTTGGGTCTGGCTTCGGGACTGTGATCCCGTCATCGGAAATTCTATCGACCTAAGCTCAACGGCAGGCCGACAGGAGCCGGCGCGATACCCGAGCAGTGAGGTCGGCCCAACTCAAAGCCATGAAAGGCGGTTGCCGATCGGAAAGTCTAGGGGCGCAGAACGGCTCCGATTTGGAGAGCGGGCTCACTTGGCTCCGCTCACCGTCCAAGATTGGGCGGGTGGATAGCCGCTAAGAAACAGGAAGGGGGATGGTTGGAAAGGGAAACGGCAGCTGTGCTCACTCACCAGATAACTCCGCGATCAAGCGCACGCTCAAGGTTGTTGAGCGAAGTTAGGCTGTATGTGTTGGGTCTCGTTGAATTCGATGCTCCCCGGATGGGTTTGTGCACGCGAGGGCCGGGCCACTGGTGGGGAAGACGGCGCAAAACGGAGGCAACGGCGATGGCAAAAGCGCTTGTAGGGGGCGCAGAGGACCTGAATATGAACAGAGCTTATGTTGAGAAGCCTAGCCTTTGGTGGTTTGGCAATTCAACAATGTCCGAGACTCGGATGTGGAATGCGCCGGGGCAAGCGATTGATTGCGTATCGCAAAATTCAGGCGTGAGACGCGAGACGATTCAGATACAAGACAGGATGAGACCTTGCGTGCCCAACGCTTTTGCGCAAAGACGTTGAACGTTGAATTGATGGGGGGACTGGCAGACAAAAGGATTCACTCTGAGGTGTTACAGAAAAGCGTCAGAAGCAACGAGCAAAACAACCCGGCGAGTCGAGCATTTTAATACTGGACGTCTTAGTGCACGCCATGGCTGATCATGAGCCTGGCAACTGCTCTCGTCCACTGGCGACCCTCCACTATGTGGCGAGGAGCTGTTTGTCTGTCGCATTCACGGTGCGGAGGCGAGGCAACCTCGTTGGAGAGGCACCAAAGCTTCTAGGCTTTCGGTATGCCGGAAGTCCAATTGCGGGGGAGGAGATGATGTATCCCCTCCATGGCCACTGCGTCTTGTCTACCAACCATCCAGCTGGCCTGCTGCTAGTCATGTCTGTGCCTTGCGTGGCGCTGGACCGGCGGATGATGCTTGCTGATGCTTGCTGATGGAACATTAAGCAATGCCCTGTTGGCATCAGTCAGTTTGTTGCAGCTGTGCAGCAAACCAGATGCGTCAGCGCCGTCGGCCCTTGTGATGGAGCTATGATATGATGGCCATCCCAGAGGCCGGTGAAACAAGGTGAGTACTGTGTACAAGGCGGGTACACGAACTGCAAAACTGGTTTGGGCTCCATGCATCAAATCAGTGGTCCAGTGAGCTCCTTCCTGGAACGAACCCTTGCAGCTGGCTCTGCTGTAAGTACTGTGTCAATGTGATATTGCCGGAGATTTTGTTCATTTGCCGGGTATATTTGCAAGTATATGGAGAAACTCGTAGTCATCTCTCCTCTTACACGCTTTGCTTCGTTCCAATAAGCATCACTCAATGCTTAGAAAAACATCACCAACAACAATCCCCTCGAGTCAGTCTCCCATCGAATTCCAGCAGCCACTGTCACAGCTACGGGCCTCTCAAATGGGCTCCGTAGCGCGTTGCCGAGTCCAACTAGAGCGATTGAGATGCTCGATGTGAGTGCATCAGAGAATGCGGGGTTGCGCGCCAACGTCCTGCTTTCAGCCAGACCAATATCATGGCACAGTCCATCCAGCCGAAGCGACGTCACTCGCGTTTTCGTCAGCCACCGCACATGCTCCCGGAGCATTTTCGTATTAGCCCGTGCTTGTAATTGCAATGATTGACAGATTGACAGGAGATGCAGCTTGTGAATTCACATGCCTGGATTCATTGGCATCAAAGCGTTGCATCGTCGCCGGACCACAGGCTGTCTCACATGTGCTTCATCAATGACGTCTCCATGGCTTTTGCTGTCTTGTCTTGATTTTGACTCTATCCGACTGCCGGGCGGGCCAGATTCCCAAAACCCACTCGGATTATGGAGCAGAATCCCTGCCTGCGAGATTCTGGTCCGTGCTTCTTGCAGCAACTTGACGGCGGCTGTGGAGTCTTGGAATCCGGGCTGGCTAATGGCGGGTTTTGGAGTAGCCGAATCAAAATAGCAAGGCTCCATTTGCAAGTAAAGCCATCCAAAAACATGAGTATGCAGTATTACTTCATACTTACTACATCGTCCGCAGTTCTTGAGATCCGCCAGCAAATCTATAGACAGTATAAGCAACAGAAAAAGAAAACATCAAAAACAAGAAAAGCAAGAAAAGAGTAAGTGTTAAAAAAATGCATTTGTTATTACTAGACACCATCAAGAAAGGGGAAATCAAGACACCCTCAGGCAGACTAACACACACCCAGCATTTGGTACCTGCGGGGAACTTTGCTGAGCGCCTTTCCTTTTTCCCGCAGACTGCCCTCAACTTCCTCGGGATACGCTACCCAGGCAAATACGGTTTCTTTCCGATCAGATTATTCCATTCCGAATCATTCACTTAAGCTGATAAGTCGTGCTTGCGCCTTGGCGGTAACAAATAGCCGTTGGGCGGGCCCCGGCCAAACTCTCAGCCGAGAATTTCCGACATCTGCCTCCTGTCTGAAGTGAAGCCATTGGCTGGGAGAGCCATTCGAAACTTAGATTTCACCATTGTTTGCGCGTTATCTTGTCTGTCTAATTGCAGGCTGTTGATTGGTTGTTCCATCTCACTACTCCCGTGCTAAATACGCATCAATGGATCTCTAAGCTAACCACCAAGGGGGAGAGCTCCACGATGCTCCTGTCCGCTCTCAAACGCCTCAGCCTTATATCGGACACCGAGCACTGAATCTCGTTCTCCGTGTCGGTATTACTCGTTAACCCCCATTCAGGTCCACTTCGTATCTTAACGATATAATTAGATAATTACGAGTACTTGGGCAACGGTTATACTATAAGATTCCAAATGCTCAGATGATGCTTAGTCACAGTTGGTGATGATTATTTCCGGCATCATGTTACCAATCAAGGGACGACCAGAGAGCTGACAATTTTTTTTTCATTCAATCATGTGCTCCTACACTCTAGTACAATGATGGGAACCTCAAAAGTCGGCCTCCATCGATGACAATGACAAGCCCGTTGCAGTAAGCCCCTGACTTGGAAATCAAGTACAGAATGGTTCCCGCCATATCCTGATCATTTCCCATTCTCTGCATGGGTATGAACTGCGCTGGCACCTTGCCTGGAGTATCCGAGTTTTCGTTGAACCGGTTAACAATGGGTGCGGCCATTTCGCTCGGGAACACTAAAGCCGCAATGTCAGTATCCGAGGTTATCTCTGGCCGATGGCGGAAATTGGCGTCACTTACATCCTGGAGCAATGCAGTTGGCCCTAGATGGTAAATGACTCGTCAATCATCTCATGCATGTAATAAGTTTGTGTGATGATAAGAACATCACAGACGGACGCTGCTTACCGGATATTCCACCTCGGCAGGGCAGCTGAAAGGTGCTTGGCTACATGTGTTGCAGCAGCTTTGGATTGGCCATATGCCCAGCCTCCGGGAGCTGCCTTGTTGAAACTGGCAATGGAGCTTGTGACAATGACCTGAGAGCTTTGCTCCAAGTTGCCCTTCTTGTTTCCTGCGTCAAGGAGTTTCAGGAAGGCTATGGCAGTGAACCAGACGGCACTGGCATTGACGGCAAAAGCATCAGTGTGCTCCTCGAAGCTAATGTCCCAGTTTGAATCTGCCCACTCCTCAAGTGTCGTGTCCTCCTGAAGCTGGACAGACTGAGGCCCACCAACGCCTGAGTTGCAGACCAAGACGTTCAGATAGCCAGTGTCTTGCTTGATGAAATCGACGGCGGCCTGGAGACTCTCCTTGGACGTCACATCACACTTGACTGGCACAACGTTTGGACCCAAAGAGGCTGCGGCAGCTTCCAGCACCTCGAGTCGTCGTCCGCCAATGTAGACCTTGTGAGCACCATTTTTTGCCAAGGCTCTCGCCATCATGAGGCCAATACCTATTACCCAAGTCAAGTCAGAAATGACATTACGTCCTGACATGGGGGAAATGCTTCAAGTCCATTGATGAACCAATCATACTATATACTCACCAGTACCACCACCTGTGATGAAAGCCACAAGGCCATCAACATTGAAGAGATTGCCGGCCACAACAGCCTCGTCAACATTCTGAGTTGCCATGGTGAACGAATAGGATCCTTAATACTCAATTATTTCAACAATGTACACCTACAGGCTTGTGTCCTACTTTAACAGGTGCTATACGGCTTCAGAATTTCCCTATTTGACCCCTCACCAAGGCTTGGTAATCGTAGTTGGCTTTATTCCCCACCACGATAGATTCCTGGAATCCATACCCAGTTTGTAATTCCCAAGAGATGCCACACTGTGCCAGAGTGCCACCATTGCACCACATTAGCCGTCAATACTCGAGGACTGACACAGTGCAGCCTCTGTAGACTCACACTCCCCCACTAGCAGTAGCTCGACCAGCTAGAGATTTTTCAGACAATTTCGATCAAAGATCTTATCTTAGCTTCAAACCGCCCAAAGCAAAGAAAAAAATATTGCCAACATGCCGAAACGAAAGCGCACCGTCGCAGACACCGTACAGAACAAATTAGAGAAATACCGAATAGATATCTTCCGAGCGCTGAGCTCTGCAAAAGTTCATGAGCGGAAGCGCTTCAGCAACAAGCTCCACGAGCCCGGTATCACAGTCGCGAAGAAGACCAGGCTAGAACGCGAATATGCAGCGTTGAAAGTGTGTCACTCTACAATATCAACTGCGATTTTCTATATTAGAAAGAGAATTATCAACTAACCTTGTGGTCCAAAGGCTCTTGACCTGCGGCAAACAGCGCGACACCACCTGCATTCAAATCTTCTCCGAATCAAGGCCGTCGAAACATCAAAGGATATCCCAGAGGAGCTCCGCGCTGAAGTACCGTGGCCTACTCTCTCTCCAGAAGAAATTTCAATTCGGAACAATGTCATAAGCATACTTTGCAACGCAGGTCCCGTGCGACAAGCTCTGGATCGTGCAGTTGCCGACATTTGCGAAACCCTTGGCGTGGCCGTTCCTACCAAGTCGAAGCGTGTTAGGAACAAGAGAAAGGACACAGAGGAACAGCCCGCGGACCGGGAAGAAGAAGATGATGATGATGACGACGAGGACGAGGATGACGAGGAGGATGTGAAACCTTCGGCCAAGTCTTCAAAGAAGCAAGAGGCCGTGGATGAGGAAGCTGCCGACGAATCTGAGTTTGAAGGCTTCAGTTCAGATGCTGATGAGCCTCGGCCATCAATTGAAGAGCTTGAGGGATCAGATCAGGAGGATGCAGTATCAAAGTATGCTGATCTATTAGGTGGATCATCTGACGAGGACGAAGAGGAATTTGATGAGGAGTTACTGGCGAAATACAGAGGCACGGAAAAGGTCAACCTGGACGACATTTCGATATCTGGATCAGGGTCTGAGGACGAGGGCGACGACGAAGAAGATGAAGAACTAGAATCCATAACAGGTTCACGGTCACCATCACCAGTACCAACAAAGAAGTCAAAGAAATCAGCCGATAACGATGACAGTCAGAAGCCGGCAGTCGAGAAGGCTAAAAAGACTAGAGATGAGAGGAAGGAAGAGAGGAAGAAGCAGGCTGCCAAGGCCGCGGCAAAAACAGCTCGGTCGGGAGATTCCACCTTTCTTCCCACCCTCATGGGAGGCTACATTTCTGGATCCGAGTCAGCGTCCGATATCGAGGCCCCGCCGAAGAAGCGTCGCGGCCAGCGAGCCCGTCAGGCCATCTGGGAGAAGAAGTATGGAGCCAATGCAAAGCATCTTCAAAAGGCGGCCACCAAGGGCGGTAGAGATGCTGGCTGGGACATGAAGCGCGGTGCTGTAGGCCCAGAGGACCGGGGCCGGGGCAAGCCGTTCAAGAGAGGTGGCCGACCAGTAGGGGGTGATTCTAGAGGCTATTCACAGGGCCGAGGCGGGATTGCTCAAGAACAGAATAAGCCACCGCCAAAGCCGACGAAGAAGGACAACGAAGGACTGCTGCATCCTAGTTGGGAGGCACGGAAGAAGGCGAAGGAGGCTCAGAAGAGTGTTGCATTTACTGGCCAAAAGGTTGTGTTTGATTAGCGTAGAGACTGTGATGGCTGGCATTTCTTGGCCCTGTCTTCGCCGCATTGCATTCGAGAGTATATATCCAGTTAATGAGACAGAGTTATCAAAGTCACCCAGACAATTACATCACGATGAAACTTTTACAACTGTGGATACAATTTTTGACGGCCAAAAGTCTCGTAGTAGTATGGTTATTGTAATGAGAACCATGCGTGGATTACTTATGATATAAATAGTAATAAGATATATCGAGCTACGGCGGTTAACATTCAGACAAATAATTCGTACATGAGTGTCATCACTAGGCAGCAACAGCGGAGCTAACCCACAGCAGCTGTTATAAAGGTGAAGCAAAACTCCGTCGGCGGCGTTATTCCATTCCCATCTTCCATACCATTACCATTTCCTTTCCCAATTGAAGATTGAAGAACCGCTCTGCGGCCATGGCGGGAGTTCCCTATTTCATCGGCGTAGGAGTGCACGAGCAATTCCAAAGAACTCGGGAATCCGCAAAACCATCCGGTGAAAAGAAATCTCCTGGCGAAGAAGAATTCTTCTATGACTTCTCTGCTGTCACAGAATCCCATCTGAGCGATGTTCAGGTGCTATGCCAGCATTGCAGAGTGCTGCAACTCAAAGATTTACGTCTGAAAAGGGAAAAAGTCTCGTATGACGATAAGAAGCCGTTGAAATTGAGGGCGGACGTCCCGAATTATGAGGAAGACCTCGAATATCGTCGAAAAGATGTAGTTCCGCTGCTTCCCAACCTGGCCGAGTCTGCAGACTCTGGTTGCCAGTTTTGTACCTTGCTTCGGAATGCCATGATCTGGCACTTTCGGAAATACCCATTGGCGCGTCTTCCTGACGATACAGTCGAGATTACAAAGATTCGAAATTATTGGAACTTTGGTCTAACAGCATTTACTGTACACAGCACTGCGTTTGTTAGACCTAAGCACAGATGGGGCTATCTTACATTCAGGGCCAGTATTAACCCAAGAGGTATGAAGCATTATGAAAGCCGCTTTCTATATGGAAATAAGGAAATAATCTACTGACATTATGGCGTTCTCTTAGATCCATGTGCTACCCCCTTTTACCCGTTCTCAGACTTTATACCAGATAGTATAATATCACCCGCCGGCATTCTCACCTTGAAGAAATGGGTGTTTGGTAGCAGCAAGGAGAAAGATGCTCTCAAGGCACTTTATCGCCCTACAAGGCTGATTCATGTTACTGGTAAAAGAGAGTCGAGTCTGATTCGCCTTGTGGAAAGCAATACACATGCCGACATGGCTGAGGAACCACAGCCGTATTTGGCTCTGAGCTACTGTTGGGGAGGGAAACCCCCGTCTCTCACAACCACAAAAAGCAACTACTCTCATTTGAAAACATCCATTTCTTACAATGCCCTGCCGAAAACGTATCAAGACACCGTCCGCATTGCGCGAGCGTTAGGCGTCAAGTACGTCTGGATTGACGCACTCTGCATCATACAAGATGACGTGGAAGACTGGGAGAGGGAATCGCAGGTGATGGCAGAGATTTTTCGAAACTCCCTCGTCACGCTCATACCGCTCCGTACAACGTCAAGCGACGAAGGTTTCCTTGAACGTAACCCAAGTGTCAGGATCCCCTACCACTCCGCAGAATGGAATATCAGCGGTTCATTCTTTCTTCGCCATATACCCTTCTCTTACGAAATCGCCGAGTCTGCGTTACGTGGTGCACCTAGCTGGTCAGACAGACCCCTCTCTCTTGAGATTCAAGCCTCAGCTTGGCACACTCGTGGCTGGGCGTTTCAAGAAGACATGTTTGCGATGAGGAAGCTGTATATCGGCCAGCTCATGATGCATTGGGATTCTCTCAAGCCGATTGACATTATAAGAACAGAGGATACCATCATCGATGACAAGCTAGACCGCATTGGTGAGGCTGAGTTGTCCATCATTCATACATCTACACCATGGAGAGGCGAAGGCGACTATCAGGGCTGGTACAATCCAATGCTTGAATACAGCAACAAGAAGCTCACGTATCAGACCGACAGGCTGCCGGCAGTGTCATCGTACGCCAAGCTCATCGCTAGTAAGAGCGGGGACGTATATTTGGCCGGCTTATGGAAGAAGAATCTTCATCGAGGTCTCCTTTGGAAGGTAAACCGGCGTTTGCGCTGGACCTTTCGTCAGCTGAAGGGATGGCTCAAGCACCCGCCTCAATACATTGCGCCGTCTTGGTCTTGGGCGAGGATTCGCAGCAGCTTAAGATGGGACAACACTGATTACATGAAACGCGAGTGTAAGGTCCTTGAGGCTAAGACGAAGCCTCATGGAGGAGATATATATGGACGAGTGTCTGGCGGACGCCTGTTACTCCGCGGCAAGGCCTGTGGCATTCCTGGCGGGAAACTCTATAAGCTGCCTCTCGAATCGCCCTATCATGGCGAGCAATGCGAGTGGCTGGCTATAGAAGATGAGCAGTACGTCGCGCAGTGCGCCCTCGACTGGAGAGAGACAAACGAAGATGGGCTGCAGCTCTCTGAGGCGAGCGGGGAGCATATCCAGAAACTTGTCATGTTCCTCGTTTCCAGCGGCCATACGAAATCAGCGAGTGTCTTTTCCAGAAGACCGCATGAATGGGAAGACAAAGAGGAGAACCCGCCGTTGGAAGTCATGCACGGCCTCCTGTTGTATCCTACGGGGAAGAAGGAGGATGAGTATTGGCGTGTCGGGCTGTTCCACTCACTGACGGATGAGAAGGGTGGCAGGCAATATTTTGCCAATTGCGAAAAGAAGACTGTAAGAACCGTTTAGTTGACGGTCGTACAATCGTATCTGATGATCTCAGATCAGGTATTGTTGCAGACTGCAGTATAACTCCAACACTACAGTAGAACGCTAGAACATGCATGCATGAGCGCCAATTCGATTCGTATTCTAGAGTGAATTCAGCGCCATTGGCACGAGTCATTGCAGCATTGCAGCACAATCTATTGAGCCCTGCATGCATAACGCATGTCTATATGCGCGTATGTGCTGCAGGTAATTTTTATCTCGCAGCAAGGATTCATTTCGCCTAGCGCTTGTCTCGGGTAACCAGAAACAAAAACGTTCGCAGACGGTTTTCCTGTTTATCGCACTTTGACTCGTTTGCCCCTGAATATGATATAATATGTCCTCGAATTGATATCATGGCTGGATAATGCTGCTTACCTACGCATTCCCGGCATGTCATGCGTGTGCAACATGAAGTCATTTTCGTTGTCAGTATCAGTATCAGCGAGGCTCTCTGATGCGTTAGATCAGCTTGATCAGCTCCTCTCTTATGACTTCAAGCAATGATTCAAACCATCGTCAATGTTTCAGGTCAGGACTAAAAGCTCCGGCAGCGATCGGCGGCAAGTGCTCTCACTAGCGACTGCTGTTGGGTCAGCGGGCAACTGCACAGCAAGCTCCTTCCTCAGATCTTTTTGGCGCGATCACCACTTCATATCCATCATGTGGGCCACCAAAATAGAGTCTTATCGTCATCTTCAATTTCCCACCTCCTATATGCAGCTACTGTACGATACAGTACGATACGCGAATTACCTACTATACCCAGTTCATCGATATGTTTTGATTCTATTTCATTCTTATTGTTCGTTTTCCCTGCTTCTAGTTTGTCTCTTTGTTTGATTGGCTATGACTCAAACATGGTTGCGCACCAACCGTCCTCTCCCTAATTTCATAACCTTGGAAGTGATCAACAAGTGCCATCATTTCCATCACAAAGAGCCTCATCAGTGCATAGCACCCCACTACGCTTATTCGCTGGAACGGGAACGGGTCATCCCTCGACACCCACAGATCGGCTCAACCGAGTTTGTCGTTCGGACAAGCATCGCCTACCAAAGATGGCGTCCGCGATTGAAGACGTCATGCACCACTCATTCGCTGATCCCGCCGAGACGGGGCGTCACGAGCTAGGCTCCTCTCCAATAGCAGCCTATCTCGACTACCCCAGCTCTGTGCAATCTCACGATCGCGATTAGGGCACATGCGACAGTGAGGCTATGGCTGAGCCGCTGAGGCGGGATAAAACCACTCTGCAAGATCAACCCTGCGAGATTGATTTTCTGGCCCGCGTTACGAGAGCCTTGCTGCACTCCTCCTCAATACCCTTACAGCCAGCGGTTGACGGGTTAGAGGCAGGTACATCGTCTACCATGGAAAGACATAGTTCTAATCCAGAGCTTGGCTCTAAGCCCACCGGCTACCCCAGAGTTGCCCAAATCTCCAGGCTGGCTGGTAATGGCTCCAGCGAAAAGCGAGCAACGTCTTTTGAAGAGGTTAGCCACCTCTTATCTTCTCATCAAACGTCAAAGGAATCCCGCCGCCGAGCAACGAGTCAGATTGCTTCCCCGGTCGTCGATTTTGATGTGGCCATCGCAGAGAAGCCGCAGAAACCCCTCCAGGGCAGTCACCCAGAAGAGGGCCCAAAATCTTACTATGTCATCAATCCCATAGTCCCCGGCTCGGCTTGGTATTTTACCAAGGGAAAAAGCAATTCCAATACGCATGAATATGAAGTTGAGAGAGTTTCGACTCATCTTGTTGATATCGGGCAAAATCGCATAGGATACCTAGTTGAAACCGCATCTCGGGACGACGTGACTGCGGTTGCCGGAGGACGGCCTGCGTCCTGGACCCCTAAAGGCCAGAATGGTTGGTCTACCACATCAACGTCATCCATAGAGAAAGCCAACAATGTCACAGAAGCAGAACCCGGTAAAAGGGCGAGTCGTTTCGAAAGATTTGACTCGGAAGGAGACTTCGAGACAGAGTTACACAATGAGTCGGCCATCATTGTGGACCGTCAAGACATTCCTCTCATCACTGAGATGATCTTTCGACAATTAAACACGACTAGACTAAAACGAAATAGCTCTCGAATGATCGGCGGCCCTACGGAAAAGCACGAAGCATCGTCTAAAGAGAATGGGGAACTCGCGAACATCATCGAGGCTACACTAATGGCTTTTAGAAGACCTGTACGATATGACATTACACCCGAAGCAGGCGAGGCAGACCTCTCTCAAAGCAAACTGCCGGTTCAGTTTGCGATGGAGCACGGTAGCCAACGTATAAAGCTACAACCGTCTGTGGCATCAAATGCAGAAAATACCTTGAGCATACCCCAGACGTCATTTACCGCCGCAGATTCCACCCGCAAGGTCAATGGAGCCAGAGAGAAGTGGCAGCAAGAAGCATCATCGACATCGACAACATTGTTTTCACAACAAAGCGCGACTTCAATCACTTGGACGAATCATGGCGGTCGTACAGGGGAATCGCTCTTATCCCCCGATTCAGCCAATAGCTCCTCAGACGACAACTCTGAGAGGACTTCTCAAACCCGTCGAACTTCATCCTGCCGTACCCACAAACAAGACGAGAGATTGGAAGCATCTCAGGCCTCCATCGGTTCTTCCAGCGTTGCGTCAACCATCACCTCGTTTCCGAAACTTCTTTCGCGACATTGCACCAGAGAATGGATCAAGCCTCTAGTCAGCCTGGAAGACAAATCTACCAATCCATCCCGTCAAGGGGTAGATGATGGCACTAATCGCATTTCTCGTGAACGCGATACGTCATTTACTGAGGCTACAGACCCAATGTGCTGGCCTGGTGATAGTTTCCAATCCATTAATACCTCAGGCTACTTCACAAATGAAGCTCCAAAATCCAGGCGCACAACTGTATCTCAGTCTTCTCCGACCAATATGAAGAGCTTTGGGAGTCAAATCGGCTCATCGGCGCATCGACGTCGAAGTACACTGACGTACGACTCCAAGGGTTCGCCTTCAACAGACCACTTCTTCCCTAATATTCTCGGCAAATTTTTTGTGGGCAGAAACATGGAAGAACCTGAAACTCCCGATTCAAAGAGGACAACAGATTCGGATTCTGTATCGCATCTTAACTCGCCATCTCATGTTCAGGTGCATGTGGGAGCTCCCTAGTATGGAAACGAGTCATTCACGGAACGCAATTCTCTTGTATCGGTGGAAGATGGGGCTGGGATACGTGATATTCTTGTGGGATGCATCGTGGCGGCAGACAGAAGACGTCACCGTGATACGTGTTCAGAGGATAACAGGCCTCATGTTTGCGAGGATGACATTGAAAATCGAGTTATGAATGACGAAATTGTGAACACCTAGCCAAGCAGCAGTCTTTCCCCTATGTAACATATTATAATATTAATCATGACCAACGATTCTACTGTCAAGTATGGGGATGAGGGGAGAGCATCGTCTGGATACGTAGCAAAACAAAACCACTAGATAGTTCCTTATATAACGATGGCTCACGCATTTGGATACAGATTATGTTACAATGTTCCGTATTGACAGTATTTATTCAACGCATTACTATATATCCATGTTATGCCGTAGGTGAAAAAAGAAACAATTTTGCGCTCATACCGCCTTTGATGCCCGTGCCTTATTCTCCCGGTGTCTCTTCTCCTTGGCCGCCGTCTTCCTGCGCGTCATCCACGATTTGTTCAAATCTCGCCTGTTCTCCCAGAACCACTTTTGGAAATCGCTTGTGGCAGTCTGTCTCCCCTGCGCAGGGCTTCCGTCATCCTCATCCTCGCCTCCCTCTTCGTCTTCCTGCTCCTCCTCCTGCAGCGCATTCGCTACGTCGTCTTCCATCTCGACGTCTTTCTCTGGCGAAGCTCCCCAGAAGCGCTGCATGCGCGACGGATGAGCCGTGTCTGGCGTAGGGGCGGCACTTCGGACGTTGCGCCATTCGAAGTCTTGGCTGGTAAAGGGCGTCATGGGGGGCACAAGGCCGGCGGGTGCAGCTTCGGACTCTTCTTCGTCTTCGCCTCCACCGAAGAAACTGAACGGTTCTTCCTTGGGAACAGACGTTGGATTCTGGTGGTCAGGTTTCGGCCGCTTATATAGAGCCTCTAGGGGGTGTACTTTTCCAGCTGAAGGTGTCTCGGGAGGCGGAATTTTGATGGCCAGGGGTTTGTTGCTTGCCGGAGTGGATTTGGGAGCATTCGTCTTGGAGGTTGTCGGCGTTGTTTTCTCTGCTACCTTGGCGGACTCGTCTTCCTCTTCATCACTTGACGAGCCACTTTCGCTTGTGTCATCACTCGAGGAATCACTGTCGTCATCTTTCTCCTCTTCATCCTGAGGCTTGGTTGCGGCTTGAATAGGGACCTCTGCAGCCTCTTTTTCAGCTTCCACCTCAATCTCCTCTTCAGACTCTGCCTCAGATTCCTCCTCAGACTCGTCTTCAGATGAAGTGCCCTCTGATGAAGTGCCACTGCTGCTCGTGCTGTCATCATCTTCCGGCTCCTCAGACACTTTCCTAGGCTGAGGTACCTTCTTCGGCCGCTGTGGTAGTTTCGCCTTTTCTTTCTCCTTTACTTCTTCCACGACGTTGCCCTCCTCATCGACCCATCCTTTCCCCTTGACGTAGTCAGTCGCTGTTTTCCGGTCGGTCGCCGTAGCAGCCTTGAGGAAGCTCGGGAATTTCGTCGTCTTTTCAAATTCATGAATGACAACCTGTCGTGAACTGCCCTTCTTCTTGCTCCTCTTCTTGTGTTCCAGCTCCTCGGGAGCCAAGTTCTTCATCGTGTTTGGCGGCAGCTTTGTCTTCAACAGACACTCCTCTCCCTCTGTGTATTTGGACTTGGGTCGCTTCAACTTTTCTTTTTCCTTCTTCTTTTCCTTGCTCTCCTTGTCCTTGTCCTTCCTGTCTCTCCTCTTGGTTGTTGTTGGCGTCTCGGTCCATCCTCGCTTTACTTGGCGGTCATGTAACGCCACGCCCTCCAAGACGTCTGGCTCTCGCTTCCGTTTCTTGGATGGCTTTCTCTTCTTTTCAGGAACTTCGTCCTCATCTCCATTCGGCTCCAGCCGTGTCTCTGGGCGGGCCTTTTCGATTCGCATCTTGCAGCCCTTGAGCGTCGTCCCGTTCAGCTTCTTTCTCAATTTCTCAGCATCCGCCTCGGGCAGTTCAACAAATCCGTATCGCCGTTCCGGAAACGTCTCAAGCGTATGGTAGGAAATATTGCGAGCGGTCGGCAGTACTGAGGCTGGAACCACGACCTTGATCAGCTCGGCATCAAGCGGCGTGATGTGAAGGCGGACGAAGTCGCTGGAGTCGCCCATTGGAAACCGCAACAAGACGAATCTGGCTTATGCACCGCTTTTGCGATTTTATCCAAGCGCGCAGCAAATCCAAATTCACGGTGCTGCAGCCCAATTAAGCGCCCGTCAAAAAAAATCTCCTGGCAGTGCAAAGTCGACAAGGAGCTTTTTGGAAATTTTAGCGGGTCTAGGAGCCAAATCACGGAGTAGCGGCCTTGGTTGTTCCGTGCCGTTGACAGCGGAATGGCTTTGTTCAAAGAATCCTGTTTGCAAGATCTGCTACCCTGAAGCCGGTGTGATCTTGGAAAATAATTTATTAATTATTTTGATGTTCATGATAAGATGGAGTCATGAGAGTAGCATATTGGGCCGGAAGCCTATTTCTTATGATTGCTGGCAAACAGGCAGCCCCTTTCATAGTAAGCTAGGTGTGACTGTGTAACGAGCAAATAGAATCAATAATACTCTTGCGTCATACCAAGCTGTTATCCATGCTGGTACAATGCACACGATTAAGATTAGCAAGAGATTGTACAGTCAGAAGAAGTTAAATAATTATCATCATCAAAACTAGACAGCTGACATCGCCTAAATGTTTCTATAGCAGCCTCGTATTGCCCATAATACATCCTACATCTTCATCTAGGATGCCTCTCAGTAGTGTTATACATAATTTACAAAGAGCAATTGCTGACGCTCTGTATATAGATAAAGAAAACCCTCTGGCCTCTACTCTATAGCATGCATGTTTCGTTATTCATACATTGGGTGATAGGAGATCGTATTTGACACATCGTTCAACCTAGAGAAACACTTGTTAGCACTGTCGAAAGGACATGTAGAGATGGGGAGAGAGGATGTGTTAAAACTCACATCGTCAACGCTAGCCTGCATAAACTTCCTCGCCTCCAAGCCCATCCACAGCATAATCATCGAGAAATCACCGTGCTTCGCCATCTGTGCACCACTCTGAGCGCTCAGCTGTCTCAGAATCGGCAGCGAGCTGCTCAGAAGGTCGACATTGGGATTAAGACTACGTCCAATGCCCTCCAGAAGGAGAATACTGATGACGACGTTGACAAAGTCGCCTTCCAGGCGGACGTGATGGTTGCGCACCATGGAGAGAACTTCCTGCAGGATGTCGCCAATCTTGACATTGCCAAGGGCCAGTGTGCGGCTCTTGACACTCAGGACGAGATGCTGCATCTTGAGGGCAAAGACTTCCTTGTCGATGACGGCCTCAGGTTGACGACAGCGCTCGCACATGAGATGGCCGGCTTTGTAGCCATCAAACTCGGCGACGGCACGGAATAAGGCCAGGAAGTTGTCGCGATTGACTGCATTCAGCTCCGTCACCAGACCTGTGTCGATAAAGATGAGTTGTGGACGATAACCCTCGGCATCAATCTTGGCCAACTCGGCTTCCCATGCGGATTTGTCCTTGCGGCGCCGATATGGCCGTAGTCGTTCCAAAACCTGCTCCGTAACATCGAGGTGGCCATCGTCCGAGGTAGGAGCCTTCTCAGCGGACCGACGCAGCCGAATATTTGGTTGTGCGGACTGATAAAAACGGACCATGATATTGCCTGGGTGCAAGTCGGCATGAACAAAGTTGTCCAAAAGCAACATCCGGAGAAACGCGTCCAGCCCCTCGTCAGCAATATCATGCTGGAAGACACCGCCTCCGTTTTCCATGAAGTCTGCCAGAGGTATTCCCTGAGCAAACTCTTCAATGAGAACGTTGCGAGTCGTGAACTCGGAATAAGGGAAAGGGAACGAAGCCGTCGTCCGGTCCGCGAAGTTCCTTCTGAATGTTTCCAGATTGGCAGCCTCTATTCGCAAATCTAGCTGAAGCTTCATCATCTCCCCGAATTGAGAAACTTCGTCCGGTAGAGATAACCACTCGATCGTGGGGATCGTATTGAGTAAAGTGGCGAAGAAGCCCATGATCTTCAGATCCCTTCGCACAATGCGTTCAACATTGGGGTGCAAGACTTTGACTGCGACGTACGTTGATGGAACTTGCTTGGGTGAACTTTTCAAAACAGTTCTCACATGCTGTTTCATATTTTGAGTAAGAGGTCGTGGTTCCTTTGGGGCGGCTGCTAGCTCTTGCGGTGCTGCAAGATCAGGCTTGAGCTTTGCTTTGTAGACTTGGGCGATTGCACCAACTCCAAGAGGTGTTTCGTGGAACTCGTCAAAAATATCCTCGAAATGACGTCCGTTAAACGCCGCTTCAACTGTCTTCCGAGTGACGCGCATGGAGTGGGCCGGCGCATTCGAATGCAGCTTAGACATTGTATCGCACATGGCCGTGGGGAAGATGTCGGTTCTCGAAGCTGCCCACTGGCCGAGCTTGATGAATGCAGGGCCTGCCAGCTCCATCGATTTCACGAGGAATCCATACCACCAAAGAGTGCCGCTTCTTTCGCCATCTTTGTCAGGATGGCGTCGCCCAAACCAGATTGCGGGCACTGAAAGGATGACAGGCACGAAGATGACCACGAGGTGTAAGAACCTTGTTCCGGTGCAGATTGGCTCCCAGATGTAGACATCCCAAAATAGAAGAATCTGCTGCACGATCCTGGATATCCCCCGGTCATTATCGTCGATGGTCTTGCGAATCTCATCTCGGGATGCTTCCAACATGCGAAGCTCGCCCGTCTGCTCAGTTCCCCCATTATCCGTCTGAGCCAGCTGAATGAAAGCCCCTGTGCCTAACGCTGCTGCACCGGCTGAAGCACGCAACGCTATCCTGCCTCTTGTTCTGCCTTCTTTCCATCCTGTTCTTCTAGCTGTGCGAATCCAGTTATGTAGCCCATCAATTCTCCGGAATCCGAGTCCCGTCTGACGCAGCAAATAAGGTCGAAATAAAGTGCGCCCACACAGCCGACCTAAGAGAAGGCCGGTCTTCATGTCGGCGGACAATCACGCGCACTCAATTCCAGGCCGATACGGGCCGTGATCATAATCGAGGCCTCATGAAGATATTCTGAGGCTTAAAGGGGGAAAACGAGAAAAATAGAGCATCGCCCGAGTTAATACGAGTAGGAATCACAAGCTTCGCTGCAGAATCCCTGCCGCGCGCCGGAATCAATCGGTGACGTAGTGGAGTGGTCACGGCGATTACCCGGCTAAACATGTGCGAGAGAAAAAAAAAAAGGTTCGGGCTTGGCCGTAAGAATGATGCGATAAGATTATGCTGTTGGCTTGGAAATTTCTATGGCTTAGAACCAACATCCCCCTCAATACCCTTTACATCTTCGATTCTTCAGCAATCTCCTGCTGCCTGTAACCTACGATTCGCATTTGGCCCTCTTCGCATACATCGATTATTTGTATAAAACTTTGCATCTCACAATGGGCTGGTTCTGGGCCGAGCCTGCCCCTCCGGCCGGCATTCCTCAAGGACACCCGGCCGTGCCACTGAATAAGGAGCCTCCGGTATGATCGACCCGAAAGACTCGGACCTAAGAAACGGTAGATACTCACAAGTAACAAACAGCCCGGATGTCCTATGCACCAAAAGGCTGCCGATGCCTTCAACCCGCACAAAGCCATACCCGCCGATAAATCGTCCTCCTCATCCGGCTGCCCAGTCCCTCATGGCTCGTCATCACCCTTGCCGCCGACATCTGGCTGCCCGGTGCCTCACGGCTCCCGCGGCCAGGAAGAGCCCAAGTCGATCCTCTCACAACTCAACCCTTTGAACTACATGTTCCCCGATTTGTCGCAGAAGCCTGCGCCCTCGCAGTCGATGGCGCTGCCGACGGAGCGTGAAGAATCCACCATCCCCAAGGGATCCGGCGACGGCACGTGGGAGTACCCTTCTCCCCAGCAAATGTACAATGCCCTGTTGCGCAAGGGCTACACAGATACCGACATCACAGCCGTGGAATCCATGGTAAATGTCCACAACTTCTTGAACGAAGGCGCATGGCAGGAGATTATCGGCTGGGAGGAGCGCTTTGCGCGCGGCCTATACAGAGGATGGCAGGTCTGTAAGCGAGGAGAAGCGCACTCAGCGGAGGAGCTGGATCGCCACTGGGATGGAGTGGATGTCAGCCCAACCCTCATCCGCTTCCAAGGACGACCCAAGGACCTCACTCCCAAGGCCACGATGCTGCAGGTCCTAGGCTGGATCTATCCTTCCAAGTTTGGGTAAGATGGGACTCTTACCATTCGTATGAACAATTTGAAGAATTGCAAGCTAATAGTGACTTAGAACTGACCTTCCATTCGATCGTCATGACTGGTTCGTCTCCCGAAATGTCAACGGCGAAAAGAAGGAGATCCGATACGTCATCGACTACTACTCTGGAGAGCCGGAGCCCACTGGTGAGCCCGTCTTCTATCTGGATGTCCGTCCTGCGGCCACGCCTTTAGGAAGCGCCGAGCGAATCATCCGATGGAGCACAGATGTGTGGTGGAAGGCTATTGGCGGTGACCAGCGAGAGCAGAACCCGCAGCCGTTCTTTCGCTACAACGCCGTTAAGCCTTGGGGCTAAGTGAGCTTTTGTTGCTGCATTGCTTCTTCATGCAAGTGGTTTGCAAATTCCCATCTCAGAAAAATTAATGACGGTGCTTTTGGACGTGTATATTATCATGAATGGAACAGGCGTTACTGTATAGTAAATAGATTTCAATAGCTGATGTGCATATGACCTTTGCCTCAAGCATCGTGTACAATGCTTGTAACATATAGTAAACGTAAACGAAGCACTTAATCACCAAGGGGCCAAATGCTGGCAAGAACACGGGATATCGCTATCGTGTTGAATTTTATACAAAAAGAGACTGAATGCGCTATTAAAACATGTGTATATTGATGTATCCGTAGACTGTCCTTCGTTAAAAGTCGAATCGTGTTTCCCCATATTGCTTTAACCACGCTTTGCAAAACGAATCCGTGGCACCTATGAACGTGCCCATACGCGAAAAACAGAGGATATTGCCCCGAACCAAGCTGGTGTTTCTACATTATTTCCTACAAACGCCCAGCACGTAGCCGAAAGTATCGTTTCCGAGTTGATCAGCTCGAAAAGGAGAAGAAAATCGAAAAAGAAAAAAAAGAGCAATCATCGCCACCAAAGAGAGCCTTGTATCATGAGACAGTTTTGTTTAGCGTTCAAACTCTTGTGGCATCACAGTGTCGTGTTCGCCGTATATACTTGCTGACACCCCCCACTTGTTCTTGATTGGTGTCGTCTTGTTTCAATCTGTGCTGGCGCTGAGATCCATTGGTTTCTCCCAAAGGTTCCGAAGGAGCGCAGCCATCCCATCCTCCTCCTCACCTCCGACGAGGCTAGAACCACTAAGTCTCTCACTCAGTCGGTTCATGTTGTCCTCTCCCTCATAGCTAGAGCCAGCGCCGTTGATTTTCACTGATCCTGCCCGCTTGACGGGGAGCGCCTGGCGTCCTTCGGGCATGCTTATATTTCGAATGTGACGAGCAGTGAGGTCTGTTGATCTTTTGCTAGCTGTGGTAGAGCCGGTGTTGGAGCGAGGAATCCTCTTGTTTTTGTCCAAACCCGGCAATTGGCTTAGACGATTCAACGATCGCACGACCGGGTTCTGATGGCGCCGAACAACCAGGTATTCCATGCCTGTACGCTCCAGGAGCTTGCCGACGCGAGGATCCCGACTGTTGCCGCCATCGTGTCCTGGATCTCCAATGCCAATTAGAGGCCCGGCTCCTACGACTCCGCCAACGCCCGGGACTGCCTGTCCAGGCTCGAGTGATGAGCTAGCTCGCTGAAGGTTAAGTTTCTGCTGCGTGCGCGAGGTATTTGCTGATTGTGCAGCTGTTCTCCTGGCGGGCTTGGGCACTAGGGCGCTGTTTTCACTCTCAATTACAAGAGTGCTTTCACTGGGATAATCGTGTGATCTTGATAGGTTAGCCATTGAATGTGCTCGTATCGGGAGGTCCTCGGATCGGTGAGAGCCTCCTCCACGAATGGGGTTGTAGAACGAGCCCTCGCTGGTGAGGCCGGAGCTGGGGACTTCGACGAAACGCGAAACAAGGCCATCCTCCTGGCTCTCTGTCGGCGGAGAGGGCTCGTGGCTGGTCGAGTCGGGCGACAGGTGCACGGGAGTCGCCTTGGCCATGTCGGTGGACATTTGAGGCGGAGCGCCGTGTAAAGTTCTCTGCAGCAATCGCGTCGTGGGAAAGTCCTTTCGCTCTGCTTCCTTGCGAGCAGGAGGTGACGATGATTCAGGCGGCGCGGCCAACGCGCTCGGCGTCTGCGGGCGAGAATTTGCCGTACTACTGCCCGGAGGATAGGATGAATGTGTGCTGCTATTGAGTGAGCCCTTTCGCGACAGGTAGGGTGAATTAGAGCCGCTGGCGTCGACCCATTCGTCTTCCGGGTCGTCTGAGCCGAGATCAAAATGGACCTGCGATTTGGCGGGCTTATGGATGCCGGTTCCGCTGGAGCTGCGTTTCAGCTTGTCGGCAGACTTGGTGCGCTTGCTGATCTCGACATGCGACCGGTTGCGCTTCAGGTTGCTCTGCGAAAGGCTCTTGGGGATGGTGGCAGCCGGGTCCTGCTGAGGCAATTTGACCTCGCTGGTGGCGCGGCGGTGCGGCACTGGGCGCTGGGCGAATTGGAGCTCGAGGTCGGTGGGCGAGCCCTGCTTCCTCAGATTGACTCTGGACGAGGACGAGCTGTGGTTGTGCTTGTGCAGGCCCTTGCTGGTAGACGGCACTCGTCCGTGCAGGCGGCCAACGTGGTGCTGCTTCTGGTGCTTGGGGCGAGGCGCATGTCCCGAAGAGGCGACTGTGTTGGCGTCGCTGTGGTCACTGGCGTGATGGTTGAGGGGAGGGCGCTTTGATTGGCCGGCAGATGCAGCTGCAGATGCAGATGCGCTGTCTTGGTCACTCTCGGAAGCCATGCTTGCGGTTTTGCCTTTGCCTTTGCTTTGTCTGGGCCGCGCTGGGCCGGATTTGCTGGCTGTCGTGAGGCTGCCGCAGACGAGCCTCGTCTCGTGGCGATTGCCCGCAATGCGCACCGGTGCGGCGTATCGACACGATGCGATGCTATCGACGGCCCTTTGCAAGTGCCCTGGGCCGGACGGGATCCTGGTGGAGGGTGAGACACGTGTGAATGGCTATAAAGGGTGGTTGATGTCGGCTCAAAGCGACGCGATGCGACAGGCGGCTTTCCAAACGGTCCAGGGGGGGTCAATTGACAGCAGCGCCTATAACAGCAACTACCTCGTACTGTACTGGATGGTATGGTCGGGCTGCAGGGAACACGAATTGGCGCGGATTGGGGATGCGGACCGGAAGGAATGTGATGTGAGGTGGAAGATGGGAAAAGAAATGATGGAAAGACGGTGACTGGGCTGGGTATTAGAAGGAAAAGGACAGGCCGATGGAAAAGGAAAAGTATAAAGACAAGGAGAAAAAAAAGTGCGATGCGTTTGCTGCTCGCGGCAGGTGGAGGAGGGTTGAACAAAGTGCAATTGTCATGCCCTAATAAAGGAATAGTCGCCGTTCCCGAGACAGACCGCTGGACCGGGACTTTGAGCAACGACGAGGCAAAGAGATGGAGGGTGGCCGAGGCTGCGCAGTGGTTGAGGCTCTTGAGTCGGTGGCCGCTTGCTTTCGCTTTTCTGTTTTCTTGTGGCCCGCCAGATGCATCCGCTTCAAATACGAAGGCAAGTTTCTGTCTGTCGCCAATTGCCGTGCGTACAATGTAGGTGCTGTACTGTGCTTGTAATTGTACGGGCAATCTAGGAACTCAACTGCGTCTACCTTGGTAATGCAAACAAAACTAATAAACCTACAGCTCTAACACCAGTCCGTACATAACCTCTCTCCTTTTCTCTCCGTTCCCAGCTTTTTTCCCCTTCTCACTTTTTTTTTCTGGGTCCGGACACTGGAATGCCCGCCAAAGAGACAATGTCTTAGCTCTAATTCACCACCTTATTCATCAGCATAACTTGCGTCATACTTGTTGTCTCTGCTCCATCCCGGATTCCTCTGTGCTTCCTTGGCGTTCCACGCTGCGCTTGGGCCGCATCAGGTAGTGCAGTGTACGACTATCTAATCTCGCTCCCCCAGGAATGGCGAATCCAGCTCCATTGAATGGTTCCGTGTCTCGAATGTGGCGCACCGGTGAAGGAGCTCTTGCACATCACTTTGGGTGTATGAACGAACGAGGCTTGCTAATCGTTTGCGCTCGGACAATTACAAACAAGTACACGCACACGTGTTGGACAAAGAGATCCGACTTTACCGTACTGTTACCTTGTGCCCCCATGGCGATTAGAGGCCCTGTTCGACATGAGAGGACTCTCGACCGGATGCGATGTAGCTGCTGCCTAGAATTGCCCAAGCTGTCCACGTCGTTGCCCAATATCCTCGAGATGCTCAAACCCGGTTCCCATGCCATAGACACATCAGCTATACTCCCCGCATAACCCTTGTTCACCACGTAGCGATGACGTTGGGTTGTCTGAAACGTTTCATTGTCATGCTCCCCTTTCCTGCTAGCGCAGGGAGACGCCGCTGCTTGATGTTTTTGGCGATGGTACGGAGTACGAGGACTGGAGAACAAAGGCCTATCAAGATAAATCGTGCCAATACGCGTATTCTGGATTGCAGCACCGATCCCGGAGTGGTGGAAATGTAAGCCACAAAAGCCATTGCTGCTCGATCACGGCAAAGCCAAGATGCACTTTAGGATTCAGTGCATTGTTACTATGTTAAGACCATCGATTTGATGAATTGAGATTGGTTGAGCATCAACTTGCCAAGAAAAGGCACCGCAATGTGATGAGAATCGTGGATCTAAGATCTTCCAAGCTCAATTGCCGCGATCATGAAGCATCACGTGACTATTGCCGATTCGTCATAATCTCTGATAAGGCCAGCCCCACAAATCTGTTGCAGGTAGAATGGCTATCACGCAGCCGGAGTTTGAGCTTTAGCCAACTTTTTGAACTTCCAAAAGGTGTCGCGACGCCGCATGTAAACATCCTCTTTTCCAGCTACAAATCCTAGTGCAACTCACACATAAAGGACTCAACAATGTCTTCCATCGCAGAGATCCAAGCAGAGCGACAAACGTACCAGGAACAGGTATGAACGAAGCCTCTGTGCCTCCCTGTTGATAGTTTCCATGGCCCGCTGCTAACCCAAATCTAGCTGGATCTTGTTCTTGGCCAGATCCGCGATGATCCCGACAACGTTGAGCTCAAGGCTCTCCACAGCGAGCTGAAAGAATTCGTTGATCTTCTCGACGAAAATATCGCCGAGTTGAAAGCGAAGCAGGCTCCCAAACCCGAAGTAAAACCAGCCGCGCCACCTCCTGAGCCAGCCAAGTGGTCCAAAGAGAACCACCCAGCCTTCAAGAAGGCAGCACCGCCGGTCGAAGAAAAGGAAGAAGCCCCTGTGAACTATCAAGTGAATGATACCGTTCTGGCAAAGTGGATTTCGGGCGACAAGGCCTTCTATCCAGCGCGCATCACGTCCATCACTGGATCATCCACCGATCCCATCTACATTGTCAAGTTCAAGACCTACGACACCACGGACACTCTCAGGTCAAAAGATATTCGCCCCATCTCCAACAAGCGAAAGGCCGATGCTCCCCCGTCGGCATCCGCTACCCCAGCGGCCACAGCGCCGGCTCCTGGCGTCGTCAGCTCGGCTGGCGCTACTATGTACCCAGAGGCGCAGAAGGAGTCAGAAGCAGAGAAAGATGATGCCAAGGCACCGAAGCCCAAGAAGATCAGAGCCAAGAAAGAATTAGAAGCTGGCAAGTCTAAATGGCAAGATTTCAACGCCAAATCAAAGTTTGGCAAATCTAACAAGAAGGACTCCATGTTTCGCACACCCGAGGGAATCCACGGACGAGGTAAGTCTCTAAATTCGGTCTCTTCATATGAAATCTCGCTAATTGCTCTCCATTAGTGGGCTTCACTGGCTCTGGCAAAGCAATGAGAAAGGACCCTACCCGTAGTCGTCATGTCTACCAGGTTAATGAAGAGCTCGATTAAATGCTTTGCCTAGAAGAGCCAGTGCAGGAGGGTTTGGGCCAATGAGGAAGATCTCCAAGAGGTCTCAGAGGCGTTATGGAGTTAGGAAATTATTGTTGATACTGCGGTAATTTGCCTTGCAATATGTTGTGGCAGAGGCTAACCGTTGAGCATTTCGCTTTTTTTACACCAGAACATTGACATCGCGGTTTACGAGAAGCATTAGGTTATGGGAATATTGATTGCATTTGACAGCTTTGGCAAATCACCAGATGTTTCATCCAAGAACAGGCCCCCCTTTTGGGATCAGCAATGGATTGCTAAGTTACGATGGCAGGTTCAACGACCACGTTTCATCAGACGATGTTGAAATTCCCGGATATGCCGTCTATATTTGTTACCGTGTCGAGAAAGAAAGTTAGTGATTATGACTCCCGACCTCCTTCAGGTCAATCTTGGGGCAAATAGCTCTAGCTATATCTAGGAAGGCTGATGCTCGTTCGCTGGATGGCTCAGAAACGACAGTTGGCTTCCCCCTTTCCCCGTCATCGCCAATATTGGGATGAAGAGGAATGTCTCTTAGAAAGTCAATCCCATGCTCTTGACACAGCTTCTCAACCTTCTTGTTTGATCCAAAAACATGAGTGTCCTGATGACAGTGTGGGCAATTAAACAGAGACATGTTTTGGACCACGCCGAGGATATTGACGCCGACTGTTTTAAACATGTTTATGCCTTTGACTGCATCCTTTGTTGCCAAAGTGTGTGGTGTAGTGATGATGACGGATCCTGTGCTAATCAGTATATGAGACGAAATGAGCAACAGTGCTCAAGGTGATCAAGAAATAGCTGCCTACCATCCAATATGATTTGCTGAGTAATAGTCAACTGCGTGTCTCCTGTTCCGGGAGGCAGATCTAAAACAAGGATATCCAAACCACCCCAGTCTACTTCGTGAAGAAGCTGCTGAATCGCCTTCATAACCATTGGCCCTCTCCATACGACGGGGGCACTCTCTCCCACTAGATAGCCCATCGACATTGTCTTGACGCCATAATTTGTTAAGGGTACTAGTTGGTTGTCTTGAAATGTGTTAGTAAAAAGAGCATGCAGGCAATGATAGCCTTCTTACTGTTGGATAGCCTGGGCTCCCCTGATAGATCGAACAAGGTAGGAATGGATGGGCCGAAAATGTCTGTATCTAGTATTCCGGCGCGATATCCTAGTCTAGCAAAAGCTAGTGATAAGTTTGCTATCTCGCTTGTGAGCCTGTCATGTATATCTAGAACTGTACATTGCACTTTCGCCACATACCGGCAACGGTACTTTTGCCAACACCACCTTTGGCGGAGGATACGGCAATGACCTTGTTTACTCCGGCAATCTTCCGCTTCTGAGGTCGCTTTGGCCAGCTTGGCGGAGTGCCTGATCGAGGAAGACCCTGAGACTTTGTTAACTTGGAGTCGATTTGAAGAGCAATACAAACCAACTAACCAAAGGATTCTCATGCTGGAGAGCTCTTACAGCTCGAAAGAGAAGTGAGGGTGAGGAGCGCATTGTCGAAATTTACTGAGGAAACTTAGGAATGCTTTATGAAAACGCAAGAGGCAAGCTGTAGGAAGTTTCAATTGGTGAAAGTCATTGTATCGCTGCAACACTCTGATGACGGACTCTCCGCATTCCCCGATCAAAGTGAGCAAGATGTTAATTCATCTAAGAGTTGATGTGATGCTAGGTATCCAGCACTATTACTTCAAAGACCCACTTATCAGCAACGCTGGTGCTTTTTCGGGTCTGGCTACAAAGACAGTGCAAGCTAATGTTCTGCCGTCATCCACCGCCTAAAAGTTTAGAACCTTGCAGACTCCCATTGATGGCAGAAAAATTCCCAGCGTGGGGCGTCAACACTCATTCAAGCCAGCCAGACCAACATCCAAAATGGCCAAAGCAAAAGGACGCGCAAAGGATTTCCAAGATCCGGACGAGGAATTGGTCAAAGGTATTGTGAAATAACTTTTATTTTTCATCATTACGTTAAATACTAATGAAGGGGCTTAGATTACGATCCTGAAGCCAATGGAAACAGCGACAATGACAACGGAAGTGGGAGCGAAGATGAGCGCACTGGCACCGAGCACTACGTGACAGTCGGACGTAGTAAGCTTCGAGAGAAGGAAGGGATTTCTCTGGGCAAACAATACCGAGGATCTCGAGTTTCGCGCCAGGCTCTAGAAGAGGAGGACGATGATGAAGAAGAGGAGGAAGACGACGACGACGAAGATGATGAAGATGCCGAATTCGATGACCCGGAGACGGCCGACTTAGTTGCTGATACAGCAGAGGCTAGCGACTCGGAAATCAGTAGCGACAATGCTCTGGCGGAATCTGATGATGAACGATTGGACGCATTCGTATTCCGGGGCAGCTCAAAACCTAAGCAGCCCAAGAGCAAGCGAGCCTCTGCGGCGGACTTTATGTCTGCTTCTGAAGAGGAAGAAGATGATGACGATGACGATGACGATGACGAGGATATGGACGATGGTCTTGACGCCTTGTTGAATGGCAATGGAACCTCCGATGAAGACGAGGAAGAGGAGGACGAAGAAGAGGAAGAGGATAATGATGAAAATGAGGATGAGGAAGATGAAGATGAGGACGAGGACGAGGATGAAGACGAAGAATCAGCCAAGCGCAGCGCGAAACCTTCCCCGGCAACTCCTTCATCGAACCAGACCGAAGTCCAGAAAGGAATGGCTATTCAGCAGCAGAGGAAAATCTACGACGGGCTACTCAATATGCGTATCCGACTTCAAAAGGCGCTCGTCGCTGCGAATACCTTCCCCACTCTGGATTCCGATTCGAGCTCAGAGACGGAGGCTTACGAAGCTGCTGAGGAAGCTGCTATCAAATTGCTAAACACTATCAGCGACCTTCGAGAAAACTTGGCCCCTCCCACAGCCGCTGGCAGCAAACGCAAGCGAATTGAGATTGATCTCTCTAACGAGCAAATCTGGAAGCAAATTCAGGAGGACGATCAGAGAGCCACCAGATTCCGCGAGGACAGACTGGATAAATGGTCTCGCAAGGTGCAAAGCGTAAATGTGACCGCGCCGGCAAACAGACTTGGTGCAAAGCCCAAGACTCTCATCAGTGCCCTTCAAGACCAGCTCGCCAACCCCGATGAGCGGCTTGTCAAACGCACTCGAGTCCCTCGATCTTGCGCACCAGTTCAGGCCTCAAAGAAGATCACTGAGAGCGAGGACATTTATGACGATGCCGACTTTTACCAGCTGCTTCTGAAGGAGCTCGTCGATCAACGCACAGTAGAGTCCGCCGCAGAGCAGTCCAGCGCGGTGGCCTCGGTGATGCTTACCGCCAACAAAGAGGCCAAGTCCCGAAAAGTGGTGGATCGAAAGGCAAGCAAAGGACGTAAGATGCGATTCACAGTGCACGAGAAGCTGCAGAACTTTATGGCGTCTGAAGACAGAAGAACCTGGGAGCAGGAGGCCATTGATCGCTTCTTTGGAACTCTGTTTGGTCAGAAGATGGAGCTTAATGAGGAGGAGAGCGAGGACGAGGAGATGGAGGCTCTGTATAAGGAAGACACTGGATTACGGCTGTTTAAATAAATTCTATTCAGGGGCTTTTTCTTATATACTGGCATTGATAGATGGCTGGAAGAGGAACCAGCCGGGTTGGACATGATACATTGTGTTAATAAAAATCATTTCACATTACTATCTTTTGTTCATGATGCGTGATGCATGCTTGATTCTATAAGTCTTACATATGGAATCTATATTTTCTTATGCATGTATTCCGTACTTTGCATCATTTCAACCACACATCCTCAAGGTCCCGAAATAGACGCTCCAATTCTACTGAGCAGCAGACAGCAGTGGGAGCGCCGCCGGAATCAACCACCTTCCCACCGACGCACCGTATTTGTAAGTTCATGATTCCAAATCTTCCAACATAATCAATTATTACCAACATCGATAAGAAGACGAAAGCAATATCATTCTTCTGCACGGAAGTTGAGCTTGGGAACGCAATCATTTCCGAATCCGAATCCGTCTTCGGAACTGCTGCCGGGCGCGGGCGGGTTTTCTCGGCTCTTCCCCACAAACGCGGAAGTGCCCCGTTGCATCCCGCCTTTCATATGCCGATTGAAAACAAATCGCAACAGCTCAAAGCTTGAAGCTGTTTTTCACTTTTTTCATCTGTTGGTTGTTTTTCTTTCTCATTTCTCTTTTGATCAACGAAGATTGAGCAGCAGATTAGAATTAAGATGGCCTCACAAACTTCCTGGGTCCCGCTGGACAAAAACGGCGACTTCTCAATCCACAACTTGCCCTTTGGCATCTTTTCTGAGGGCGGCTCGCAGCCCCGCGCCGCCTCACGAATTGGCGATTTCGTCATTGACCTCAAAGCACTCGCCGGCGATGAACAGGCAAAGCAGCAGCTGAGCTCGCTTCGTGACCTGGAAGGAGTTTTCGGACAGACATCCCTAAACGCCTTTGCTGAGCGTGGACGCGCAGTTCACCGTGCTGTTAGAGGTGATCTCCAGCGCATTCTAAGTCAATCTACAGATGTGCCAGCAATTCTCAAGGATAATGAATCGCTCAAGCAAAAGGTCCTGATTCCGGTCGAGAAAGTCAAGATGCACTTGCCGATGCAGATTGGAGACTACACTGACTTCTACGCCGGTTACCATCACGCCTACAAAGTTGGTGTCCTGTTCAGAGGCCCGGACAATGCTCTGCAGCCAAACTACACACACCTACCGGTGGGATACCACGGCCGCTCATCCAGCATCGTCGTGTCTGGAACACCTATCCGCAGACCCCGTGGCCAGATCCTGCCCAACCCAGCGGCGAACCCCAAAGAGCCGATTACAGTTGCCTGCCGTCGATTGGATTTTGAGCTGGAGCTTGGTTGCTTCATTTGCAAGCCCAATGAGATGGGCGAGTCAATCGACATCAACAAGGCCGAGGAGTACATTTTCGGCTTCGTCCTGCTCAATGATTGGAGCGCTCGCGACATCCAGGCGTGGGAATATGTGCCCCTCGGACCGTTCAACGGCAAGAACTTTGGCTCAACTATCAGCCCTTGGGTTGTCGTCGCGGATGCGCTGGAGCCCTTCCGAGCCCAGCCACTGCCGAATGATACCCCTGTTCAGGATTATCTCAAGGAGTCGCAGAAGGAGAGCGTGTTTGACATTCAGCTTGAAGTCGGCCTTACAAGTGAGTGACCTGCTCCCTCCTAGTACAATTTGTTGGCAAATACTAACATGATGCGTGCCACAGCTGCGGACGGCGACCACGTTGATCTGTCCAAGACAAGCGGCCGAAATCTGCTCTGGTCCTTCCCTCAGATGATCACGCACCATACCGTTGGCGGATGCCCTCTCAGGGCCGGAGATTTGTTGGGCTCGGGAACCATTAGCGGCTCAGAGCCTCGGGAACGTGGTAGCTTGCTTGAAATGACCGAGGGTGGCAAGGTTGATGTTCAGCTTGAAAAGGGCGGGGTTCGTCGCTTCATCCAAGATGGTGACAGCCTGAACATGCGAGGATACTGCGAGAAGAACGGAGTGCGGATCGGATTTGGCGACTGTGAGGGCACGATTCTGCCTGCTCACGGGGCGTAAAGTTTGGGAGGGGGAAACAACGGTATAATGAGAAATGTAACCAAAATATCCATTAGATGAAATCGAAAACAGAAGCCAAGAGCTCTTTCGTGTCCCAAGTCTCTTGTTGTTTGAGAGTCGCCTTCGCTAGCTGTCTGCGTGGACGGGCATGGTGCATGTTGCTGGCGGATTTCGTCAAGAGCCGCTTGATAGGAGTTAGGAAGAAAGCTTTGTCATTTGGATAACGTTACCCGTATCCCGTCCTTCATCGCCAAATTCCGTACTCCGCGGGCCCCACGCCTGCAACCCAATCAACCAACCCATATTACGGAATATTGAGCCAGACCAGAAGCGCGCCGTGGGGAACCGGGAATTCCACATGGCTTGGGAACGCCCGCGCTTTGCCTCGCTTTGCCTTGCGTCGCCATTTGGCGCCCTGCCATGCCTCGAGTGTGCCTCGTTCTGCTTCGTACATGCCTGTCGAGGCTGATCAAGGCGTCCCAGTTGCTTGTTACAGGACCTGTCAGTTCAGTTGCATCGACCTCGGCTCCGGCTCGTCTCCACCACGCGACGAGATTGATTGCCCGTAAGCGGCTCAGCTTCCTGGGGGCGGAACAGACGTCGCCTGCAACCCGTACTTCAGCTCTGCCGGCCGTTATCTTGAGTGCGGGAAGCAAAGAAGCACGAAGAGCATCGATTCGATCCCATCTTTCCCCTCGGGTGCCGGGCGCTGAGAGGTCACGTGTGGCGCGGCTTTACTATGCTTGGTGCAGGAGCGTGCCACAAAGTCCGAACGGCCTCTCTATACCTTTTTTTTTTCTACTCCCCTTGTGGCCCTCACATGAAGTGAAGGGAAAAGGGCGACATGGAGCAGATTGAGACGCAGGCATCGGACCTGCGCTACCTGACGGCGCCAGTCGCCGCTTTGAGCGACTCGGCCAGTGTCTCGTACGAGACGCCGCAGCCACGGACACACATGAGCCCAGGTTCCGCCATGTACGGAGACAATTCCGCGCTGCACGACGACGCTTCGCCTGGCGATGGCAATGCGAACAAGAGGAAGTCGGTGGATGAGGCGGGGACTGCGAAACAGACGCGGAGTAAGAGGAATCGGGTGAGTTTATGCAATTGTCGTTGTATTTTTTATGAAGTGGTGCGAGGCGATTGGACGTGAGGTGTTGTAGATGCGTTCCGTCCAATGCATACACGCTGCGCCAAGGAAGAGGGCCGAGGCGCTGGAAGCACAAGGCAATATTTGGCTGCTACTTTCATCACACATCCTGGCATATGGACAAATTATTGAACTGTTTATGCCCGTTTTTGGTTGAATCCCATCAGCTGACGTCGTGGTCCAGTACATTTCTATTGCCTGGTAAGCCCACACCCGGCACTCTATGGCTTTCAGTAATCTATACATATCCTTCTCACCTGCTGGATGCCTATCAAAAGATGCAATGACGGTGGAATATACTGAGCTCTGCTGACATTTGGGGGTCACCCTTCCAGTAACGAGTGCAAGAGGCGCAAGATCAAGTGCAATGGCGAAACGCCTTGCCAACGCTGCGGCAATCTCAACCTAGCGTGTCTCTATGCGCCAAATTGCTGCTCTAACAACTTCAAAGACTCGGAAGAATACAAAAAGATTGCGGCGCAGCTGAGTCGCCTTCAAGAAGAAGTCAGCTGGCTCAACCAGAGCATGCGCAACATGCAAAGCGAGTCTCGATTCGCACCGCCATCTTCTGATCGCATCGTACCTGCTAATAACTCAGTCATCGCACCCTCTCCATCACAGAGCTCGGCATCTGGCCACCGACTAGACTATCCTGGAAGGCAGACGCCATTTCAGGGGCCGACGAGCATGGCCTTTACCCTCGATGTGGCCAAAGAGACAATCAGCAATATGGGGTGGAAGACTACTGAAGAAGCGGATGACAATGAGCCACCACCAAGCAACCACATTTCCTCTTCAGTTTCAGTCCAGATACCCCAGCTGCCAGACCCGCTCTTGGAGTTTGACAAAGATGAGATGGTGCGCCTCTGCCGAGTGCATGAAGACGAGATTGGCATCATGTATCCTGTTCTCAATATCCAAACCGTGATTGCGCATGTCAAGAACATCGCGCTATATCTTAAGAGCCAACGGCCAACTGAGCCCTTGAATGACCTTCAAACTTTGCAATTAAAAGCCATCATGTGTTGTGCTCTTGTTGTAGAAGGGCACGGTCATTGTGAGAAAGCGGTGCGGTTGTATGAGAGCATGGAAAATACTATTAACAGAAAGCTCATGTCGGACGGCCTTGAAGTCTCTGACCTTCCCCTCTTGGCACTTGTTGCCGGTTATCGATTCTTGTCCAATGAAGAAGTGCTTGCCTGGCGTGTCATGGGACAGGTGGTGCGCTTGTGCGTAGAGCTCGGCATTCACCAAAAGAGAGGGCTGATGATGATCCAAAATGAGACTGAGAGGAAGAATGCTCTCAACAGCTTTTGGTCTGCTTACGTTCTTGATCGCCGATGGGCGTTTGGAACGGGCCTGCCGTATGCTATCCAAGACGATGAAATTGACCCGACTTTACCCATGCCTGTGAGTTTGCTGGCTGTGGAAGAAAAAGAAGAATAAGATGGAGCTCGTCAGACTAACGTCAGCTAGGATGAATATCCCTACCTTGTCGCTATGATCACATACTCTCGAATAGGCGCCAAAGTCTGGCGTCAGGTGTCTCATTTTGGTCCCGTTCTTGCCCGAGAACTGGGCCAGGAGGAAATTGAACGACTTGACCAAGAGATCCTGCGGTGGTATGAGAGTGTACCAGAAGAGATCAGAGTGCGTAATTGGGACAAGGAAACCCAAATGACATCAACGCCATCATATAATCTGCAACGGTTGAGGATATGGACATATCTACGTTTCAATCAAGTAAGTCGTAGTGCAATTGTCAAACTTGCCTAAGCCGAACTAATGGCCTCTTAGATAAGAACATGGCTGTATACTCCCGTCCTACATAGTGCCACCAGCATCATGCAGCATCCATTACAAGCGCAGCGTGTTGTTGACTTGGCAAAGGACACCATCCAGTATCTCCACCACCTCAACAGCACTACCAACCTCTACCGAAGAACGCAGGTCTTTTACCACCAATTTCTTGCAGCAGCAATATCTGTCGTCTTCCTTGCCTCTGTGCATGCTCCCGTACGCTTTAGTGCAGTTTGCAGAGAAGAATTCTACATGGCACTCGATTTAGTCAAGGACTTGTCCGTCAAGAGCTGGGTGTCTCAGCGACTGTGGCGAACCATCAAGTCGCTCAAGGACGTGGCACCTCGCTTTGGTCTGAATCCAGATGAAGACCCTCATTCGAGCGCAGCGCTGGGCATGATTGGCCTTGCAAGAGGTCACATGGATACCATGCCCTCTGGCCAGCCTATCTTTCAGCACCCTCCAATGCCTCCTAGGCAGAATACGGAACCATTAGTGAACAACAATAACGGCCAAAAGATACAGAGTGAGATGTCACGCATATTTGAGGGCTACGTGGGCCTCAATGGGGTTCAGTTTGGGAGTAACGGAGAAGAGCAGCATATACCTTCTCACGGCGCTCTATCTTCTCCAGAGACACAGAATGCCATCTTTGCTTCGGCAGATGGGACAGTTTTTCCTCACATGCGTGAGATGTTTTAAGGAGAGATTGATATTCTGTTTTTCTGTCTAGTACAGCGTCTATTGCTTCGGAGCCATGTTTGAGCCATGTGATTGCTCCTTCTTTTTGTAATGATAACTATTCCCCTTTCATTATGATAGGTTTTAGACGTACCATACTCTATGCCATAAAAGTGCACGTTAGAGGTGCATGCTTAACACGACATGCGATCAAAATATATGGTGTTGATTTGCTAAATTAGATACCTGATTTGCGAGAGTTTTCTTAGATTTCGTTTATCTACAGCGCTATGTGGCATAATTAGGCGGTCAGTCACGTCGACGTGGCTCTTTCACTTTCATACAAGTGTACCTTGGATTTAACATTGTGCTTGGATTTTCCATCTAATAAATGCTACGTATACCCACAACATTACCTGAAAAGAGTGAATCATATGCCATGACACGGATTGCTCGCCGATAGATGGCTAAGAGCTAAAGAGGGAGGAAAAGCAGACCGGAGAAAATGCTCAAGAAGCCCGCGGCGCTTTGCCCGCACAAATCGTCGGGCAACGCCAACGAATCCGGGGAGTCAGAAAATGCACCCCTGAGCATGGATTGCTCAAAGCGGAAATTCTCAGCAGAATCGACCACTAGGATGTCTTACTCTGGAGGGTCGGGTCCAGACTGTTCGATTCATGCGTTTTCCCTGGGTTTCCCGCGGCCAGACAGGGTTCAAGGCGGGCGGCTTTCTCCAATTTCTCAACAGCAACGAGGCCATTTGACACGTTGACAGTTGCATGGTTATTGATTATGCAGCAACAATTGAAAAGCATCACCGATGCCGGATGTGGTAGCCAGCGGATCAACATAACGTTTTAGGATCAACGCCTTTACTCGAGACGTCGAGATTCGGTTTCTTGAGCCATTGCCAACGACTGCACAATGCCCGTCGCTTATCCAGAGAAAAGAAAGGGGGAAAGATAACATTCGAGAGCCAGGGAATAAGCCGCTACTGCTATCAGTCCAGGTTGGGCGGCAAATGGCCGTGCAGCATCCATTCACGACAGTTTTTGCGCTCGCTTATCTGCTGCAGCCTGTAGTAATCATCTCATCTTGCCCGGAAAAGATTTTCTTCAACTTCGCCCGGACCATCGAAATACTTTCCCGCGGGAAAGTAGTTGGAGATCTGCTCCACCCGCTATCTAGGACTCAACAACCCGCTGCGGCGCCGCTGCTACTGGCCCGGCGACAAACTTTGGTTGAACAATGCCCGGCCTTTGCAGCCGTCATCGGAAGCCTCTGTCTAGAAGAGGAAACCTGGATGCTCTGTGGCCAGTGATTTGTTGTCAACAGATATGTCACAAAGGCGGAGCAGGTGATGCAACGAGTCTGCAATGCAACACGCCATCATCTGATCTAGTACTTTCTGTCCATGCAGACAACGGACCGACCGGAGGAGCATTGGTCTTATCATTGGTTCTCCAAGAATAGCTTCGGTTGAAGCTTTGGCTGCAGGGGACCCTCCACCAACTGCAGAAGTGTGACAAGGGACCACTGATGGAGGATGCCCAAAGACCCAGGATTTGTTTAGCACGGGCAACTTCTCATTCGTCTCAATGGCCAGACTTTAATTGGAGAGACGTCTCCAAGTATGGATTACTCCATAGACGCTTTCTTACCAGCAATGTAAGTGCTCTATTGCAACCCTGTGATTGACAAGGGTTGATCATTGATAGCTGGGGATTACTGTTCTAGAGTCATTCCCTACTCATTGCGAATGTCCTAAGAAGTGTTTGTTAAGAGATAACGGACTAATTCATCGGTTGTACCGGAATTGGGTCATCTGGCCTGGTAATGAGGAGTTCGACTTGACCATTCTGTTGCGTATTTATACCGCCGTGGCGCTGGTTGATGCTCAACCACTGGGTTAAAATTGCTTCAATCTGCATCGAAAGCAACGAACTGCATCGTTATAGACTACCTGAGGAAGCGAGGTGACACTCTGCATTGAGAAGACGCAAAGAACTTATGGTGATGGATATCATCGTCTAGAAATTGCACAGGGAAGCTACGCAACATTTACCCATTCCTTCACGCGACTCTCATACCATTGACCTGATTTCTCATCGAGACGCCTCCGAAACGCCTACTCAATCAAATCTGCATCATTTTCTCATGCACAAACGGAGTTGTTGGTGGCATTCGAGATCTTGATATCGCATTCGAGCTAAGGCTGTTAGGTTTCCACCTACCTGGTCATTGAGCGGGCCTCGTATTCTAGACTTCCTAGCGTGACCGCCAGGGAAACTTTACATTTTCCCGCGGACAACTACCACCAAGCTGCCTCTTACATACATGCTGCATTATAAGTCTCTGCAAGATATCCACCACTGCTGAAGACCAATCCCGAGCACATTGCCTCTGCTTTGTCAGATTTTTACAGTCGCTCACTCTGACGGACTGATATGCAAGAGAATCAGCAGCAGAGTGGCGGCGGACGGCCCTATAGGTCTCACCTCCGGCCGGCGTGTGTGCCCTGTCGCCGGAGAAAGTCACGATGCCAGACCGCAGGCGATGCTACCGTATGCCTGACGTGTCGTGCTCACGGTACTGAGTGCTACTTTCCCGGAGACTCACAAACATCTGAATCTCCGGAACCTGCTCGTCGCCGTCGCCGTCGAGTGGAAGCTCGGCCGTCACCCGATGCCTCTGGCACAAGCCCCTTGAGGGTTGCACGAGGCGTGGCGCCGTTCCACGGGAATGCAAAGGCCAATACCTCAGCGTCCATAATTGGGACGAGGGGCACGTCCATGGGGCAGCAAAGCTCAATGGCGGTGTCAAACGTGCCGCCAAGGTCTATCACCGGCATGTCGAGGACAGACCAAGGAGAAGAATCAACTCTGGCCTTGGGCTCCGATGATGATCAACATCTCAATCTACACATTGTAGGACCGGCCTCCACCAATGATAGTCAAGTTTTGTCTACGTATCTCTCGGGTATACCCGGAGCTACCCGAAGCACCAGAATGATCATTCCGGAGCCCGCCAGCTGTTCGCGTCCGGTTCTATTCACTGAGGTTCAGAAGAGACCGGTGGGCCTCAAGTTGAATCGTAGTTTCTCAGCAGAAAAGCTGGAGATTATTGAGAAGCTCCTGGAGCCTCATGATGAGGCCGTTATTGACGAGTTCGTCGTCCTTCGTTTTCGCCGGCCGACTCCCACGTAGCTGACTCATTTTCCCTTGTAGATACTTTAGAAAAGTAAACGTGTGTCTACCACTTCTAGATGAAGTCTCATTTCGTCGTCAATACCGGGAAGACAAAACGCGGATTTCGCCAGCGCTGCTGGCATGTCTGTATGCTCATACCATTGTGTACTGGCAAAGCTCCCCCGTCTTGAGTCGGTACAGATGTCCGGAGAGTCGTTTCATCTGGAACCTCGCCAATGAAGCGGTATACTCGGAGCTTCATCTATCACCCGGCATGTCTATCATCAAGGCAATTGTACTCAACATTGGTGGACGCCCTACCACCTCTTTGATAGGTAACGGCGTGCTTCTTGGATCAGCAGTCTCCATGGCACATTCGTTAGGACTAAATCACAACCCTCTTCCATGGCAAATTCCGCTACCGGAAAAGTATTTGCGCATGAAAATTTGGTGGGCGCTATTGGTCCATGATAGATGGTAAGTGTGATCTTTTCAACTTTCAAGTTCCAAGAACCAGAAAGACAGAGAGAGATGAAAAGCTGACTTACATATTCCGAATTGCAGGACAAGCTTGGCACATGGCACGCCGCCTCACATCCAAAAGTCTCAGTATGATGTGCCTCCGCCAACTCTGGAGTATCTTAGTGAAGGCTTACTAGACGGAAATAACCCGCGATCTGAGCTTAGAACCAATATCTTCATCTCGCTAGTAACCCTAAGCGAAGTGCTTGACCGGTTCCTGCAGTACGTGTACTGCGTTGGACGAGATAAACAGACCACCACTGATCTCGAGCATGCATTGCATCGATGGGTTGAGACGTTGGAGGGACCCTGTCGCCGGATTGTTCTGCGAGGATCTCATCTGGATGTTACTGGAGCTGCAAACCTTCGTTTGGCATACTTAACCGCCAAACTGCTCCTGCAGAGGATACAGCTTGAGGCAGAGAAGCAAGGGGACCATGTCAACGAGGAGGGGGTGTTAAATCGATATTCTGGGGCACGCATGACATCTGAGGAGATGTTGATGCTAATTCAAGACTTTCAGCCGGAGCACCTCGGTGACTTCTGGATGTCTGTCAGCTCCTTTTCTTTCCCAGCTGCAGTCAACTTCTTGTTGCGGTGCGCGCTGGAGACTGAGAATTCTCCCGATGGACTGGCCCAAAGCCCCTCGTTCAGGATCGCCCGCGACATAATCACCACACTTCGATCACATCAGGAGCAGTACAAGTGGGATTTGGGCGACATCTGCCTTGCCCAACATGCCGAGATTGTGGAGAAGATCCTGGCGGGCGTGGCGCCAGACGAGCAAGGTGGAAATCATAGCAGCCTGGACCTCCAGGACTTTGACGCCTCGATCCTGGACCACATCTTTCCAAGCGTATGGGATCCGTTGCAAAACGCCTGGTAAATAAAGAATAAAGCCAACGGATAAGTTTCGGTGGGTAAACTGGAGAAATAGGGGTCCCGCAGAATAATACGGAGCTGTCAGTCAGCGCCGGGCAAGTTTATCTCCCGCGGGAAACTTTTGTTGGCCGCGGCAAAGCTAGGAAAGCAAGCAACCACCGCCGCGAAGATACCCACAACGATACGATATCGGAAGTAGACGGGAAAAGCGCAGAGATGAGATTTTTTGTTTTTGTATATAATGCCATAACGTCCTTGGAGGCCGGGTGCAATTGGAGTTCACATCATCAAGCAGTCAAGGCAGCAAACAAACCGCAATAGTTGTCTGACAACACTGTCTTCTTCAACCAACAGGAGCAATCCAGTCTTTGCATATCCATTGATCCCTTGGAAGGTTCAGACAGTTTTCTTATTTTTTTTTTTTTTTTTTTTTACACATATACAAACATTCACAATGGCTCCGGGAGCTCTAGTTGAATCTGAAAGCCCCCTGCTGGCTCCCGTATCGGGAAAACTCGACGTTGCCCCTACACTCTATGCCGGAATCGACGAGAAGCAGCTCCGTGAAAAGTCCAACGCACACTTGGCCTACTACGGCACCAAGTTTCACGATGATGTGATCATTGGGGCTCGTGGAATGTACATTTACACAGCCTCTGGCCACAGAATCCTTGACTGGACTTCAGGCCAGATGTCTTGTCTTTTGGGCCATGGACACCCCGAAATCGTCAAGACTATTCACGACCACGCCATGTATCTTGACCATCTCTTCTCGGGCATGGTTTCTCCCCCTGTTATCAGCCTCGGAGAGCGTCTTTGCAAGGCTCTTCCTGAGGGTTTGGACAAAGCCTTTTTTCTCTCCACCGGCGGCGAGAGCAATGAGGCCGCTATCAAGATGGCAAAGGTTTACACTGGCAAATGGGAAGTTGTCGGCCTCGGAGCTTCCTGGCACGGTATGACTGCCCAAGCTCTGGGAGCTCAATACCACTTCGGTCGTAAGGGTCAAGGCCCAACCATCCCCGGCCAGTTCATGCTTCCCTCACCGAACGCATACCGCTCTGAGTTCCGGAAGCCCGATGGATCTTACGACTGGGAGGCCGAACTCAACTACGGCTGGAAAATGATCGACTTACAATCCACTGGCAACCTCGCTGCCTGCATTGTAGAATGCATTCAAAGCTCCGGAGGCATGCTTGTTCTCCCCCCTGGATACCTCAAGGCCATGAAGAAGCACTGCGAGGCAAGAGGCATGCTCCTCATCGTCGACGAGGCGCAAACCGGAGTTGGACGATGCGGCGACTTCATGGCCATCAACCACGAGGACGTCGTGCCGGATATCCTCACTCTGTCCAAGACTCTAGGCAACGGCCTTCCTCTCAGTGCTGTCATCACCAGCGACGAAATCGACCGCGTCTCCGCCGAGAAGGGCTTCATGTTCTACACCACCCACGTCAACGACCCCCTCCCCGCCGCCGTCGGCGATAAAGTCCTCGAAATCGTCTTCCGCGACAACCTCGTCCAGCACGCGCGGGAGGCAGGCAAAGTCCTCCACGAAGGCCTCCAGAAACTAAAGTCCCGCTACGGCTGCATCGGCGACGTGCGCGGCCGCGGCCTCATGGCCGGCGTCGAGATCGTCGCCAGCAGAGAAACCAAGGAGCCTGCCCTGGAGCTGGCCAAGAGCATCGGCGACACGGCGTATAACCTGGGCGTGTGGGCGAACTTGAGCAGCCATCCTAGCTTTGGGGGCACGTTCCGGATTGCGCCGCCGATTACGGTGACGGCAGAGCAGATTCAGGAGGGCTTGGATATGTTGGAGAAGGCTTTTGCAGAGACGGAGGGGACGATGCCTCTTTATTAAATATTTGACTCTTGATGATTTGCAGGGTATTGGGATTTTGTTTGTTTTGGCATGGTGGGTTTGAAAATGGGCGCAGGTTAATGAGATCATTTGGTGGTTTTACGTGGTTTTACGTTCCAAACTGAAGAATAAAGGGAGAGACAAATGCAGTCTAGAACAATCATAGTGAGAGCGAGATACTTTGAATAACATTTGTTAAAGAACAAACGCGGATAAGGTTCCTCTCAAGGTATATACATAATATCGTCCGTATAAGAGTTTACTCACATCACAGGTCGCAGCGAGAGAGACTTCAAGTATGGCGGTGAGAAGAAAGAAAAAAAGGTATCATTCATAAGCTCATCAACTATCCAGCAAATTTTGCAATTCATCCCGTCTTGCCCAGTCATTTAAATCCATGCTCTGCCATTTGTTTTCGCTCGCTATTTCTCATGCATGGCGCTGAACACAAAAAGAAAAGAAAAAAAGTCGCCCAAGAGATTTTGAAAAAGAGACAAAAATAATATGCCACTCAAAACGCCGGTCCATTGCAGGAAAATGTTTTTTTGGTGAAAAAAAGAAGCCGCCATGCTCGTTCGCTCGCTATGCTGCAACGTCGAGAAACTTTTAAAACTAAAGAATTGTTTGCTCAAAGAGTGTGATCGTGGATTTTGTTAACATTGTGTTGATGAGTCGGAGGTAGGTGGTTGTGGTCCGTGTTAGAATGCCATGTGTAGGAAGTATGTATGTATGTATGCCCTTATGATATCGTGGTTGAATGTTGTCAACTCATCGTGAACGCAGCTTAAGGTGTGGGCTGAGCCGTCTGGAGATGCTGCGTACAGCGACGCCGAGGACCATTAAAACTTCCAATCCGACAATGCCCATCCAGACAGTGTTGAGAAGCTTCTCCTCATAGTCGGAGGAGTAGCCGTTGAAGTAGCCTGAAGACATGGAGTAACCAGACATGCCCCGCGCCATGATGGATATTTTTGTGTGGATCGATTCAAATTTGAGCAAAGTAAGGTGAACAGGCACAGAGTGGTGACTTTAATTGCTTATTCTGTTGAAAAGACCTAGGACAACCTTGTCAGAATGGGCCATGAAAAGAGAAATATAAGGACAACGGAAAACAAGGCTGGTCTGAGAGATATTCGAATCACTGTATGCCCAACTCGAGCCCAACTTCAACATCCCCGCCGCAAAGGTCGGTCACGAGTGGCACACGAGAGTGGCGGCAAACGGCAAATATCGCAAAGGATCGGACAAGACCTTACCGGTTCGTAGAAGCACACCAAGTACAAGCAGATGGGTCACGGCACGGCTGACGATAACAACTATCCTCGCGGCTGCAAGATGTCGATTTTCAGTCCTGCTACAATCGGGACCCACGATCAAAGGCCCAGATGCTGATCATAAAAATGGCCCAAACGCTGATATATGATGCAAAAATCTCCAGATTCTCAAGAGCGGCGGTCGGGGCGCAGAGGTCGAGTCAGTGCTAGTTTGTATGCACTCGAGTGGATTCCTCTCTACGATATGTGCGTCGCGTGAGCCGTAAAAGCTGGCTTCCCGTACCCTGTCCTAGCCTGATCCAGCAGCAACTATTGGTTGGCTACAACGAATGCGTCGAAACAAGGCTTTTCACAGGTGAGCCAGTCTATGATGAGGGAGGTCGAAAAGATGGAAGAGTTGGTCGTGAGGCTGAGACGAAAGAAGGATGCTGAAGCAACCGTGGCAACGTGGCTTTTTGACCGTCTTATGGCGTTGCTGGCCCTCCTGCTTTGTTGGGGGATAAATTTCCTCTTGGCTGTTTGCCTTTACCATATTGACGGGATGCCCTTGTCACCTTTAAAAACACTTTCAGCCCCACGTGCCGCCACCCTCATCTTGCTATGAGATTTGGTGTGTGAGACGGGAGGAAATGAAGCCGTTTTTGCGGCTGCCGAAGGGTGGGGCCGCGTCCCGGGCAAGAGAAACATGTTTCGGCGCCCAGTGTTGCAGCCCTCAGGATGCCCTCGCCACCTTCATCAACATCATTTCCATCCAGAGCTGGTGTTTTTCTTTGTCGTCGTAGGTGCGTAAAGAGGCTGGAAAATCTCGCTGCTAGCTGGGCCATGCAGCTTGCCAAGGGTCCAACTCACGGCCCCCGCCCATTATCCCTGTTGCGCCCTATGGGGTATGTAGCCGCTGAACAAGGGTTGAGGCAGCCGATGAAAATGCGGTGACGCCGATTCATACAAGCATCATCGTTTTGCAGTGGTGGTGAAGATCAGCTGGCGAAGAAGCGCTTTGTTCCTTCTCTTTCCTTCCTTGAGGCGCCATGGATTGAGATGAGACCAGAAGGTCGTTGAATCTGAGAAATGAGCCGCAGTGAGTACGTAACAATGAGCCTTGAAGTAGGTCAAGCATTATAGCCGAGTCGATATTGGCACTAGCCGCAAGCAGGGAGGTGTAACGGCGTTATTGGCAGTGTTGAGAGCAATTTCCTCATCAATGGACGGCTGCAAGACATGTTCCAAATTACCCAGAATATGAACACACCACCTTGCTGGTCGAGGCCCCTTGACATCTAATAGAAACAGCCAAAATCATGCACTCGAGATCGCGGCTCCGATCATGCAGAAACCATAATTTGACTGATTTCGTATTATCCTGCACACTCCTCATTGGTGTTTCGTTGGTTGTCTGATAGTAATCCAAGTGGTTTATGCTCTTAGGCCTCGCTTAGATATCGCCGTAGCCGGCTCCGTATCCAAGACGCTTTACTCGATGCTTGTAATCCGTGCGGAGCTCGAAAGCCATGGGGCGATTAACAATGTGGGACTCGTCTGTAACTTGAATGGTTTGGAGTGACTGATGCTGGCAGATCTAATGATGCATCATGTTCCCTGTAGGACGCAGAGAGAGGCCCATTCTGTAACCTCAGTCCTGGCATCCCTTCTTCGATGTTCTCGGTTGTTAAAGCCATCAGTGTCTGTTTTACCTCCTGGGGAGTTTCATGACCATCTAACATGTTGAAAGGACAGGGCCACTACACACGGAGAGACTTGATGTGCATAAACAGGAGAAGGTTTATCGGTAGTTAGTGCCATGTTTCGAATGTAGTGCCAAAATGATGTATGTATTTGAAGTTTGTCGAATCATCTTCACAACCTTTTGCCACGGGTGACAATGTCCGACTGCTGTCAGGCTGTAGGATTCGTGGTTTTGCTGATGGTCGGATCTGATTTATACCAAAATGCAACGGCGAGAAGGTCTGTACATGATGTGTGTTCACTAAGACGTGGGAGGTGATCGAGGAAAACGTCCTAGAGATTTGATAGTGAGAAGAGACGAATAGCCCATGGTGACTTTTCAGGTAGAGATTTGGTCATTCACGTGAAACTAGCAATTCGCAACTGATTGTTAACATGGCAGGTGGCATGGAGCTTGTTCCTTTCACGCTCAAGGGATGCAATCTCTTGTAGTCTCTACAACAAAGATTCAGGAAATTGGAGAACAAAGCCTCCGTCCATCAATCTGAGCAATCAGAAGCACCAAAGACTGTGGCGCAACTAAGCAACAGCTAGCGCAAGGTCGCCGTCAGACGAGTTTCGTCTTCCCGCCCGGCTAGCTTCTCCGTGGCTTGTCTTGTCTTGTCTTGTCTTGTCCAGGGATGCGACTTGCCCAGACTAGCAGAGATGCTTTGTTCTGTTCTGTAAATGTCCCTGTGATTGGAGGGCCGATATGCTAACACTCTCCAATGAACATATAGACTAGGTACTTGAGATCTACCTTGCCTTACACGGCAGTTTCTCCTGCAGTTCAAGTAGCATTTTGGCTCCCTCGCATCATTTCTTGGCTCTCTCCACTCGCAGCCGGCTTGCATGTGCTGTGAGAACTGCCTTGTGGACCCGTGACTTGAACAAACAAACAAACAAACAAACGAGTGCTAGCTATTGTGAACTTGCTTGTAATACTGTAAAGCAAGACAGTATATGGACGATTCAATACGCTCTTTCACATGCTCAGGGAAACGAAGACGTCATCCATCGAGCCATGCTGAGCCACAGCGATATTGATTGGGGCCTTTTACTCCGTAGCATCAGAAAGAATAGCGACTGCACCGCCACACGTTCGCTTTAGCCTCACCCCCTTCTTCATGATGACGTCGCATATCTGCCCCGCCGACACCCCTCAATCAAGCTCTCCACGAGGTGTTGCGATACTAAATTGCGCGGCTGGTTCCCTCCAGCTAACCTGAAGCCACGATACGTAACCCAAAGCAGGAATTACATAAATCGCCACGTTTCTGCTCTTCCATCACCTTCAAGCGATTTATTCTGTTCCTACTCCTGGAATCCTCGAAGCTCTACGATATAGCTATACTACACTACCAAACCCCTATTCTCACCACCAGCAAAGATGACTACCACTGTTCACGTCGAGAACATTGCCGCCGCGACTGGCGATGCTGAAGTTAAGGACTTCTTTAGCTTCTGGTTCGTCCACCTGCAGCACTGAACTCTGATTTCGCGAGCTTAGGCTAACTGTTTCATAGCGGCAAAATTACCGATATCAAGGTTACCACCGAGGGCGAGACGAAGAAGGCAGAGGTTACCTTTGAGAAGGAGACAGCCATGAAGACAGCGCTTCTCCTGAACAACACACAACTCGGCCCCAACCACATCAAGGTGACGAGCGCCACAGGCGACTCCGAGGACGATGGCTCGCACTTTGCTCGACAGGGCAACAGCAACGATGAGATTACTCAGGAGATGAAGCCCCGCACCCGCATCCTCGCCGAGTACCTCGCTCACGGCTACGTCGTCGGCGACGCAACCATCCAGCGCGCCATTGAGCTGGACCAGAAGCACGGCGTCTCGTCGCGATTCCTCAGCACCCTGCAGGATCTGGACAAGAAGTACCAGGCCACCGACCGCGCCAAGACGGCCGACCAGAGCTACGGCATCTCCCAGCGTGCCAACAACTTCTTCACCGGCCTGAGCAGCTACTTTGAGAAGGCCAGCAACACGCCTACCGGCAAGAAGATTGCGCAGTTCTACCTTGATGGCTCAAGACAGGTGCAGGATATTCACAGCGAGGCCCGGCGGTTGGCTGACTTGAAGACGGAGGAGCACGGTGGCAGCGCTTACAAGGCGGCTGGTTTTGAAAAGGTCTTTGGCAAGGAGAAGAAGGAGGAGAAGCCTGCGGCCGCTGCGCCCGCTGATGCTACTGTTATTCCAGGAACTGCTGCGCCCGCTCCCGCTCCCGGAGTCCTCTCTACTGATGAGAAGACCGCTTAAACGAACGAGAGTCATGGAATTGTTATGGAGTTGTGTTGCAAGTTGTGAAAATTATTAGTAGTCTTTCTTATGATCCATTCAGATGATTTCTTATACGAGTTTTTACGGTTTCAAATCACGGGCAAAGGATAGTATAGTATAGCGATGCAATGATTGATGCTATGAATGACTATTGTACAACATGACGATTTATTCTCCCTAAGCGTTCAACGGAGTGTCTATGATAATTCATTAGTCGCGAACTGCGGAAGACGAGTCGCTCTAATTAGCGCTCACAGTTTCCAGGCTCCCTGGAAAACTTGTGTTTAAGCACATCGTCCATCGGCCCCTTGGGGTTCGATGTGAGACACTGTCACAAGGTTCTGGTTAGAGATAATTTATGCGTGTAAATGAATTGAGTCACTCACGTCAAGCTGGGACTTTGGGTCCTTCTGGCTGGTCTTGCTGATATCTGAGGCCTTGCCGGATCCAGTGTCCCCTATTTGGGCGGCGGATTGGCGCTCGGGAGGAGGAGATTGACGTCCCTCAGGCATGGCGATTTGATGATGCGGTTGATGGAATTGGTGATATAGTTGATGGAATTGGCGATGAAGAAGCTTTTTGGAGCTTTTTGGACAATTTGTAAATAGTGGTGTACTTGAAGAGAAATGTAGAAGCTGAATTGCTTTGGTTTCGCTGTTTAAATGTATTACGCAAAGATGCGGTAGATGGCGTTGACGTCAGAGCCGTCATTGGCGGGCGATTGCATCATGTTGATGTCGCAAACCGATGAGACGGATAAGAGAATACTCACCGTTCTGAGATATGCGAAAATCAAATATGGAGCATTTTAAGATGATTTTCTTATTTCATTGGGCCCTCTTCAAGTTGTTGCCTTAGTATTCTACTTCTAACCGATGTTGTGGTTCCAAGTTATGTTGATAACTGTGCCCACAACTTATACGGAGTATAAAGTCCGCGCATCATGACAATCGTCTAGCAACGCTTCTTCGGCACATACCTATCTACAGTATTACTGGTTGGATAAAATGGGAATCATCTCATGCCAGCCAACTTTAATTGTTATTAATCGAGACAACAAGACGTCATGGGACAATACAGGTGCATGGCGATGCAATATGTGTCTCAGTTGTCGAGGTAAGGAGTCGGTGTTATTAGACAATTTCTCGAACGAAGGCGAGCCCCTGGTTTACAACCCCACAGGTGGGTGTGCTCCTGTGGTCTTATGCTGCATAATATGCGAGGCTGCGATAAGCTTAAGAAAGAATATCGCACATCGCATTGATGAAGGACAATGTCGAGCTGTTGTTCTGTTTGATGAGTACAAGAAAGAGCTAATAGGACAAGGACAGATTGCACAAGGTGCTGAAGCTATCTTTCGATGGATGTCATTGATACTACCTAAAGAGCATGTTAGGTGGTATTAACAGACGAGCCACGTATTAGTTTTCAAAACAGCAACTTTTCCAGCCGCCTACTTTTCCGCGCAGCTTCACACCCAAGGAATAAGGTATTGGTAGAATCAAGCCGCACCGGAGCTAATCATCACCAATGCGACTGGAACAATGGAACGAACCTGGAAACTTTAATAGTGCTCAACTTATGGAGGCGCTGCTTGTCCCCCTCCAGCGTTAATGCATGGAAACCAACACTGAACCTGAACCCCTAAAGGCACCGCCGTTAGTGGGCTGGTCGGGTAACTTTTTAGTGCCCGCGGCCACCACATTTCCACTCACCCCGCACCTAATAGTGCCGCTCCTCCCACCGAAGGGGGTGCCTGGCCCGTATCGACAAATCTGGTGACCTCGGGGAGCACGTCTCTCTTGTCTCAACCTTGCTCGGACGCTTTTCAACGACACACCGCATCTTCAATCTCGTTTGCCCGTCTTGTCTCTGCGCCGATAGAAGCCCTGCCGAACCCGAACAGCCACCGCCATCCGCTGGAACGAGATTAAAAACCGCGTAAAGATCCGGCCAACAGCGGGAGCAAAAAAGGAAGGGATAAGGGAACAAGAGAGATAGAAGAAGAAGAAAAAGGGTGCGCTCCGTTACAAAAGCAAAGATGCCAGATCTAAACTCGGTGCCCCCCTCGCCTCACGTCCTGGCCAGCGGAACACCTTCTCGTCGTCAGTCGGCCAACCTGCAATCCGCATCATCGCCGCCCTCTGCGTCCGTCAACATCCTGCCTTCCAACCAGGCCGCCGTCAACCAGCACGTTCCCTCGCAGGCTCTCCCGTCTCCCGGCTTCCCCCCGCCTCAGTCGCCCATGGGCTCAGCCGATACCGCCGTTGGGTCAGGCCCGGGACCTCTGCGACACCCGAGGCCTCTGACGGCTTCTGAGCTTCACATGCAGCTGGAAAAGGAGCAGGAGGCAGTGGTATGTAACACATGATGGCGATATGATATAGCCATGGCGCAACCATCGACTGACCATCGACAGGTAAATCGTCTGACTCGCGAGCTCTCGATGCTTCGGGCCGCCCACAATGCGTCGGTCGTTTCAAACGCCTCGTCGACGTCGAATGCTACTTCTTCCCACGACCCCATTGTCGAGTCGTCGCTCTTGTCCGGCTCCGGATTCTCGATTCCTACCTCTCGCCGACACCACAGAACCTCGTCTTCTACATCCCAGACTTTCCCCAACTTTGCCTCGTCGTACGAAGCCCGAGCTCGAACATCCCATCCCGCATCACTTTCACGGCAGAATAGCAGCGCTTCTCGCAGAAGCCAGACTGGATCGCCTGCGCCACCTAGTTCCATAGATCCCTCGACCTACTTTCATCAGCAGAGGAACCCTGCAGCTGCTAGCTCCGTCATGATGAGCTCTGTGGTGGCTACTCCCGGTAGCTCCGTTCTGGGTGACCAAATGAGCCCCGGCCTAATGCCCGCGACTTTGCGGTACGAAGAGACAGCCTTTTATCGACAGGAGCTAGATAACGCAAAGAAGGAGAACGAGGCCCTCAAGAGGCGTATCCGAGAACTGGAGAGGCTCGTCCGAGAGAGGCGATCGAGTGATGCGAGCAGGAATAGAAGCGACAGCGCGAGCACAACGGCAAGTGCAAGCGTTGCGCCGGGCGGCGGCGTTAGTATCGCAGGCCCTCGAGAGAGCATCTATGGCCATGGCCGAGATCGCGAACGAGCAAGGCAAAGCACCACAAGCTTGGCTGGCGGAGTAAGCATCGGGGTTCCTGACGAGGAGGTCAAGGTGGGCGAGAGCGCGGCAAGCGGACGACCAGGGAACGACAACCAGGGGTAATCGACTATAAACGACTAGATTATATTGCAAGACGGATGGGTATACTAGGTATGGAAGATTTGGGCTCCGTTGGTACTGAGTGGGAGATACTATTGGCGTTCTGGTGTTTATTAGCGAGACTCTTGCGTTGACTCTCAAAATTGGTTGAGCTTTTTCTTTTGTTTTCTCCTTTTCTCTTTTCCGCTCTACTCAATATTCTGTTTTTATAACACTGGATGCGGCAAAAGACCGATGGCCTTAGCAGATAGCTTCTTTTGGCCCCTTTGCCCTTTCTTTTACAGCACAGACAAGCTAAAATAGTTTGATGCCGAGTTATATCTCGGCTTCACCATTAAGAAATAATGAATTATGAACCAACAATTATAGTATTACCCAGTTCTCATTATATATTATCGAAACAAGTAGCGGATCCATCCTTTGCTAACATCAGAGATATCACAATCTGCTCGTGAACATACATACCAAGGCTTGGTATCAAACAGATATGATGAAGGAAGTGCCTCAGATAGGCTAAAAGCGATCGTCACTGTCAGAGGGTGGCGACTCCTCGCGAGACGGCGTGATCTTAAGTTTCTTGGCTCTCTTCTTCAAGACACTGAAAAGAGGCTGGTTGTCATCGTCAGAGTCTTCCTTTGAAACTCGGTTGTCCTTCTTCTCCGGCACGCGTGCTCTCTTCTTCTGCATCGTGCCCCTTTTTATGGGCTTTTCTTCCGAGTCATCATTCGAAACTCGGCCCTCCCTTTCCTCTGTCACTCGTGGCCGCTTCTTTTGCGCTGCTGCTTTCTTTTTAAGCGGCTTTTCTTCCGAGTCGTCACTGGAAACTCGGCCATCTCTTTCCTCTGCCACTCGCGTTCTCTTCTTCTTCGCTGCTATCTCTCTGAGGGGCGTTTCTTCTGAGTCCGAATATATGTCTACAGCGTCAGAGAGACATATACTTTCTTCTTGCTACAAAGATGATTCATCTCTTTGGGCGGCTTCCTCGGAAACGCGGTTGCTATTGTTCTGATCTTGTACTTGGTCTCCCTGCTGGAGAGCGCGATCTTGCTGGTATTTCTGCTTGAGTGCAGCGAAACAGTCGCAGATGAGTTTTCGCATCGAGACGCGCTCTCTGGTGGACGGTGTGGACTTGAAGACGACGGCGAGGGCACAGCGGAATATCCACGACTCGTAGGTCTTTTCCTCAAGCATCTTGGTGAGGAAAGCCATTCTTTCAGATGCGGCGGCGAGGTCTTTTACAAGGCTCTCGTTCTTGGATTCGAGCTCTTTGACTTTGTCTTTTTCTTCCTCGAGCTGTTTTGCGATGGCGTCGTTGGCAGCCTTGAGGCTGGCGCACTTTGCTTCGTGGTCAGCTCTCTCCTTCTTTGTTGCTTTGTTGAGACGCTCCACGATCAAGGTGAGCTCATTGCAATGATTCTGGAAGTAGTCACGTTTGTCTTGCAATTCTTGAGCTCTCTTTTCGAGATCAAAAACTTGGCGAGATACCGGGTATCGACCGGAATATGGGTTGCTGGCTTTGGCTTCTGTTTCAGCCTCTGATGAGGAGATATTCTGCCTAGGACGATAAAGTGCCTGTATGGCTTTCAGCTGTGCTTTTCTTTCAGCGTCTGTTTTCTTTGAACTTGACATCTTTCCGTCTGCAGATTGAGGCTTTTCCATCACATTCTTGGAGGAAGTGACGGAACTAGAAGGGCTTTCATCGCTGGAGCTGACGTTTGGGTCGAGGTATGGCAAAGAGCGTCGGGGTTTCACAATAATCTTAGGGCGCATTATTATCGTCAAAGTTAAGCAACCGCATGGAGGTTCGTTAACGGAGAGGTTTCGTCTTCAAAGGGGACGGTTTGGAAGATGTCGAGCGAGCAAAGCAAAGCTGAACTGGGTATGGAAACCCCAAAATTTCTCCAAAGATGAAAAGAGAAAATTGACACAATATTTGGTTTCGGTCTCTCTGATTTTTAACCTTAATGCCCGTTTGTAATCTGAGCGCATTGGGTTTCGACTGTGGGGGTGTAGAAGTGAGTGGAGAGTGAACAAGAGGTTGACGCAGGTGAATGGGGTTCAGCGTTTGTTTGCTTCCATGAGCATAAAGCACATAGCATTTAAATTCTGCAATATTGCCCTACTCTTGACGGGTTTTGCCGTTATATATCTTGCACACTCAAGCTTTTGTATTATTGAACCCAATAAATTGTTAATAATGACATCTTTGTTTTCGCGCATCGCCTTACTTACCTTGTGGGCTGAATCCTCATTTCCTCAAAACAGCGGTTATCAGTTATGGATATCTAGCTAAGTAATATAAGCAATAATTACTACTAGGTAGTACTATAGCAAATAAATAGCTTTGTACTTAGTAAGTATCAGTCTTATTGCTCTATAGCTACCAAGTATATATACCCTCTAACAGAGTTGCACAACAGACTGAAGCTACATATTCACTCAGCACATTAACTATCAATATTCAGTGTTTATGGATTATCTTTTCTCATATTTCCTTTTCCAAAAGTAAATACAGATGATCCACATCTTCAAATTGTAGCACCATTCGAATTACGTGTTCTACCGAAGAGTGTCGGGATATCAAACCCAGGCCCCGAATCTCAAATCCAGCCTCTAGCAAAACACCCTCAAACAAAACACTCTCAATCAGCCTGGCGATCCAAAATCACTCCCGCGGGATCCTTCGTCTCTCCATCTCCCCACGTCGCATCCCATCCATGGTCGGCCAGGTAAACCTTCCACGCCGCGTCATCGTCGTCCAGCCGCCGCGACACGTCAGGGATGACGAAGTACGCCACGAGGGCACCCAGCACGGCAAACGCGGATCCAATGAGGAAAGCCACCTGATTCCCTTTGTCGGGGTTACTCGCGTACTTGTTGAGAATGGCTGTGAATACTTGGGTCCCAATCGCAGCACCGGCTTTTGACCAGGCGCTGATGAAGCCCATCATCTGGCCGCGGATGGACGTGGGGAAGCATTCGGAGGCTGTGAGGACGACGGTGCTGTAAGTTTCGAGAATGTTAGTCATCTGTAGAGACAGACATCGCATGAAAGACTAATGATATTGAATACTTACCTTCCAGGTCCCACCTCGCCGAGCGTCAAGAAAATCCCATAGAGCACGACAAACAGAGGAAAGACTGTCTGAATAGGACCAATTGCACCGCCCAGGATGAACCCAAGTATCGCCTGCATGGCAAATCCCAGAGCCATCGTCTGTCGTCTGCCAATCCTATCAGACAAATATCCACCTAAAAAGGGTCCCGGGATGTAGAAGCAGTTGATAAGAACACCCCATCCAAGATTCTTGACAAGACTTTGTCCAACATTGGCACGGCTGATGATGGTTGAGCTAAAGATTCCAAAGGGGATAGAAATCCAATTGTACAGGAACCAACTGGCTGCAGCTCCTATGAGAGGCCGGTAATACCGCTTCAAGGCCAGCCAGTACGGCACCCGCTGCTTTCTCATGGCAGACTTTCGATAGGCTGTAGCAACGGCCATGCGCATACGGAACCAAAAGATACCAAGCGGAGGGATTGCACCGAGGGCGAAAGATGTTCGCCAAACGATATAGTACTTGTCCTCTCTCTGACCAACGCAGAGCAGCAAAAGAAGAGGAACCAGCCCTCCCCAGACATATCCAAGATCAGAAGAAAGATCAGCCAGCATGGCAAACATGAAGCCGCGGTGCTTGCGGTACTGGCCGCTCTCATCGGTGGCTTCCACGGCACCGGCGCCGGACACGGGATACTCGCCTCCGGCCCCGACGCCGGCAACGCCTCGGGCGATGATGAGCATCCAGAAAAGGCCCTTGGGGGAGGTTCCATTGGCAGCAGCGGACATTGCGATGCCGAGGACGAGGAGGATGGTGGTGGCCACGGCGCCCGTCTTGCGGCCCAGCTGGTCGACCACGACGCCGAAGAAGAGCATGCCGATGATCATGCCGATGAGAAAGGCGTTGCTGAGGCGCGAGTAGATGGAGTTGGTCAGGTCATCTGGGTAGATGGCGCCGAGAAGAAGCTCGACGTTGCCTATGACGGCGGCATTACTATGATGAGATGAGATTAGACAGAGAATCTCCATTAGATGCACCGGAGAAGAAGTGTCATGACTTACTAGCCGTCTGATCCAATGGCCAGACCTGAAAAGAGAACCATCAACCAAACCGAGAGTTTGCTGTAGTATCCCTTGACCGACTCTGCTATGCTTCCCGCTTCAACATCGACGTTTTCCTTGTGTTTCCCAGGTAGCTCCTCATCTTTGGTGATCTCTGCGGCTACTGGCTCGCCAACAGTTTCAATCTTGGAGTCAGGAGATGTATTCTCTGGCTTGGGAGCCTCCATCTCCCCTGATCCAGCAGTCATGATGGCGGTCGTTGATTAATATTGGCACATCAGATCCTTCTGCGGCACGTACATGTAGGTTTGTGTCGATCTGTGTGCACGCGAGCAACAACTTACACGAAGAGGGGTTGCAGGAGAGAGGCTGCATGTAGGGTTACATGCGCCGTTCTCTCTCCTCCTTTTGCATTCTTCTCTTGCAGACATTATCTTGCGGCACATACAGGCCACTCGCCTTGAGACGCTATCCGGTTAATCAACGAAGAGATCGGCATAAGACACGACTGCTTGCCTGTCAGATAACGCTCTCAAACTGACATTCTCCGTGCCTAGTGATGATAGCTAGGAGAATTAGCGTGGCCAAGGCGACCCGTCCGTTTCTGACGGTTCAGCTCTTTTACAGTACAGGAGGACTTCATATCATGCCGTCTGTATCTACAGTATACGAGGCCAATGTCGTCCATCTCCACTCTACTAAACCATCCTGAAGCTTCTTGTTCATGCTGAACCACCAGTGCGCTTCTCTTCGTGGCTTGTGGGGAGACGATTGCAGCGCCAATCCCATGTTATACTCTGAATGCTTTCCTAATCCAGTTGGCCGATCCGTGGCTTGCAACTAAAAGCTCCATGTTCTGACATCCAAAGTGGGGGACAAGATTAAACCAAACTGAAGCAACCAAGATTGCAGCTATTCCCGCGTCCAATACGACACGGACAAAAGCACTAAAAAGCTCCCCACGCAAGAGAGTCCACATTCGAGCAACATCGAGTTCAGCCCAGCCTATCAGATTCACTGCAAGAATTACAATACAGAATGCGCTACAGAGGATACGTCACATCCCTTCAACGTTAATCTGGTTTCTTCTTTAAGACAAATAGAAACACCTTTCAGCCTATTAGCCGACGAATCAAACCAATTCAAGTTCCCCGAGATGATCATGCCTTGATTTGGAGCTGGCCATGTTTAACTTCGGATGCGATACCTTTGTCTGGAAATCTCCGGTGTCGCAGCCGAGAGGTTGATGTTCTGCATCGTGAACTACAACCCGGGAGCTGACTGCGTGTGTCCATGTTAATTCTAACTTTGATCATTTTACAACAGCGTCGATCGTGAGATTTGGCTCTCTGTGTCTTTTAGGAGGACTTTGAGGAGGCACGATGGATTACCGTATCATTAAAGACGAAAAGGGCGTATCCCTTCCAACAACATCATCACCACAACCACCACCACAACCAGAAGCATCACGACGCCGGTCTACATCCTCCAAACGATTCCGCATCTCCATCTTCATACTCCTCCTCCTCACAGCCTTCCTCTTCTTCAAAAACGCCCACAACGCCCCCTTCTCCCTCTGCACCTCCCACCACCGCCCCAACGTCGCCCAAGTCCAGCAATGCTCGATCAAAAACTTCAAATCAGACCTTTCATTCCTGGATCCCGCAAAGCCCATCCAGCCCGCCGAGCTCCTCCTCCGCAGAGACCGTCTCGCGCAGGCCCTCGCCGCCAACAACATCGACGCTTTCGTTCTTGAGCCGGGCTACACGTTCCAGTACTATGGCAACATCTCGCAGCAGGATTGGGAGCCGTGGGAGCCCGAGGAGCGGCCGTTCCTCATGCTCATCATGCCGCAGACTTCCTCCGACGGCAGCGTTTCCGCAAAGACGGCGTTTTTGTCACCGCATTTCGAAGAGGGTCGTGTTCGCATGCTAGGCATCCCGTCTCGTGACGCAGAGCTAGACATTGTCATCTGGGAAGAGCACTGGAACCCGTATACAACGCTCCTGGAATCGAGGCTCTTCAGCGGGAAACAGTCCCCGACGCTCATGGCCGACGAGGAAATCCGCGACTACATCGTCCGCGGCCTCGACGGCGCAGGCTTCCGCACCGTCGGCCTCAGCCCCGAAGCAGAGCTCGTCAGACAACTCAAGACGCCCGCCGAGGTCGAGCTTCTCCGGGCCGTAAACACCGGCACCGTGGCCGCCGTGCGGGCCATGCGGCCGTGCCTCGTCCCTGGTCTGACGGAGAACGAGGTCACCTCCATCCTGGACCAGACCATGCTCTCCATCGGCTTCGGCCTCTTCTTCAACATCGTCCTCTTCGAGGAGCACGGCGCCCTCCCGCACGGCGGCTTCGTCACGGGCGACAAGAAGCTGACGTACGACACCATGGTCGTCATCGACGTCGGCGCGCACTACCTCGGCTACTCGTCCGACATTTGCCGCAGCTTCATGATTGACGCGCCGCCGCGAAGGACGACGACGACGCACTCCGACCCCTTGCGCGTCGAAAAGGAGAATGTCTGGCGCATCGTCTTGGAGGCGCAGACGGCTGCCGCAAAGGCCATGAAGCCCAACAACACCGCTGCCAGCGTCGATATTGCCGCTCGTACCGTCATTGAAGATGCCGGGTATGGATACGGATTTACGCACCGCCTGGGTCACGGCATTGGTATCAAGGCTCATGAGTCTCCGTATCTGAACAAGTGGAACACTGCTTCGCTGCTCCAGCCGGGAATGACATTCACAAACGAGCCGGGCATCTATCTAGAGAATAAGTTCGGTGTTAGACACGAGGATATTTACCTAGTAAAAGAAGATGGCGAGGCAGAGCTCCTCACGGGTCAGCGGGCACGGGGATTGTATGAGCCTTGAGATCGTTAATAAAAAAAAAAAAATTCAGGGGGTATCATTGGAAACTAATATCTAGAGATATATCATTTTCTTCTCTCCCGTTATATACAATGCTTCCCAACATAGTTGTGTATCAAAACGCTATACAATTTCCAACTGCGCCTCACCCGATCCTCGATGCAAAGGGAAGCCGCTCGCAATCGCAGTACGCGGCAGGTGCTGCAACCACGGCATGGCTTCGCTCCCGGGGATAGGAATGTGGTTCAAACTACAGTCAATGTAAACATTCTCATCCAAGTAAACCCAATTCGATACCTCCGTCATGCTCTCTGCCACCACTCCGAGAAACGGCGAAGAACTCAAGGCCGCACAAAGCCAAGACATCTGTTGGAAGACGTCGCTAAGGGTATGAAGCCTAGCACTCAGGCTCATCCTGATCATCGAGCCCTCCGTCTCTATGTGAACGAATCTCAGGCTAGGCAACACAGCGCCTTTACCATCGCTGCCGTCCCAGAGAGACATGCCTGAGAATGCATCTCCTTCTTGGAGGGAAGATGCCGCGCTGGTAAACGCATCTTGAAGACAGCTCAACACGACGGGTCCGCTTTTCGGCCATTGCTTCTCGACGTACTCGGATACAGTAGTGCAGACATGCTCAGTGGCGGTACCTGTCACCACAGGTAGAGACCCGAGACGGGTATTGGACATGTCGCCAAAGCCACCTAGCGGGTTGAACAACTGGCATTCGAACTTGAGCTGAACGATATGGAAGCCGTCAGGCGGAGGAGGGCCGGGTCTTCTCAACACAACATCCCAGATGGCCGACTCGGCAAAGTGGATCTGGACATAGTGTGGAGACAAGAGCACCTTTTTCATCTCATTGATGAGTTCTTTGGCTGCGTCCCCGGTCGTTATAAGCGTATGAAGTGCGCGGGCGATCTGATCCGGGTTTCCTCCCGGCGACTGATCGGGAAACTCGCGATGCCAGAAGCCACACAACAGCTGTAGAGCCAGCGGGAAGTCGATTCCCTTGGTGTTGGTCGACCACGTCAGAGGCCGTCTCGATAATCCCGGACCGAGCTTATCGAGGATGCATCTAGCCGTCTCGGGGCCGTTTAGTATAAGCACGAGTTGACGGATAGGGCCATCGAATAACAGAGTAACTTGACGAGAATGCTGGCTTCCAGAGCCGTGATCAGAGTCGGTGTAGAACCGGAACAGCTCATCCCACAGCTGCCTGACGAACACCGACAAGAGCCGGTCCAGCACTCGATCGAGATTGACCCGAACCCTCCGATCTGGGAAATAGTAGTGGGCTAGCAGCTCATTGTTCAAGCCATCGGCCAGGGCCTTGGCAAATGCGGCAACTAAAGCCCCGGCGACCAGGGGTGGCAGCTGGACTTCGATGTTCTTGGCCTGCTGCTGCGAGAAGGAGAAGCAGGTGGGAAACGGGGGCGGCGGCGGCTTGACGAGCGTATACGAGGAGGGGGAAGCAAGGCCTGTCTCTGGTATCCTAAGGGTTTCAGGACAGCCAGGCGGAGGTGGCATGTCTGATCATGGCTGTGCAACAGGAAGAGGGACGAGTAGTAGATGAAGAGGGGACGGTGGTGAAGTGAGGATGTGTATATGTAGGCGTGTGTATAAGACGCATCACCAGCCGGTCCACCAAGGGGGATGGATGGAGATAGATGGGATAGAGTGCACGTTTAAGCTTGACCAATCCCTAATGGAAGAAGCCGATCCAGAATCGTCTCGGTATGCAAGCCACGCCCAACGAAGTTTTCATCGCCATTTTATTTATCATGTGCTGCCCACCTGAGCAGGCCAAAGTAGAGCCTTGCGTTTGCTGACGTTGCAAGCCGTCGAAAGCATTGCGCGTCCCGCTTCCGAGCTAAGGAAAATGCGTCTCCAGCTCGCCACACATTACCCTTTTTTTCACATCCACGTCCCCTATTTTATTTTTCTTTGCCCCAGGAACAACAATGTGCCGAGACAACTTCTGAATCAGTTGCTCATTCTTACTTTTGCGTAAGCATTCTTTTCCATGTTCCAGGCCCAGGGGCAGCTTTTTGACGTTTCGGCTGGGAATTTCGCCAGAAGCTGCGCGTCCCGGGCCAGTGACCCGCTCAGCTGCTTGAATAAGGTAGGTTAGTTTATTGGAACCCGCCGATGACTGATACGCATCTCGAGATAAAAAGGGCAATAATCGCGCGAAATTAGAAGCAACACTCCAATTTTGTCGATATCTACTCCGTAGTATGAGCAAAAGCATCGAGATGCAGTGATTGGAATGTGGGTTCTGGGTGAGTGACCCGGCGCTTGGTGGGTGGTGACGTACCACGTGGTCGGGTACGAGTACCTTGATACAACCAATTCGACAAATTATTGTCAGCCAGATGATTCAAACCCTGCAGTTATAAAGCAAGGGAGCTTACTCTCGTCAAAGAGTCATATCTCGTCATTACCACTGCTCTCAGTAGAAGGGATAGGATACAAGGTGAAACCTCTTCATCTCCTCCATAGCACCGTGCCGACCATACATAGAACATCAGGCCATTTCCAACCCTTCAAAACAAATCACATTGAGCCGCCATGTCTACAAATATTTCCAAAAACGATGGCCCTGCTTCTCATTAACACAAAATCACATGCGTTCTCTTTGTCTTTTACCGCGAGGTAGCTGGTTCCCGTGCCCAGCCCGGCCCCGGGAAGATCAATCGAGTCGCATCGGCTCTAGTTCTTCGGCCCCACCTCCGGCATCTCGTTTCACCTCCCTAGGCGTCTCGGCATCCACGCTGTAATATCTAGAAAGTTCTGCAGATGAGACTTGTTTTATACCGTGTAATTCGAATGCCAGCACTATTCTCGACAGCAGAGCACAGCCGACAAGCGCTTCGACCACGGTCAACATATCGGGCAATGTCACAAAGAGAATGCTCCCTAGGACAACAGTCCCGAGCCATATGTGCAAAATGGATAGCACACTGCCAAACCAGCCGAGAACAACATGTAAATAAACCCATCCGCCGGGTCTTTTTTCCAAACGTAGTGGTCGCCCATACAGTGACGGGGTAAATTCATCCAGTACCCATGTCACTACGACAGATCTCCTCTGAATGGCCTTAGAGGACACAATAGAGTATCCCGCTCTCAGCGTACTATATGCAATACCAAATATGGGTGCCATGACAATCATCCAAAAGAATAAGATGTACGTTTCTGGCACATTGGGGATCTTGATGCTCACGGTAGCCTGCGAGACGGCCTTGTAGGTGAGCCGATGGACCTGATAGACGACATTCCCCGTAGCGAGCATGCCGACTAGGTACTCGACACAGGATATGGCGGCGCGAACAACCCAAGGCGCTCGCATCAACCAGCGAGGGAACCAGACGGTCGGCACAGTCGATACATAGGAAGCCAAGTCTCGATTGATCAACCCCCCCTGCAGGCCCAAATTGGGTGACGGCGTGCCAAAGGCGAAGAGGAAAGCGAGCATCGGCCTCCGCGTCGCCAACAAGGCTAGATCTTCCATTGACGGGCCAAACTGCGATAATCCAGCCGGTAACAGTCCAATGAGAAGCCCAGAAACCGTAAACTCATTCTGATAGCCTTGCGTGCAGGCCGGTAAGACGCAGTCGATCAGCTTGCCGGCCCAAGCATGCCCCTCGCCATCGGGTAGGCTCTGGTCCGTATAGTTGGCGAATTGACCAGCGCAGTTGCTCTGGATGATTCCCGGTAGGAAGTCTTTTGACGCGGGGAAGAAGCTCAGAAATTGGTTATGAGCACGAATGTAAGGGTTTCCTGCTCCAAACACTGATCCGACGAGGGCGGCTACAAGTATCACGGCCCCATAGAGCCGTATCATCGTCGTCGGGCCCAGATAGTTGACGAAATTGCTGCCAAAGAAGTTGGTGCAATGCGGTGCCGTCTCTGATCAACAACGAAATCAAGGATTGGACACAATCTTCGCTCAACTTCCTGACTCTAAGGATGGAGGCTCTGAAGCACGCGTTCTAGGATAGGGAGCAGAAAGGGCATATCTATATATACCAAGTCTCAACCCCCCAACTGCTCTGCGTGGTACTAGGGAAGATCCTGCTTGGGAACGATGGAGCGTACCCCCATCGCCATTACCACCATCAGTATCGCTCTCGAGCGTCCGTAGCCAGCGACTGGTCACTGAATCTTAGCCCATGCCTTCGGCATCATTGAGTTCTTTTTACAAGATAGATGACTGCTTGTCCAATTTGCAAATATATTAGATGCTGTATAGACATGTTTCTAATTGGTTATATGATTGTGCGTCTAAGTCGAACAACAGCATTCTGAGCCGTTGTTCCGACGTGACACAAGAAAAGGCATGTGAGTCCGGGTTGCTATCTATATATGGCTGTAAGGCCCTCCGAGTAACAAGGGTACGATCCGAATAGTCGAGTTTGCCTAACAGCCTTGTTTTTGTCTCGGTGATCTGGTTACCCTGCGTAGTTGCTGATGTATATCACTGGCTGCTGCAGCCGCCCAGCAGGTACTAAGATTCACGGCTTCAACTTGCAGAGGCTAGCGAGCCTTGCAAGCCTTGCGTTTGGGGGCCGAACAGCCGAGACGGACATACATATATATATATATATCGCGGCATTTCATGACTTCCCTTCCCTCTTATGCCATGCCAGGTAAGTGCGTACATACTGTTAGTCACTAATACCTCTCGGCTCTCGCCATACTTAAGAACAATACGAGACGAAAGGTGGTTGGTTGCATTGATGTAGCCCATATGAGCCGAGGCGGTAGCAACACTGCGCACATCCCCTCATCCTCTCCGGGCTTTTGAATTGCCGACAAGAGGGGCCCTTATTACCAAGAATCCCGTAGCTCGTGGTGGTAAACCAGATGCATTCCAGACAAAAGGGGGCTCGAGGTGCTTGCCGCCAGACTCATCATAACAGGCGCCATCCCTCGACTCGATTGGACCGCCCCTGGAGATGTGCCATCAAGGGCGTCAACGTGGCTGCTGCCGTGCAACTACTGTGTACACGAGAGGCATGTGGAAAGTCCGGCGATCGCCTGCAACCCCGCATCAATCGACGTGAGAAAGAGGGGAAGCTGACCAGACCTCATATTTATCCGCCTCTGCAGATCATAATCGCTCAGGAACAAGACACATGAGGGACGGCATTTCAGTTGGAGAAGGTAGTTGTGAAAAGTAGAATTTCAAGTTATACATTAAGAGTGTAAAACACTCCGTTTCCGTGAAAGTAAATTGAGTACATAAGCGATGCATCCAGCAATCGCGTCATCATGTCCCGACCAACAACATCTAGTTGCAATATCCCGGGCGCCGACTCGCACGAACCAGGCGAAGCCAAACAAAAAAACAATTGAAGGAACTATTGAACAGACATTAGGATGGGTAGATGTTCATTTACTCGTCATTGTCCTTGGACTTCTTCTTCTTCTTGCCACCGCCGCCGCCGCTTGACGAGCCCGTCGCCGGTTGGCTCTGGAGATGTACTTCAAAGTAGTTCTCGCCCTGATCCCATGCGAAGCCCTTGAGGTATGGATTATCAAGCTCATCATCAGCCTGCGAGTAACGTTAGTCGACGAATCTTTCGAAAGGGAAGTTGGGGTACATGTGCAAGACTTACTCGGTTCTTGTTTGCCTTGTGAATGGCCGACAGAGCGTCACCTATTGTCAGGCCCTTCAGGTTTCGAGCCACGACTTCTTTGCCATGAGGGAACCTCAATGTTATGCTCTTGATGGGAGGCTTGGTGAGGGGAACCTGTAGCAGCTGATCATTGTCGAGATCCTTGGGCCGCTGATTTATTTTCCTGGGTTGGGAAGAGGTGTTAGTTGATGTGGAATAATAAATGACAATGACTAGATGCTGATTGCCCAGGCAATGGAAACGTACCACGCTGTCTGCTGTGTCTCTATTGCGAGTTCTAGAGGAGCATGGCTTTCATCTATCATGCAATGTCAGTAAAAGAAGAGGCCATCAGCTACATAAACGAAGCAACTTACTGATTTCAGCAATGGTCATAACACCAGCCGCGCTAGAGCTTGTTCTCCTATGGCCCTTCTCTTTGGGCGGTGATGATGACAGGCCTTGAACGGCGGAGTCGACCTTGGTGAGAGGTTCAGACATGGCGATGGTTGATTGGCTGGATCAGAACGGATCCAAGAGCTGGATTAACTGTGTAAGCCGGAGATTCAGATGATGCCAAAGGGGACCATCAGGGCTGTTTACCTGTTTGATGAATCAAAGACGATGGATGAAGATGGTTGGAATGTGATGAGAAGAAGAGAGAAGAGGAGAAGGTTGGAGAGAGGGGAAACAGTGGCTTGATAAAGGCAGGCAGGCACGGTGGTACTCGCTTCCGTGAGTGAGCATCCCATTGCCATTTCCTGCCCCTTACGCAGCCCGGGCGGGGTAACGACTTCCTTCTCCCGGACTGGGAATGAGCATTGGATCGCGTGACAATGATACCACTGGCGATGGCTGGACCTAGGCCTTGTGGTACCCGATTAGGTTTAGCAGGTGCTGATGCACTAATATCCACCCAAATCCGGGGAAAGAATCTGGGGAAGCAGACCCACTGCGCAAACGAGTACCGAGTAAAGAAAAAAAAGAGCCTGCGCCAGGGGAAGAGGTTGCAAAGTGCCGTGGGCTGTTTTTCATCTGGATGCACGACGATTTTCCCTGGGTTTCCCTCTGGATGTGCTCATGTGCAAGTGCCGTGGCATCACGAATTGAATTCAATCAGCCATCCAATGTGACTAAATCGCCCCCCTAGCCCCTCACCGGCCGATCTCTCCGAGTGGATCGGGTACTTGGCTCCACGGCGCCCACAACGCTCTACGTAAGGTATCCGGTACTTGAACCCGCCATTGTCTCGAAAAAGTGACGTACTCCCTCCATTCCGTATATCCTGTCCAATAACATCCGGCGAGTCGCCCGACTGAATCGCATCCGGACTGTGTTGCAGCAGCCATTTTACTACCTGTCTGGGTTTAGATGAGAGGCGAAGTGGTGATTGGCTCTGTAGAGGTCAGGGGACACAGTTTCAGTGTACAGTATGTAGGGAACTTGGACGCAAGCATTTACTCCGCAGCGGCTGAAGACACGCAGGACATTCATCCAAAATGGCCTCCCTCCCCCCGGAAGCAGCTCCTTGCATCTCCCGCTCTTTTTCATCCTGCATGGCCTGTGAATGGCGTCCAAATCATACGCTCAGCGTTCAACATTCTTCCCAAGGAGAGACAGTGGTTCTATTGCGGGACCTTCGGCCTGCACACCGAGCCCCGCTGTGGGCCTCATAGCACGATGCATCGCGTGTTTGCCGTCAAACGTCAGCACGAAACAGCCCACACGATGTGATCCCGAGAGCACTCCCGAGAGTCAATTGATCACAGGATACAGCTCCAAGACCAATTCACTTCCACTCTGGACCGAGGCGAAAGATGATATAACATGCACAGCACGGCATCCCTTGCGTCTGAATTTGGTGACTGTGACTTGAACCGGAAATTGAGAATCCACCGCCCAGTCAATACGACGCTCGCAACTCCCATGCAAAGCTCCTAGCTTCCATAAATCGGACGCCTAAATCACTCCAATGCATCGTGTCATTAGTTAGACGAAACAGCCGAAACGAAAAACCCAAAGGCTTTTTCTTTTGTTTCTGTTACTGTTTTCCCAGCGCGCATGCTCGCCTGACATATGCACACATACTAATGTTGCAAGTTGACCAAACTTTCGAGTCGTTCAACGTCATGGCCCCGGCCACCTCCCTTTCCTATTTTCGAAACCAACCTGTGACAATAATTGAAAGATGCCGTCCCTAAACTTCCCGACGATGCTCGTCCCGATTCATCCATCCTGCCCGACTGAGGGATATTGCGTGTCCGTTACCCTGTAATCCAGGCATCATTGCCACCGGTGGAGGTCGGCGATGTCCTAGACGGTCCACAGCAGTCCTGCGACATGGGCAAATGCTCATATGACTGTTTCGGGATTCAGGAAATGCAGGTTGTATACGACTGAAACCCCTTGCACGATTCGTTTCACCTTCCATCGACAATTATGAGTGAACGTTGCCGACCATCGAGACGTGATACCCAGACCGCGATGCGAGTGAATACAACCAAATAGACCGCCGATGTGAATTCTAGCAATGAATGCTTTGAAGATTTTGATGGAAAATGAGGTGTCATAGACGCCGGGTTAAATAATATGGGAAACACGGGAAACGCTTTTCGTCACGACCAGGACTATTACCCATGCGCCGCCCACCGATCTTTGTCGACTCAATAAGGATATACCTTGAAAGGACGAATAGAGCATTAAACCAGTTGATGGATCGATTGACGCCTCCCTTTTGAGTCTCATTCCACAACATTTGTATGATACCCAAAGAGCTGGTGCTTAAAGTTTTACGCATTGCAATGCGGCTGACCATATTACTGCGTAGGCACTTCACCATGGCCCGTAGACGACCTCCACCGAACCACCACGCGACTCAATCCGGATCTTCGTCGAACCTACGGAAATTTGGGCAAGTATAGAAAGTCCCAATCTCGTCGATTACGAGCTTGAAATACACCATTTGCCGCGATCATTGTTGTCACTATTGGCCTCTCCTCCCCAAGACACCGCGCACATGCAAATCCTTATATGCGACCCGTCTCCGACTACCCTAATCCCCGCAATGGCTCGAATTTCACACAACAAAACGGTTGCGATATTTCAATTTGGATGATTTCTTTTTGGATTCTTCAACGATTACCCCCTTCTGCTTTCTCCACTGCAGGGAATTAACCACAGCAGAGGCTTGTCCTCTCTGTGTTATGTATTGACTAGGTACATGAGTCGCCATCGAGCAGCATCCATAACACCATCCACGCATCTCCTCGAAGCGCCGAATCACCGCAAGATTTCGAAATGATGAAAAAAGCTATTAAAAGAGTCCCGAGGATGTATTTCGGAGCCCTATTGTGAGAAAATGAAGACTTATCTAACATGATTAGCAACACTCAGCCAAGCGTCGTGACGGACGAAAGAAGATGGATTGGAAAGATGAGGGCATGCATCAAGTGTTGCTAAGAGTATGTGATGCGGTAAGCCACTCTTCGCCCGTGCAATGTGATGTTTTGTGTAATTGCTCTCATCTGATATCCTGTGTAGAACATGGAGAGTGAAATTTATGGGCAATGTAGGTTAGGCAGCTCAAAGACGCGGGGAAGCATCTAGCGCCCAGCATCTAACGTTTCTTACAGCTAAGGGCACGGAAACTCGACGCATGGTCAAAAGGAAGCTGGGAATGACGGGCTGTACGAATAATGGTTGAATGTCAGTTTAGGGTGGGGTTTATTCGAAGGGTGTACGAAATACAGGAATGGCGTGATGAATTCGACACAAGTTGCTGGGTGAAGTTGAGCATCGAGCATGTTTCACGAGTGCCGGAAGCCACACTCTTGCTATGGAGGGAGTGAAATGTACGAATGCACTTCAAGTATATCGCATATCATACGATGAAATTCACAAATGCCAATACTTTACCCACTGCCCTTAAGACAGATGCCACCACCAAGGTTGCAATGCCAAGAAGCAAGAGGCAGCATGCAACTTTACCTCAAACACCGCGTTAACACCCTGAAACATTTCTGTTGATTCGGCTGGCCGAAATATAAGACTCAAATTTGTAAAAAAAATCCTTTTTAACTAGATATTTTTTACCGAATACGCCATGCTGCAGTTGCGTTTCGTCGGATAAGACGCCAGTTCTCGACTGCCAATCGAGACACGCTTAGAGATGGGTATTAGTACTGGAGATATAGCCAATCCGTGTTATTGGCCGCTGAATTCATGCAATGCGCACCTCACTGCATGTGGTGTAGTAAATACGACGTAACGAAACATCTAGGCTTCTAGCAACCTCTCGGGAACCGCGAAGTCATTGGACAATACCATGTACGTATTGCCTGATTCAACGCCTCAATGCGACATCGTCTTAGCCTTGATACATGCAAATGCGCTCTCAATGATTACGGCCACAACAGCATCAACTTGGGTAGATGCGTTCCAATTTACAATGGTCTCGTGGTCTCCTAAATTGATCTCAAAATTATCTATCATAAGGTCCAGATTCCCTAGGTGTAATCTCACGCCCGACTGTCAGTTATCCTCATGAAAGACATATTTCCGGAGATACATCTATGGCTGAGGATCGGGTCCTGGGCCAGAGGTATCTGGGGTCGCACCAAACCAGACCGTAGGAAATTTTGGATAGCAAATCATATTGAATCTAAAATCCTTCGACTACCCCTCTCTTGCTTCTGATATTACATTTTTAGGATACCTTAGCAGCTACACAGGCTCGAGGATTGATGTCGCCATCCGGCAAATGACTCATTGTCCGATGCGCAATTGTATACGTTTCTTCCGACACTTGCGCGCAATAACGTTGAGGTAAGAAATTGATATAAAAATAAGAGCGAGACTGTTTATCGTCAAGCCAAATTTTCCTCAATCATTTGCTCCAAATGGAACGACCTCAATACCAGCATTATATACCTCGCTTCATTTTGAAGCACTTTACTTTCGCAGAGAGTATAGGCAGAAGGTGGGGGCACCTTAGTCTTCTATTCTAAATCTATCTAATCATTTTATAGATCTGCCAAAGATGGTTTGTTACATGTCTTCGAACTTCCAAGGGGGGGATTCAAACTCGCGAACGTCAGTAAGACATGCGGGGAGTACAACCTCTATGATCTTCCGAGTAGCGCCAACCCTAGAAACATCGAAGAGCTGTTCAGCGACCTAGAGAGCAAATCAAGCCAAATATTCGGTAAAATAAGGGACGCCGTTGCCAAGAGTCTTGACCATATCGACATCCTTGAAAAAGATATTCACATCCTCTTCAAGTTTATGGACCTTTCCAGGAAACGATCCAAGTATTTCCGAGACGATATAGCTGATCCTTATCGAAAAAATGATTTCATGTTCCAAGAAATGTTCGAACAAGCACGAAATCAAGGTCAATCCGACGATCCATCACAATTTTGGCTTGAGGGTTTGCTGTACCTCTTGCAGACCAGTCACGAGGATCTTCTGGCTAATGCTAACAAGAACGCTTGGGCACGCACATATAGCCATTGCATTGAGCGATATTCTCTTCAAATTTGGAAAGCGGCCGATGGTCATGAATTCTTCCTTAATGAAAACCTAGTGGATTTTGAAGGCGATACAGAGTCCTGTATGGGGGTAGAAGAGAAGGAAAATGGAAGACTCCAGCTCGTCATGATGACGGTGGACGATGTCAAACATATTATCCTTCCAATCAGTCCGGAAATTGCCATAATCTTTTGCGATGAATCTCGCTGTTGGGATTCACCATTCGCCGAGATTCTACACAGGATGATGAAGATTCCATATCCAGAAAATTCTTTGCTGAAAAGCGCGCCTCATAAGGATATCACCAGCATTCATGTGCCAGAACAAAAGAGAGGGAAGATAAGATGGCCGCCAACGGAGGCATGGAGAGTAAATATTGGCAAATTGTCGGAAGAACATCATCGAATCATCAATTCTTACTCACTCCTCCACGCGCAATCCTTGATCATAGTTCGAAGTCGAAAGCGCTTCGAGCAAGCCAAGAGGTCATGCGATTCGTTCAGTACAGCCAGAATAGAACGATGGGAAAGCCAAGGGAGTCGATATACATCTGATAGCTATACACCAAGACATAAGGAAAATGAACCAGAACTATCCGGAGAGCAGTCAGGCAGAATCGTGAATGACTTCATGCTTGCTCTGGATAGGATTGTCAGCCTCGTTCACACCACAAATGAGCCTTTACCGACAACCAAGAAAAACATGATGGACTCCTGGATGGCAATGTGCGCACTAGAGTCTTGGGTGGTTAAAGACAGAAGTTTGCAGCCAGGTCCTGTGGCTGGAATAGCAGGAATACACCCAGCAATGAGGGCGGCTTTCGAAGCTGAATACCCGCCCAAGCATGTCAGTCACAGAGATCTCATTGAAAAGGATTTTGCGGACTTCTTCGACTATGGTTTTGGAGAAGAGATGTTTGCTAGATTGATGGACAATATCCATGCCAAAGCAAGGGAAATGGCCCGCGCCGAATCTTTTACAATCCACGGGGACCATTGCCAAGCCGATTTGCAGAAGAACCTTGCCGATAGATATCGTGTTAAAGGAGAAAAAGCGAACGCTCTCCTCGAAAATCAGACTTGGCGATCAGTATATACATTGGCTCAGAAGTTTGCCATTTTACAGTGGTTGTTTGAAGAACGGCAGGATATATTGGCAATCTTTGTGGGGCAGTTATCCAAACCTCTGGGTGAATTATACCCCAAGGTCATCCGCATGCGTGCACCGAGAGCCTGAAGCTACCAGTAAATCGAGATCAAAGGACTCGCACAGAATTAGTTTGTGCATGCTACAAAATTACTGCATGTATCTTGCGGGCCATTCAATTTTACTTGCAACAGAGGAAAAGAGATAAAGCAGGATTTACACAGGACAGTACTAAATCCTATAAACCAAGGTAGCTAGAACATGCTTTTTTGGGCTCCATCTGGAATCCTGCATTGACATAAACTAATCACAGCTATGTAATATCTCGTAAGTACCCCCGATAGAGATCAGATTACTACTATAGGTAGTTGGCACGGATCAAGCTCGATAATGACTATACTTCGGCTATTTTCAATCTTAACAGCATCAAATCAATATTACAAACCCCAGCATCTCTGTTATCCACTGTAAGCATCAAGCTCCCAGGACATCAAATCCGAATCCAGCGCAAAACTGGGGCTGGACTCGGCTTTCAACAAGCTCCTACGGGGCCATCCTGCGGCGGAACCGTTCCGGACAAGGAGCTCAAAGCGGGGGCCGTCAGAAGAGGGGGCGGGGTAAGGCCGCTATCAAACGGAAAACTCAGGATCAATAAAGTTCCGCCATGATTGCTCTCAATTCTGGTTGCAAACCGTCACACAATTTTGTCACCCACTCCTCCAAGATCCGACAGAAACCGTCGGATTCGGGGGCGGAATCGGAATCGACCCCAAACTTACACCTTTGGGGACGCAAGGACAATTCGGTTCGCGTCATCAGATGCAAATTGAGTTGGCCTTCTATGGCGGAGAGGCGGTGCTTGTGCTGCTCAGGTGGTTTTATCTTTCCTTTTAATTTTTTATCCGTGTGTCGCGTAATATATATGCAGCTTCACTTCTTCACACTATCGAGAGCTGCTCATTGTACCTACTGCTAGAGCTACTACTCCATTGGCGAATTGATTGATTTCAAACAGCTTCACTTCACATCGCTTTACATCGCTTCACAAACTATAGATAGGTAGTGAAAGCAAAACATCGCCAACATGCCCGTCACAGAGTTTGCCACGAAAGAGCTTTACAGATACCAAAATGGCTTCAACAACCACCTAGAGTGAGTGAACCTTTGCCACACTTGAGCATCCTCAGCTACTGCGACTTACACCAAGCTCACAAGAATCACCTTGACATCCCCAATGCTAACCTCAACACCACCACTACAGATCCGAAGCTATCCAAGGCGCCCTCCCTATCGGCCAAAACTCCCCCCAAAAGCCCCCCTACGGCCTCTACGCCGAGAAGCTCTCTGGAACCGCCTTCACAGCCCCTCGCCACGAGAACAAGCAGACCTGGCTGTACCGCATCCTGCCCTCATGCGCCCACCCGCCTTACCAACCCTCTCCCGAGTCTCGCGCCGCCCAGGAAGGCGCCGACACCTCCAAGCTGCGCTACATCCCCAACCAGCTGCGGTGGGATCCCTTCGACCACAATGAGGCGCGCGACCTCGACTTCGTGTCCGGCATGAGGCTGGTTGCCGGCGCCGGCGACCCAACGCTCAAGCAGGGCATCGGTATGCTGGTTTACGCCGCAGGCAAGAGCATGGATGAGAAATCAGCTTTCTACTCGGCAGACGGTGACCTCTTGATCGTGCCACAGGAGGGCGACCTCAACATCCGCACCGAATTCGGCTGGCTGCTGGTGCGCCCTATGGAGATCTGCGTCATCCCCCGCGGCGTCAAGTACCAGGTCCAGCTGTCATCAGGCCCAGCCAGGGGCTACGCTCTCGAGCTGTATCAAGGCCACTTCAACCTCCCCGAGCTGGGCCCCATCGGGTCCAACGGCCTCGCCAACGCCCGCGACTTCCAGGCACCTGTGGCCCATTTCAGCGAGGACTTTGGCGCCACGGCCTCCGAGGGCAGCAACTCGTTCGACATCACCGTCAAGCTCAACAACACGCTCTTCCATACGCACCAGGCCCACACGCCCTTTGACGTCGTCGGCTGGCAGGGCAACTATTACCCTTACAAGTACGACCTGGGCCGCTTCAACACCATCGGCACCATCTCGTACGACCACCCGGACCCGTCCATCTTCACCGTCCTGTCGGCCCCGTCCGGCGTGCCCGGCACCGCCGTCGCCGACTTCGTCATCTTCCCCCCGCGCTGGCTCGTCGGCGAGGACACCTTCCGCCCGCCCTGGTACCACCGCAACACCATGAGCGAGTTCATGGGCCTCATCTGCGGCGGCTACGACGCCAAGAGGGGCGGCGCCGGCGGCTTCGTTCCCGGAGGCGCCAGTCTGCACAACGTCATGAGCGGCCACGGCCCAGACGCCGACAGCCACGAGGGTGCCCGCAATGCCCAGCTCGCCCCCGTCAAGGTCGGCGGTGGCAGCTGTGCCTTCATGTTCGAGAGTTGTCTCATGGTGGGTGTCACCGAATGGGGACTGCGCACTTGCAAGAAGGTCCAGGAGGGCTACAGCGAGGAGAGCTGGGGAGGCGTCAAGACGCACTGGGCGAAGCCTGCCGGCAAGGAGGTGAGAAGCCACCTCGCCGAGTAAGGGTGAAAGGAAAAATAGGGAGAAGAATGTGGTGGAGTCGAGTGATTCGGCTCGTAACGTCTTCAGAGACTTGTGTAAACAATTTTGTCATGTATTTCTCTTTCTGTTTTCATTTGTCGATTTTGTATTGTAGGATTAGCGATCATCAGAATGAAATACCAAATCATTTTACAGATACACTTTCTCAACATTACAGATAAAAACTCATACATTTGATAAACGCCCGGTCTACATGAATCTACATGAGACCTCTGGTATACAATACCACCGAACCTCCCGAAGTAATTAGCACATATCGGTTCAAACCCATCCTCCAACGCCAAACACATTGCTGCCGCCAGCCCCCCAAATCGTACACATTAACACCCCATCTTCAGAACAGCCCTACTCATCCTTATCCTTCTCTTCATCCTCATCTTCTCCATCCTCCTCCAAAGCCCAGTCCTTCCACCCTTCGCCCCGCAGCCAGCTCACGCCCTTGCGCCACTGGCCCTCTCGGATGGCCTTTGCATCACGCTCGTACACCACACCCGTCACCATCAGCGCAAGAACAAACACCCACACGTCTCCGCCCTTCATGGCCTTCCACCAGCGTCGCTTCACGCCGACCTTCCACAGGCTGTCAACGCTGGCACGAGCAGAGTACAGGAACACACCGCGGCCATGGCGACGCTCTACCCACGCCCACATGCCCGCGAAGAAACCTCCAAGGAAGATACGCTGCGTCGCAAGAACATGACGAGGAAGATACTGCTGAAAGAAGCAAATAGATGCCCAGGCCGTCGAGATGGATCCCGTAGCAAAGGTGGAGAGGCGCAGAGCCTGCGAGATGATTTTCTGGATGGTGGCGAATGGGAAGTTGTACAAGTTGCGGAAACGGGGGATGATGGTCATGGCGGAAGTAAAAATGAGGAAGAAACGCGTCATAGTCGGGAAAGAGTTAAGCCAGAAGGTAAGGTAGGTTCGCAGACACGATGGGTCTGTGGGGTGAAGAGTTGCGCAAGAGAGAGACGTAATGAGCGGGTGAGCCTGTGAGCTCAGTGGTGAGACGCCAGCCAGCGTCGGTGGGAGAACCTCTTTGTTAGGGAACAAGATGGGAGAAATATTGGGCCTAGAAGGATGAAAGCTCAGGTTAGCCTAGCCACATATCTTCACGTAGAAAATTTCACTTACGGCCAGTTGAGTCGGGCCATTTCAGCGATATTTGCCAGGACATCAGTCGCACTCGGCCACTTGAGAGTCTTGGGATAGTTCTCTGGCGCCGGGGGCAGGTAAGTAGACGAGTTTTTGAAAATAAAATCTCCAAAAGACTAGCGCATTGTTAGTAAGGGGTCCCTTGCTGAAATACATGGAAGGGTTTTAAAAACACATACGGAAGGGAAGCAATCAGGGTCAAAGACTGCAGCATGAAGCAATTGGCCGAAAGCCAGGGGCTGCAGCATCCAGCTACCGAACCACCAGGGCCGCTCGCGGTTCTTCCCATTCTTGATGCCCCAAATCATGCCGTCCTTCTCACACACATTCCAGCCAAACTCCAAGGCTCGGAACAGGGCGTAGATGGCGATGCTGACACGCATCTGCTGGGACGGATAGACGCCAAGGGCAAGACCCGCGAGCGAGGCACCAATGGCCGGCGCAAACGGCGATGTGAGAGTTGCCGACGTCCGTGGGTTGCGCAGCCGGAAAGGCTCGGCCTGCGGATCCAGGAGATGGACACGGAGCCGGGTGAGGAAGCGGAAGAGCACCCGGTAGAGAAACAAGATGCTGGACAGTGAGAGGGAGAGCCTCAAGGCGGGGGATTTGTAGAATGGCTTCTTCTTCCCGCCTGCACTCGAGCTAATTTCGTTTCAAAGATCCGTCAGCTTCGCAACAATCACAATCCAGTCCATTCATCGAACTAGTAGACTTACTCCTTGCTCCCAAGTCTCTTCATGACCGCGTCCCACACTTTCATGCCAATCCACGTCGCAGTGAAGACGCGCAGCGAGTGCCGCACCGCCTTTGCATTGTAGTCATCGCCTCCCTTCCTTGGCTGCAGTGCCTTGTCCACGCTGCTTGGGCTTGGTGCCGCGCGGCGCAGCGCCCGCGACTTGGAGAGGATGTACTTGTGAAGTGCCGCGTATTCGCGCGGCGAGATGGTGTATCGCAAGGCATTCCGGAGGATTGGGTCTGGCCCGGAAGAGCCGGCTCCAGTGCTTTGCATGACGGCCTTGTCGCTCGGAGGCGGGGCCAGCGCTGATGGCGATGCCATTGTGACGATGTCGTCGATGTCGCAGCTGTTTTGATATCGTGTACGCAGCCACCGAGAAGTCGTGTGGTGTCGCTGGCCTTCGCGAGGACCAGCTGCAGTGGTGTTAAGTAGTCAACGTCGAGTCCCGGTCCTCCAAACACGAACAACCGACACGGGCCAGCCTGAGCCGCAAAATATGCCCGTTATCACCCAACCCCCAGGCGACGAGGGAGAGCAAAGGAGTCGAGTGGTGTGACGGTGACTCTGCGTGCTGCTATCCGGAACGCGATGCGGCAATGACACGTAGCTTGATGCTCCCCGAGACTTTCTCTCTTGCGACGTGTCCCCAGGAAAAGCTCGAGTCGAACAGCCCAGGATGAGGCTATCGCCACGCCAGGCACTCGGGTCGATCTGTGAAGCCCGCAGCGAAGTTGCAAGAGCCAAAGCTCCTCCCTGTCCGCCCTGCAGTGGCCAGTGCGGTAGCCAACGAAAGGTTGAGCCTCGGCAGCGCGGCACATGTGAGCGGGCAGCAATTATGGAGCTCCAAGACCGCTATAATACAGGGGGTTTAGAGTGGGGCTAGACTCGGGCAGGGCTTCCCCATTGTCACTGTTGCTGATGACTTCATCTGCACTCACTGACTCGGTATTTAATTACCCGATGTTAATTCCAATTGTATGCTGTTCCGGTCATTTACGCAGAAGACAATTATCATGAAAGTGATACCTGATAGTTACGAACTTTCCACACGCACCTACTGTAGGCATTACTTACTACCAAAAAGACCAAGACTTATACCTACCTTGGGTACCTGATACGAATATGCAATTTCCTGTTAGTACTACCGCTACATTCTTTAGCCTTGAAAATAGCCGGACAGCCAAGGTATTGACCTCACGTTCCATCATGGCACTCTTAGGGGCCTTAGTACCTGGTAATAGCAACTCCTCATAAACGTCCATGGAATTCATGTTGGCCAGACACCTCATGCCCCTATTTGTACACCATAGGATAAGCCAGCAACTACGTGTGTCATTAAATGCAATACGTGGCAGAGCATATCCTCACCGTAAAACTCACATCACCCAAGCTAGCACCTGCATGAGGTCTGTATCAGGGGCATCATGCATCGCAAGATCTCGGCAGTTCACCGACGTCTTCTCCCAGTCTGGGCTCCAAAACCAGGTTTGAGACGGCCACGGAACATAATACCTATTATAAGATACTACCTATTACTACCTACTTAGTTATAAAGCATCATCTCAATCACAGGTGAGAGGTCGCAAATCGAGAAATCCACCATCAGCCCAGACTATTATCAACTGCTACCTGTACCCGCAACCGCAATGACGAAGTGTGCCTAACCGCCATCTCCTCGTCTTTTTAATCCATCCTGCCGGCCATTTGCTCGCAAATAAAGTATGTAGCCAGCTTACCGACCTTTGCCTGAATCCGCAACCACCGCAATATGCATTCCACATTATCTAGCCGCTATCCTGGTAGCTGCCTTCAAAATCATCAAAACGTTATCATATGCTTCCAAGTCGGAGGCAATTCCTTTTTCAAAAACCAATATTCCGTTCCGCCAATTCCTTCCTATTTTCTACACCCCGTTTGATATTCTTCCTTCATACCAAAGGATACTCACGCGAGATGCTTCAAAGGAGACAGCTGGAGTCAGTCATCTCCTTCAGGGGGTAGTCTTGTAATCGACGTCCATCTCGAAGCTCTGTCAAAGTGAGATCGTCTGTTGGTAGTGTTCCGCGCATGCCTGTACGTCCGGTGTTTCCAGTGGGAATAGCACGACCACAAAAGATATGCTCGTGCGATTGCTGAGCGCCGATTTTATGTATGATTTGGCGTCATCATCCCATATCCTTCCTTCCACAATCCAACCCAAAAGCAGCCTCTCCGCAGAAACAAAAAACAATTCGCCGGCAATTTTCGTGTTGTATCAAAGACACTAATGCACGCCAATTTTCAAAAGAAGAAGAAAAGGAGCCCAAGGCTCTTTTGCGAGGCAACATGCCAAAGTGAATAACTTTTGGAGAGAGCTGTGATGCAAATGCTCGGTGTAAGGCACATCGTCTCATTGCGAGAGGAGTCGTTAATCATCAAACAGCGCAAAATGACCATCATGGATACTCGGCGACGTTGGACACGGAGCCATTCTGGGCTTCCATCAATGGAACCCATTTGCGTGCCAAGGTAGGGCCATCTGGGTTACCATACGGCAGCATCTCTTCTTGCCATCCCAGAGCTGTCCACCAGCCCAAATCTCTCGGCTCTGGGCTGCAGAGGCCAGCCCGGATCGCTTCTGCATCGGGAACTCGGCCGGACAATACGGCATCCAAGACCCTACGGCGGCGCGATTCGCGTTCCTCTACGGCAATCTTGATAATGCGATAGCGAGATTCCGTATTCGCCCAACCATTGACGTTACCTGATCCAGAAGATTCCAGTATCATTTTGAGCTGAGTGAACGGTATCTCGACGAGGATACGGGACAGAATCGAAAACGATGCCGGCTGTGCGGAGCGGGTGGCCTTGGGCGTGTTTGCATCGGCTAAGCTCTTAGCTTCCGAGAAGGATAAGTCGCCAAACTGGATGCCGTTGAGCTTTTGAGGACGGCGTCCCTTGCCCAGTTGCACAATGGATCCCCCAGCTGATGCCGGGGGTATCCCGTTGTCAAGAGCATCTTTGGCCAAAGGTGGTGGGTTGATTGGCAGTCTGCCATATGGCACAAATTCCATGGCCTCGGTGTCAAAATTGAAATGCGAGGGGAAATTGTGAATCAAAAAGGTGACAACGGCATTGAGGAGGACTTGTGATCCGTTGCCATACTGGTAGATTTCGTGAGAGCCCTTATCCCGATATCCATCCAACGCAAATTCCAACACTCGCTCCAATGTCTCCCAGGTCAAGAGGTGGGTAGCCACCTCGCAGCCGCGTCGGACAACCGGAGTCCAGTCAAGGAGGTGGCCAGCAGCAGCATACGAGATTGCAAAGTCAATTTGTTCATTCACCGATCCGGCGGCGGTCACGTCGCCAGATTCCATGCCAACGCGGCGAGGAGGGGCATGAAGCAATGGCAATCCGTATAGGCGCTGAACTGCCATGTAGAATGAATCCGAACGGATCCACTTGCTGCCCGTCTCTAGAAGAAGAGTTTGCGGGGATCTATCGTTGGGGGACGCCTGGAAAGTCTGCTTCTGCAAGAGGTTGAAAAGCTGGGCGCTGCGAGCAAAGATCAATCGATGGCCAGGGATCCGAACAGGTGCTGCCCTATCGTCGGTGTACCGAAGTTCCAGAGTACAATCAGACAGGTCAGGAGAAGCAAATTGTTGCTGCAGGTATCCAAGGAATCCATCAGCATTGTCACCCTGGGCCATAGGGGGAGGCAGGCCTGGGTTGGGCATCATCCGAGGGTAATCTGGCAGCCCATACATTCTCCCCTGGGGATTTTGACCTTGAGCCTCGTCGGAAGGCCCAACACCGTTATGCATAGCTCCAGGACGATATTGGTTATACATGGCCGTCTCTTCTTGGTGAGCCGAAGACTGGGAATCATGAAAGCTATGCGGCGTCGATGGTCCTAGTGTATTGCCATACGGATGATACGAGTCCATTGGTGCATAAGCCATCGGGCGGCCATAGCCGTCAAAGTTAGCAACAGCCATCATGTCTGCGCCGTATGGCACCATGGGTGGGAATCCATTCCCATTGTGAGGCATCATGGGGTGTGGTCGTCCATCCGGCATTGGCATACCAGGTGGTGGCGCAATACCTCCAGAGTGTGGGGGCGCCGGCGAGGAGCTTTGAGAATCGTGAAAGGCTCCAAAGTGAATGCTGCCGTTGCTTGCGTGGGCTTGATGCATGTGAGGTGGGCCATTTGGCAAAGGAGGCCTGGGCCCATGGGGCAGGTCCCCATTCGCCACAATGCCCATCGGGCGATGAGCTGGTTGGAAGGGCGGCGGCATCTGGTATCGAGTTGGAGATACAGGCGGAGGAGGTTGAGAGGAGACAAGCTTGACTGGGGGGTATTGAGCTATGGATGAGTATTGTCATTAGCTTTAAAGCTCGGTATATTGACAGTCACGATGGGAGCTTACCTAGCCTCTGCCTTGGCTCATCTTGGACAGCGCCCATCCCAGGTCCGTGGAACTTGGTCTGCATCTCAGAAGAAGCTTCGTGAGTGATCGGTGCAGAAGCTTCTGCATTTGCCGGCTGCACAGCGTAGTTTGTCGAGGTCGTATCGTTGCCAGTAGCTCGGTCGATAGGTGCAACGGGCTTGCTGCTAGCAATCACGACTTCTTTGGCTGTATCAGAAGCTATTTTGTTAACAGTAGGGTCAGCAAGGTCGTGTTTCTCCAGCACGGGCAAGTACAAGACAAGATGACAAGGTGCTGGCTCGCCCTCCTCGTCCAAGGAAGAATCAATGCATGTAGAACTTACCACCGGCGTTCTTAATAGCAGATTTCAATTCTGGGCTACCAGCCGAAAGGGATTCGCTAGCATGGGGCGTGTCTGCAATCAGAGTAGGCGAAGACTGGTTCACTTCGTGGGGCCGCACTTCCAGAGAGCTGTTTTGAGGACTGTCGTCTGGTTTGACGCTGTTGATCACGGGAGCTGCTGCTGCTGCGGCGGCGGCAGCCTGGCGTTTAACGTACGGCAGAGGAATCGCAGGAATGACGGGCTTGGCCATCTGCTTGCTAGAGACAACAGCAGGCCTGCGAGACTTGACGGATCCGTTGGGGGGCGCCATGGTGGTCGATCGAGGAAGCCAAATCTGATGGATCGAACTGGTGCGGCGAGTGGGCTGAGAGCCTTGCTCAAAATCCGCAGGTCGGCGAGGGGCAGGGGAGGCCTTGGATTTCCGATCGCCCGCGCGCCAGACCTGGACGACAAATCTGGAGATGTCGGCAAAGAGGCATCAGTCCAGTCCTGGTCAATGCCAGAAAACGTCGCCTTGGGCCAGAGGCTGAGGCAGCGCTGGCGGCAGTTGGGAGGTGGGATGCCAGGGAGAAGCAATGGAACATAGAAGTCAAGCAGCTGAAAGAGGAGTTCGTTCGTTTTGGCAGTGATGACACTAAATCGGGCCTGCGTCTAAGCAATTTTTTCTCCCCGCAGAGGCTGCACCTCATGCCTGTGCGCCTGCTCTAGCTACTATGGAACCTACCCGACTACTAATACTGAGACACTCACTACTAAGAAATTGCTCCCTGTCGATGGATGGCTTTTCGTTGGCGGCTTAATTTCGGGACCAATTTGCAGCACAGGCGACACAAGGATCTTGCCACTTTGTATGAGGTCAGGTCATATATCGATATGTACTGAGGCTGGCTGGATGCAAGGGATGAAGGAGCCGATCTTTCTTCCTGACGATGATCAAAATCATCTACCAATGCCTAACGATTGATGGCATCTGCCCTGCAATGAACTGGGTACTGCTAAACAATGCCATGTAACTTAGTACGGACTAAGGTAAGCAAGTCTTGTTCGCGTTGTTTAGTTTCCGGTACGGGGTCGATGATGTGCATCATTCCATCCATGATTGGCATCGATAATATCGAGCCTTGGCAGGAAACGGGACAGATGGTCAGACAACAAGGACATCAAACAACATAGACAAGCTTCATTAATCGGAATGATGAAATGCCAAACTCAATTATAAAATGTACCCATTTACAACCCAAAACGCCGCTCTTGAAATGTCTGCCTCCAGGCCGCTGCTGGCTGTTTCGTTGTATACCCTGTATCCTCTGCATATAACCACGCTTAAATGTAATCAAGCCAGAGTTTCATTACCGCTGACCAGCCTTGCAATCAGTACGTAGATGAATATCGCCGCACCCGCAACAAGCAGTTTGTTCCGGTAAAGCCAGCCTCGGCCAGCATCCCGCTGTTGTACAACAGCATCGACCACGGCCTGGGCCTGGTTACCACTCGACGCAGCAATGCCTAGCTGAGGTCCGCAGGATGAGCCATTATCGCCATCTGCTCGGTTACCGGTGGCCGCATCCACCTTGTGTTTCCTCATCCACTCCCAATTCTCAAGATCCACCTCTGGCCACTCTGAACGAAATTTGGCGCCCCCATCGCCGGCCTTGACGTTGCCCTTAGTAGCAATATTTCCTCTAGCTTGCGATCCACCGCCAGTCGAGTTCCACCACCGCGATCGTGAAGCGAGAAACTTACGCTCGGCGCTGGAGGCAGAAACTGAACCGGTGGTCATCTCATCGCTAGTCATGAACGACAAAAGGCCGATTAGGATGGTCGACACCTCCCATGCTGGATTAAAGGATTTCGGATGAAAGTCAGATATAGAAAGACAAAGTCTGGTCGATGGCTGGAATCGTCCTGACGGGGTGTGCATGCGGATCGCAGGCGGTGCGAACGGATAGTTCGGAGGGAAGATGAGGGTTCCCCAGTACTGGCCTCCGTGATACGGCGTATCTTCAGGGCCAGTGATTATGTAGTGCCATCTACGCTTTGATGTCAGAATCAGGTGGTGGAAACAGCCAGAGTTGGGGGGCGACATACTCGAGGATGTTGGACTCGGAAGGATGGGCGGTGATGTATGGAGGAGGATTCTCGGAAATGGACTTGAACTCTCGCGTTAACTAGCCATGGCTGTTAGCATCCGCAGTTCGACGAAGAATGGCCCCCAATGCAGACAGAATACATACCCGCTTGTGCGCCGCTTTGCTAGCCATGATCTCAACGCTGGGGGGAGAGATAAAGACCGAATGGCTGAACCAAGGAGAGTGACTGATCGATCGCGTGCGCAAGTCGTTGTCGAAGCAATGCGTCGGCAATTATTAATGAAAGTCTGAAAATAGAAGTGGCTTAAGAAAATCGGTAATGAATACAGCGACGCCGGAGAAGGAGGCCTGAAAGTGGTGGGGGATTAGATTAAATGTTGAGGGACAAGGACACGGGCTATTAAGGAAGACGATGATGAAACATAGATTAGGCCGGACGACTGCAGCCCAGTTGGCAACTCGGGGGGTTTCGTTTCTTAGTAGAGCCAAAGACCGAGACCGAGAGTGCGTCAGGCTCAGCCACGTGGCTGGTGCTTTCAAGGGTAAGTTGCGCCACAAGTTCGAGGTTTATTTCGGACAAGGATAGCCGGCTAGCTACCAGGAGGGCCAAATCTTCCGACTACAATTGCATGTGTGCTGACCTCGAGCGAGTCAGCAGATCCGAGGCGCTGAACAATGGCGCCGACCTCAGAATCCTCTGGGCGGCCGGTAAGCATTGGCTGCAACACGCTGCTGTTTCTTGCATTTGTAGATGGCAGCTGCTGACCTTTGAAGCCCGCGAATCACTTCAATAAGCTACACGAAGATGCCCAGGATGTGCTCCGCGATGCCAGAACGAGGCCCGAGTTTCAGAGTGCCGAGGATGAAGCCAAGGAGCAGAGGATAGCTCAATTGGTACCGCCGAACCTTACTTTACGAGGGATTTCAATTCTCGGCTGACCATGCTTCAAGATGGTGGATCAAATGTCAATGCCCATGACGGTCAACGAGGTTACTGTCACGGGGGCCAAGAACATTCGACGGGGCTTTCTCGATCCCATACTGAACCCTCTACTGAGCGACAGCAGTGACCCCCCCTATACCGTCGGCGATGTCATGTCAAGACTACAGGTGGCGACAGGAAAGCTTAGCGGACTGCGTAAGAAGGATAGCTCGGACTTTGCCTGGAGCGATTGCTAACGAGGAGGTCCAGAAATCTTGAGAGAACCTCCGCAGGTCTACCTGTCACAATCGAGCCAGGTGGATGCATCGACAAGTCCTACTGATGTAGACATTTCAATTGGACTTCGTGAACTACCCCGCTTCAAGCTTCAGACTGGCACTGATGTTGGAAATGGCGAGGGGTCGGCATATGGCTCTCTGCTGTGGCGCAACATGTTTGGCGGCGCCGAGATGCTCACCCTGAATGCAAAGGCAGGAACTCGCACTCGTTCCGCATACAGCGCAAACATAAGTGCACCCGTGTTGAGCAACCCGGACATGCGCATTTCTTTGGAAGCTTTGTCTTCTGCCGTTGAGAAGCCGTGGGCATCCCATGAAGAAGTCTTGAAAGGAGGAACGCTCCGCTTTTCATGGCTAAACAGGCAACGCGATACGCATTCCGTCGAATACTCGGGAGCATGGCGACAGATTACGGGCCTTGCGAGTGATGCTAGCCCCACCGTTAGGCAAGACGCTGGCGATACCCTCAAGAGTTCCATCAAGCACATATTCTACAGAGAGAGGCGAGACAACCCTCAGCTGCCGCAGCAGGGATACATGGTTCGGACTGGGCTGGAGCTGGCCGGCGTCGGTCCACTGGGCGGCGACGTTGCCTTCTCCAAAAGCGATTTGGAAGTTAACGGCGCCGTCCCAATTTCTCTGCCTGGAGTCAAAGGACGGACGGGAATCTCCATTGGTGCAGGATTCAGGACAGGAATACTCTATCCCCTGCCGCTGGGATACAACTTTGGCGGTAAGGCGCTGCCAAGTCGCCTGAACGACCGCTTCCTCCTTGGAGGACCAACAGACATTCGCAGCTTTAAGCTTGGTGGACTGGGACCGCACGATGGCCGGGATGCTGCAGGCGGAGATGTGTTTGCTGCTGGCAGCGTCAACATGCTCTTCCCCTTACCCTACAAAGGGCCCGACTCTGGCCTCCGGCTGCAGTTGTTTGCCAACGGAGGCCGCCTGATTGCCCTGAGGAACAAACTCAAGTCTCGAGACACATCCGAGGGCCTAGACGGCGAAATGGTCCGGAGTGGCCTCCTGAGCGCTGTTGGAGATTTATTCAACGGCCCTCCAAGTTTAGCCGCTGGTGTCGGTCTGGTATACGCACATCCGGTGGCGAGGTTTGAACTCAACTTTGGCTTGCCTGTGATTGTTAGAAAGGGGGAGCTGGTCACAAAAGGAGTGCAATTAGGGGTAGGCATCAATTTTCTGTGATGCAGCATCTGACGACAAAATCAATAGAGCTGGACGCATGTAGTAGGGGGTTAACAACCGCTGACGGAAGTCGTACATACCATATATCCACTTATCCGCTTTCAGTACCCATTTAGTCACATATTAAACAGGTATCGTGATGTCTCCATTATCAAGCTTGCTACGAAGATGTGATGAATCGAATATCAATTACTATGTGATACTCGTATGAGCACTGGTAACAGCGGCATTTAGCCATATATTAGCCTATTAATTATAGCCTCATCCGATTTTATAACATTATTATCCGTCTGACGATAATACAAGCGTCTTTAAAATCAACTTTATTCCCTGCATCAAGAAGCAGCCTAATTATAGCATTATGCCTGCCCTTTAAACCCCATAACAACGGCGTTACGACAAGGTTATCTTTTGAATTGATTTAAGCCTCTGCATCAAGCAGCAGCTTAACTGCAAACTTATCACAGCCCATGACAGCGGTGTCCGGTTATCTTAATCTGCTAAGTCGACTTAAGCCCCTGTATTGAGCAGCAGCCTAGCTACATACCCATGCCCTTTCTGTACAGCTAATGACAGCGTTGTTTGGTGATTTTTATTTGCTATGTCGGGTTGAACCTCCCTACAACCAGCAGCAGCCTTGTGTCTTCTTTCCGTAGCCTATGACAGCAGCGTCCGGCCAGCCTTATCCTTTGAACTGAGATTTTATTTTAGTTTGAGCCTCAATTTTGTGGTATTATCGTCAACTTCCCCATATGCTGTTATCTCGTCGCAATATGTACAACACTAGTATCTCCTGGTGGAAATGTTTATAATATATGCTAACATTCCTGAGAATCCGGGCCCAAAGTTCGACAAGGATGTTGCTCGATGGCCATAAAAGTAGTTTTAAAATATCTCCCTGAGCAACTTTCATGCTGTCGCTTTGTTGTGAGTGTGTTACCCATTAAGTCGTGACATATTGAAGGGATTGAACTTCACTTGTTCGTTTGTAATACATCTTGCCACAAATTCCTTTGCATCTTCGCGAGTCATTAGGTTGAAAAAGTAAGCATAGGCATGTCTATCATTTGGTCTGACCATATGCTTCATTTATTTAGGAGTCAAGATAGCAGTGGCGATTTAGAAAGGTGATATATCTGCTGTTTTCTAGGTTCTACCAGTGTGTTGCACCTTTTTGCCTAGCTCACTGTCACTCACAAAATGACTTCCACCTGTACACCGGTATCCGCCTGGCATTTGTATCCAATTGAATCCCATGGGACATACTTCCATTTTCTGAAGGGCTTTCTGTACTTCTCTTTCTTTCTCGAATTCTTCTCTTTTAGCATTGAGTTTGGCTTGAATCTGATCCCGGTCTTGTACCTCCGATTTCTGTAGCTTTTGTATTATATCCATCAGTTCAGCCTTATTTTGCAAATAGCGATGTTTGTGCTGCTCCTTCGCCTGATTCAGTTGGTCCCAAATTTCATCTGGCACTTTGTCTTCACGAAATCTGCCCTGGCTGTCTTTTGAAACGATGCTTTCCACATCATCTTCAACAGGCGTGTCTGCTCGACTGTTGAGCTTTGTAGATGACTGTTCTTTTGCAATGGAAGATTTCATAAACTCTTGAGAGACTGCGGCTTCCTTTCCCTTCTGAGCTTTATCAGTAACCGCAAGAGGGGCGTATTTTGTTGGCAACTGTTCGCTGAATTGCAGGTCCTCCTCAGGTTGAGCTTGAAAAAGGGCAGAAAGTTTGGAGTATTCATTTCCCATAATGTTGCTTATACCATTATGGCTCTTCGACGAATGCTGTCTTTCAGGCTCATCTGTATCACTTTCTGATGCCAATCTAAGATATTGCTGATCTATAAACTTTTTCATGCAACTCAGAATGAGGTTGATCGGTACAGCAGAAGCTTGAGCAGTGTCTGAATCATCTATGTCCAGCAATTCTCCGAATATTTGCAAGGCCATGTTTTTTATGTCGCGAGCATTGCTCCAGCTGGGACTGTATTGAATATCTTCGAAAAAATCTTTAACTTTGGCGTAATCTCCTGAAGTTGTATCAGAAAGAAAGTCATTTTCAGCAGTCAAAGATTTGTAGTGCAACTCTCGTTCTAATAGGGTGACACAATCGGCAGGAGGAATGTTTTCGAATACTAAATCTCCTGGGAAAAGACTTAACAATTCTGGCCGTACTTTTAATAATTGAGCCATATCCGTCTCGCGACCAGCAAGGATGACCACCACCTGGCCAAGATTGGACGTTCGCGTTAGAAAGTAAATGAGTTCATCCAGAGCTTCAGCAGCATACTGGCTTTGCAGTAGCCGGTGAGCTTCATCAATGAAGAGCACGCGGCCAAGGCCTTCGTATAGCTTATTTCGAGTCTTTGGTGCTGTTTGGCCTACGTATTGAGCCAAAAGATCCGTTGGAGAGCATTCAATGACTTGAGAAGTCGATAATATGCCTATGTCATGGAATAATTCTCCCATAAATTGAGCGGTTATAGACTTCCCAGTGCCTAAAGTTCACATACCATGTTAGTAAATCACTCTGTAACATCTTCAAAAACAAAACAAAAAATCTAGGAGAGAACAAGTATGTACCTGGAGGACCTCTGAAAACAAATCTAGTTGGAACACTCTCTGTTAAGTTTTGATTTCGACTTTTCGCCCTGCTGTATCGCTTTTGATAGCGAACAAGCTGGTCAATGATGGTTTTATGAACCTTGCCACCAAATTTCTCGTAATAGTCGATGCTCTCCAAGTCCAGATTATATCCTGTATCGATATCGCTTGGTTCAATTATACCGTCGTACGTTTGTAGATTTGGGTCAAGCCGTGATTGGCGTTCTTCGTAGTTAAGTTTCGCAGTCGCTAGCACGGTATCAACCTCCGCGGCATTCGAGAATCCTGGTCGTAAAAGTGCTCGTTCCAGCACTTTTCGAGCTTGTTTAACAGTATCTTCGCTAGCTGATAATTCCTCATGCTGTACTTTCAGTTTCAAAATACTTTCTAGCTCGTCGAGGCTGAAGTCACCGAAACAGAAGGGTCGATCTGCAGAAAAGCGGCGTGAGAGGCCAGGGTTCATATTTTGAAACATATGACGAAGTCGATTTTCGTATCCAGCGAGAATGATGCAGCGGTCTTCACCTGGTAGGCCTTGTACCATAGATACAATAGTATCTATGACGCCAGTCTTGTATGGATCTTGGCCTTTATGGGGATCTCCCGCGTCAAGCATGTATGCTTCATCGATAACCAGCACTTTCCCAACTGTGGCGTCTAAGATCTTCTTTGTATTTGCTTCCGAACCTCCCAGTACATGGCCAATGAAATCAGCCGGGGTCTTGACAATTACTGAAAGGGTTCGTCAGTATATAGTAAAGACAGGCTGTTCAAGGCGGCTTATACATACCGTCTCCACGACTAAGATAACCAAGGTCTGCTAGAATTTGGCCATATAGTTTTGCCACTGTTGTCTTACCAGTGCCAGGATTGCCAACGAAAAGGCAGTTTAAAGAAAAGGCCAGTGGCTTTTGCTCGTTCAACTCTCTCTTATAATTCGCGCTTATAAGACCAATCATTCTTTCCACATTATCCTTCACTTGCTTAATTCCAATTAGCTTGCGCAACTCATTCCATGCTGAGCATTGTTGTGCTGCCTTTGAGGGATCTGGGCCAATGATATCCGCTTTTGTGAACTCGAAGTGGTTAGCACGACGATTACTGATGAGTTTCTCGTGTGCTAATCTCCGAGCCTGCCGTTGTTCTATCTGACCTAGAAGGTTTTCGACGGTACGCGCATTACCGAAGCTGCGGCTTCCTCGAGACTGGGAGATACGGCGAATAGCGATGCGCATATACAACCCGTCTAGGCCTTTCTCTACTTTCATTTGTCTTCTGTATTTTTCATTGATTTTCGAACTTAGAATGCTCCAAAGCTCATTCTCGCTGAAATCGGCAAAGTCGATAGTGAAAGGAACCCGACTGGAAAGACCCACGTTATGCTCGAAGAAGGGTTCCATCTCGGATTTATAACCAGCAAATATAACAATAAGCTTTCCCATATTATTCTCCATAAATGTGAGAATGATGTCGAGAGCTTTTTGACCATAATCAGCGAGAGGTCCGCCAAAAAGCTGATAGGCTTCATCAACGAAAAGAACCCCGCCGTTATAGTCTTCTAGCATCTTTTTGAGCATTTTCTTGGTTCCTTTCGCTCCCTTGGCTGCTAATTTCGCACCAGATGTCTCCTTGAGATATCCTGAGTGTAGTATGCCCACTTCGTGAATGAACTTAGCATAGAGACGAGCGACAGTTGTTTTTCCTTTTCACAAAAATTTATGTTATCTAAGGTATTTCTGAAGAAGAGCAGCTGGATTCATGGAAATACAACTTACCGGTACCCGGGTTCCCTTGAAAAACTGCACTGTATCTCTGGCCATTCAAGCTTCTACGTTGTTCCACACAAATATCAATCTTAGACTTGATATCTAAGAAATGTTGTTTAACTCCTTCCAAGCCTTGAAGTCGCATGAGTTCGTCTATCGAATCACTAGCTTCCCCGTGGATGTTTTTTCTTTGCTCCCATTCCAGAAAGGCGTTAGACTGAGCGGATTGGAAGCGGCGTTCCGATCGATTGGTGCACGCATGTGATGAATCATTGTGGTCTCCTGTAGTAGGCATTGAGGATTTTGGCGAATACGGCAATCGATCGCGAAATTTTGTGTCTTTATTGTCTTTCCCAAAGACAGTCGGCGACATATGATAGATTAGACAGTGATGACTTTAGCTAGGATAACGGCTTTCACAAACAGGATATCAAAATTTGGATGTAAAAAGAATAGACGCTTCTGTTAATTCGCGCTTGGGAAATCAAATAGTTGACAATTCCCGTTTTCTCAAGAAAAATTCGTCAAGTAAGACAGAGAACAGGTCCTGTAGTTTTCCGTCCTGCAGGAAGGGAGGCGATGCCCGCATTAATAATGACTAACAATTTAAGTAAAGAGTAGCGATTTGAAAATCCTGAAGTTAATTAAATCACGAAAATGATGTTAAGAGTAGTCTGTATATTTATATAAATATTATACAACTTGGAGCTGTTTAATTGGATTGAATTATACAATCAAGTTGGGCTCATATTTTCGGTTGCCTTAGTTAGGCATTGGCCGCTAGGCATCAATGTTTATCAATCCATATTATTTGGTCTCTTTGCCTTATTTACAGTGGAGATGCTCGGGCATATATGCGCAGCATATATGCTGTGCACTCGGCCTGCGGCTTATACGTGGTGAAACCTAACTTGATGTCATAACGTTGGGCTACAACTCCGCTGCCGTCACCCACATATGTCATACTGTTGAAAACAAAAAGGTTAAAGCCTAGAGGACTATTGAGGCTTGTATTTCAACACATACGCCCAGAATAATCATGTCAGGTCGCTTACAATAAGATCTACTAGCGTAGATAAACTATACTTCGAATGTTATACACACGCACGCCCGTACACAAACGTAAAAATATATATAAGTGCCTATATATATATTTACACCATAAATTATAATGTTCTGGTTCAGAAAAGGATAGATATATATGTATACGTTTGAAGCGTTTGTGGGCTTATCTTTATTTTACTACCCAGGTAGGCTTATTGAGCGGAGTGGACGCACCCATGAACCAAACAATACAAATAAAAATACAAGCTTAGAGATCTGGCCATTTGAACTACTAGCCAGGTAGGATGCCCATAAATTTGTTAGAGAGAAGTAGGACGAGTAGATGGTCAGCAAATAAGCTAAAATATATTGCGCACATAGTTGGCGGTGATTTCTTTTATTGTTTCAGCTACTTCAACAGGTTTTGCCTTTATTGAAGGTGGCTTGCTAGTATCCTGGAGTCGGGTCGGAGCATAATATACGTGCATGCTTAGTAGGTATGCTAATGGTTAAAATTCTGATAGATCCACCAATTTCGGATCAAGTAAATTGTCAACCAGGCTCTTGTCAACAAAATCCAGACGGGTTAACACCATGACTTGAGGCCATTGCTGCTCTATTATCGCCTCCATCAGTGGTGTTCTTAAGTAAATGTCTTTCGCATTGATATCCGCATCATGTTGGAAAAGAAGTAGCATCACTTTGAGATAGCCATGCCTGGCTGCCAGGTGACACAAGGTTGTCTGCGTATTTGGGTCCACAAGACTGTTTGCTGACGCGCCTGAGTGCAATAGTACTTCAAGAGATTTTCTGCGGCCGCGAGAGACTGCTAGAGAAACAGGACTCCATTGGTTGTAGATGAGGTTAATATCAGCTCCGTTTTCAATTAGTAGCCTGATTTCTGATGGATTATCGGACTCTACTAAACACAAGTGCAGCCTTGGACAGTCGTCGCCAGGGGAAAACCCGTCGTCCAAAGTTTTTCGTTTGACAAAACTTAGACTGATGTTGAAGTCATCATCATCAGCATCCTCCCTGTGCGGGTATACTAGTTTCTGTAGTTCCGTAAAACCATGTCGGAAATAATCTTGGGAGTCTTCATTTTCACGGCTAGCTTCGTTTAATTCGCTATTGGATGCTTGCGATAATGGTCCATGATTGATGTCGCTGTCCTGGCTGTGGCCATATATTGTATTTGGCAAATGCTGGTCTTGTCGTGAATTGCTATGAGAACCCATTTCTTTAATGAATTCTTTTTCTTTTGCGTTGTTATGATCTGGTATTTCCTTGGTTAAGTTTGGTAGAGACTCTGCTGGGCTCATATCGCATTGGTTGCTTTCTAAAAGAATCTGGGCCTGCTGTAATAGATTGTCGAGTATGTGTTTTTCTTCATCAAGCTCATTTTTTCTTGCAATATTGAGATCTGTTATTCCACTGTCGGGGTTGTCTAGAGACAGTATCGGATCCATCTGGCATTTATTTTTTTGATTCCTTGTATCATCTAAAAGATTTTGAGCTTGTTGTAATAAACTATCAAGCTCACTTTTTTCATCATCGTCGTCATGTCCATTGTTCTTGTCGTGAAATGGAATATCCTCGCCGGATATTTGCTGAAAGTATTTTGGATTCATCTCATTCTCATCATCATTGATATTCTTCCCAAGAAGGCTTTCAGCTTGTCGCAACAGGTCATCGATCCCATAACTCTGTTCAAAGTTTAAGGGTAACTTTTCGCATGATTCAATATTGTCTTCGGCTGTGGGATGCCTTAAATGAGATTTTGAGTGGAATGTATCATGCATAAGACTCCTTTTGGCACGGTCTTGGCTCGGAGAGAGACCGCTTGCGTGTTCACTCTGATCAACTGCTTCATTTACATGACGTGAAAGGTTAGGCGAGGGGCTTAGCTTTTCCTTATCAGTGCTTGATAATATGTTGGAAATAGATTCAGAGCTCTCGCCATCTGCTTGATAGCTCCATGTTTTCTCAATCTTTGCCCATATGCTTGCTATCTTATCACGATGTTTTTGCGACCGCTTTCTAGATTCTGGCTTTTGCTCTTCCGATAATAGTTCCGAAAAAAGCTCGAACACAGCGCCTGCAAAAACGCGCATTTGGGCCTGATATAGCCTCTTTTTAAGAACAGTGCGAAAATTGGGCTCAAAAAATAATTGATTAATTTCATTTTCCGACAATGCACTCAGGAAATTGCTTTTGCAGCCATGCCTGTAAAGCATTGACGAGATGATTCGAAGATCGTTGAGCCATTTCAGCGTTTCGGTGCGCCCGCCTCGGCTGATTGTTTCGGGAGTTGTACCACAGAGGTACAAGCAAAGACTTAAGTCCAGTGCAGTGTTTCGATGTTTCGGATCATAGTCCTGACAACTTTTTCCTTGGTTCTGTTCGAAAACTACGTCTGTAATTTTCACCTTTTTGCTGATGAGCAGATCGACAATCTCACGATGGCCCTTGATCACTGCGAAGTGGAGAATTGTGAATGTATCCAAAAGCGTAGTATTTGCCGCATCACATAAAACAGGCTCATCGAGGAGAAGGCTGAGTAGCTTACGATCCAACAGTTGTTGTTCGTTACCACAAGGCCTGTGTTCTGCTCCCATTACAAAGAACCAAAATGGTAATCCTTTAGGACTTAGGGTTTGTATGCCTTTCTTGGCTAAAAGCCACTCGATAGCATGGATGAGCTGTGGATGTCGGAATACCGTCCATTTGGCGAGAATATCTAGAAAGGTAGAACCATACCGTGTTCTAGAATCGAACAATAGCTGTTGAAGTAGCCATGGGGAACAGAAACTTTCAATCATGTTGGCAGCTTCGATATCTCCCCTAAGTAATACAAGTTCCAAATATGTCGCATTGGATAACCCAAGTACTTCTTTTGACACAAGGTTCGCACCATTTTCAAGGAGTAAACGGAGGTACTTCCCCCTAGATGGTAGAGCACACGCACTAGCCATGTCAAATATACTGATTGACTCTGGGAACCGCTTTATAATATATTCGAAACATCGGTATGAATTGTGAAGAATGCATTGTAGCAACGGAGGTTTTTCTTTAAGTGGAAAATTAGGATCGGTATGAACAAAAGATTCTGTTAGCAAAGAAATAACATCATCATCTGTCTTTTCGAAAGCTTTAATAACTGATATAATCGCGTCTAAATCGTCCAATTGAAGCATATAACTAGGTGTGATCCTAGAAAGCTGAGAGAATGGGGCGTATCTCACAAACTCTGTTAGTAGCATATCCACGGTTTCTTTATAGGCCTTGGAATAATGTTCGGCATGGAAGAAGAGTCTCTCACGCTTCACTTCAAAAGAAATACAGTCGAAGCCTGAACCAAACATCAACATTTCATCGAAAAACTTGGATGTGGGATTCCAATGGTTTCCATGTGAGTCGAGTAGAGCCAGGTTCTTTCCATTAAGATTGAGCATAGCTCGGCATATCTCGTTGCATCGGTAGATGACGCTGAAAAGAAATGTCTCGTAGAATTTAAGGCTTTCGCGAAACTCAATGTGGAGATTTAAAATCTCTAAAGCAAGTTTCACCCTACCGCGCAGAATCGCTGCTGATAGAGGGGTTACCTGACCGAAGGGTGTATGCACTCGGTATAGGCCTTCGCGAATAACTGAAGTCTTGACATAATCTAAAGCATGTAGGCTTGCACCAATATCATAAGCTAGCCGAACAAGTTGCACAGCCTCATCGTCTGTCAACGTTGAGAGTCTATGGAGTAGACTTGGTATAGCATTTCGAACTTCCGGCGTATCCCTCTCATTTATGAGGATGCTTCTTATGTCCGCAACTGCACCGATAGAGAACGCCTGCTCTAGCGTAAGACGCGATTGAGCGTCTGTTGCTTGCGTAAGATGCCTGAATATACTAGAAACGCAATCCAGAAGATACACAGATTTCTTCTCTGCTGTCATACGAATACTGAAATTTGTGTTTCGAAGTATTTTGCGGATAATTTTAATGTATGAAGGCCAGCGAATGGAGAGTATCTGAGCTGCCCATGATGACTGAGATAATGCAAGCAATGAGAGAAATAATCTTGCAGGAAATTCCCCTTCTTTATGCTCGCCGATTATCATGTAAGTCGCAAGGCTTATTGAGTGTCCATAGAGAGCCGCGTGACGTATGTTGGATATAATAGCACGCTCACTCTCCAAAAGTGAAATTGAATTCTTGTTTTTCTTAGTTGAAGGATCTATGCCTCGAACTTTGTAAAGTTCTACAGCGGCCAAACCCTCATACATTCCCCCATTCGCGATTGTGTTGATAAATTCAATTTTTTCACCTTTGATGAACTCTTTTAGGCCAGGGATTGTGCATTGAAGCTGCTTCAACAGTCCCCTGAGGAATGTTTCGCTTGATATATTGTCTGGCAACTGCATTGGCATATCAGTAATTCCAGTTCTGGGGCCTTGAAGATTATCGAAGGCTGACGTCATAACTCTTGTACCACTGATCAGATTCGCTATGCTCTCCCATATTCCATCAAGTGATGCTCCGATATAAGTTTTGTATATGTCTTTTTTCTATTTCAAATGAGTTAGCTTTGAATATTCTGTAAATAAATACCCTTAGCAGTATGCGCTGCATTATTGCTCACCTGTTCTATCTCAGTATCATCTCGCGACCCTCCTGACTTCTCGATCCTAGTTTGTTGGTGTTAGTGGTTGTGATAAACGTGACAAAAGAGAGATGAAGAACAGGCTTTATATTAGAAGTTAAGAAAGCGAGGTCTTGGACACTTACATGATATGGCGGCCTGTGTCTGACAAAAATGGTTCGAGGCTGTTAAGTAGATCCTCTGCATTTGGTCGAACTTCAAATGATGCCTGCAAGAGCGGTTTCGCAAACTTAGATATCTCTTGCTTAAGCGATGGCTCCATCGTTGATAGCTCCTCTAGAAGGATGAGATGAATATTATGGTGTGTTTTTAAGAACTGGTAGTAGTTCGGAGTATCCTCAGACATACGCCTGATCGCGTTAGATAAGAAACAGGAAGATTCCAGATTCGAGAAATCAACACAACGGCTGGTCCAAAGGCTCCCCACAACTAATCCAAATGAGTATATGTCGGCCTTCTTCCAATCAATATTGGTATCATTATTCATCACTTCGGGTGCTGCCCAGAGTCTTGTCACATGCGTCGGATTGGAATATTTCTGGTCTGAATCTTGACCGACGCCTCCAAAATCAGTAATCTTTGCAATAACACCGCGAGCCGCATCTTGGTGAGGCATAAGAAGAATGTTATCGGTCTTGAGATCGCCATGCTGAAATCCTGCGCTATGAATTGCATGAATACCAATGGCGATGTCGATGGTAACATGTTTCATTTGCAGCACTAATAACTTGGGATGTGATGCGCGTATGACTTGATCAAGCGACCCATGCGGGCTAAACTCCAGAGCGAGAGTGGGGAACGGGCTCGTTCTCCGGATGCCCAGAAATAATAAACGTACAAAATTAGGATGCTTTGCAAGATTTGGATCTGTATATATCTTAACCTCTCTTAAAATTGCAGCAAGAGTTTCTCGCTGGGATTTTATAGCATCCAATTCGGTCTCAGAAGGTCGTAATCGAAACACTTTAAGGGCGACTTTTGTTTTAGGTCGCAGAAATGGTTGACCTTCTCCTTCTTCTATGGTATATGTCACCACTCGTGATGTATGACCTTCTCCTAGCGAGAATATTTGCGGAGAATCTTCTTTAGCTGGGTCGAAGGGCAAATCCGATGACCAACCGCCAACCTCGGCGACTCTGTCATTCCCGATTTTGATCAAGGGAATTAAATGAAGTGCGCATAACATAGAGATCCTTTCCATTTCAGCCACATTGTCCCGGATTAGAAATTCATATTGCGGCGGTTTTTCCACATGCTCCAAAATGTCTTGCGAACATGGGTTTCCATATTGCGGTGGTTTTTCCACATGCTTCAAGACGTCTTGTGAACATAGGTTTGCATATTGCTCCTTCGACAGCGAATATAACCTGCCGGAGCGGCTCAAGGGTACCATGTTGAACTCGGGAACAAACAACCAAGTGCAGAAAGAAGGTTTCTGAAAGCTGAATACTTGAAATATTGATTAAATATCAAATTGGAAAGCCGAAAGATGATGCATATTTCTATTTTAGAGTAGAGGTACTAACTTGGCTATTTCTCGTATTTTAAAGCATGGTAACTCGAGCAAACATCCCAAGTGAATGCCCAACTCACACACACACGTGTTTCTTGTCAAGAGATTCAGATATTGAAGTAGTAACAAATTAATTTACGGCTAGCTTATGAGGTAATGAATATAAAATTAATAAATGTAGTTACACGGGATACACGGGGCGTGATATGATTCGGCATTGCTGGTGCCGCAAGTGTTCTTGGTCCAAACGTAGATAGCTCGCTTGGGCGCAGTGGCTTGGGTTCGGCACTGATTGTTTTCATTCCTGTACAGTGCCACGTTGTTCTGCATGCATATCACTACCCAAGGACAACGCATAATGCATTTAGGCATTCGGGATACGTGTGTAATGTTTCTCAAGTGCCCAAGGCTGTGCCGTGCATGGGTACTCTTTGAAGATCGATTATCTGACGAATAGCTTAGCAAACTTGACGATTTTTTTTTCGCCATGCTACATTAGATGAGACCCTTAATACAACCCCAAGCCTGCCGGTGACATGTTCCAATATGTATGATGAGGTGGACATCGCATCGTAACATGCGTGGTGGGCAGTGCATTCACACCTGGCTTGGCCTAATTGGCTTAGACGCAACTGAGGGTGTGAACAATGCAGCTTGCTCCGCGTCTCTATAAAATAACTCGAGAGGACTCTATATCGCAAAGCATAACTGGGCACAAATACCGTATCGGTATAGCACATGATGCAGTTGGGTATCAACACGCTTCACACTCAAGGCGCGTGTCGATTCACTCGCGTGAGAGGATTAGCCGCCATGACAGAAATATGTGCCTCGTTATTTTCTGGCTCATCCTGTGATTTATAGTTATAGAATGTCTACATATCGTTCCTTTATCTCTTCCATCTATCATTTACTGCTCTCATCTTACAGTACCCTAAGTTTCAACATACTCTGGTAGCCATGGCACTCGAAACTCGGGGACTCGCAACGGTCACGACCGGTATCTTCTCCGGCTTTAAACAAGCTATCGATACCGTCACTCTTATTCAATCAGCTCTTGACTCAAATAAGACAGACGATTACCAGGTAGTGATTGAATATAAGATCTTAATGACGAGACTCGAGCAATGGGGCAGATTTTGTGGTGTAGATGATCAAATGAAATCTAGACCATCAGCGTCGTTCCTGGATAAACCAGAAGATATAAGGAAACTCATAATGGATATTCTCCATCAAATCGAGAAGCTGAAAGAGACTGGGAACGCCAAGGTAGAAAAGCACGGCTTGAGCTTGCCAGCTACAACTGAGAGCCCACAGAATGGGTCTGACAACAATGATTCGGGTGACAAGTTTCATTTCAGGGAAAAACTTTCAAAGACAGCGACGAGGATGAATTGGATCAAAACCGAAAAGCAAGAATTTGAAAGCGTCATCTTAAAGCTGGATAAGCTTATCACGAGTTTGGAAAACTTCGTACCGGAGTGCAAGGTGCCGCTCGATGCCCTGGTCGCTTCAGTGCTCGCCAAAGTGAGCGACAAAACGCAACTTCACGCATTCAGCCACCTTAACAGCAGGTCTAGTTGGGCGTTAGCGCTATCCGCCAGAGCCAAAGCAATAGGCCAGAAAAGCGAGGGGAAGGCATCACGGAGAACGACGCAGCAACTTAAATTCGCCCCGAAGGCACCAGACCTTGGGATCCTACAACTTCCGGGGAAGGTAACCTCAGTCTGGGTGGAGTGGAACGTAATCAATCCCGGTTTGCGATCGGAAGACTACGTTAGGCAGATAGAGTCACTCACCTATCTACTTGAAAACGTTAGTGAGCCAGCTCTTTGCTTACCCCCCTGCTTCGGTACATACGAAGACAAAGACTACGAAAGATTAAATGGGAGTAGACGCATAGGACTTGTTTTTGGAGTTCCTCGGGCCGACCCCCTAGATAACGGGGGGAAAAACATCCGAGAATACGATGGAGATCTCATCAGCCACCCGCCGCGAACACTAGCAAGTCTCATTCGGGATAAAGAATTTCCTATTCCAGCTCTGGGTGATAGATTCCGGCTGGCTTTTGTGCTCGCGACTACTGTTAGTTATTTTCATGCGGCTACGTGGCTACATAAAGGCCTAAACTCGGAGTCCTTGCTCTTCTTCAACGAGGTTCAAAGCCAAAAAATCAACTCAACGAGCCCTTTTATTACTGGATTTCAGCACTCAAGACAGCAGGATGAAATTTCTCAGTCACACAGTCCTCTCAAGAATGAAAAGTTTATCCAATACCATCACCCGGACGCTGACAAGGGCTTTAACAAACGAAAAGATCTATACAGTCTAGGGGTCATACTTTGTGAGATTGGCCAATGGATGTTAATGGAAGACAGGGGGAAAAACTCAAGACAGAACGCAAAACTGGTGGACCGAACTGCATGGCGAGACTTCATAGTTGGCGGTGTCCTAGAAGATCTTGCATGGAGGATGGGAAAAGAGTATCAATCAGTCGTTAAGACGCTACTAGCAGGCAATCTTCCGGAAGATTATGGAGATGAATATTTCGCCCAGGAATATTTAGAGAAAGTGATCCGCCCTTTAAGCAAGTGCATGGCTTGAAGGATTTTATATGTATTTTGCTTATATAAAGCTCAAAAGCTTAATTATATATAAATGGTTTAAAACATAACCTCTATAAAAAATTAATTTATTACATTTACCAACATAATTACACAATTAATTATTCAAGTATGCGGCCGTTGGTGACCACTCAGGCACTAGTACCAGTAGAATTCTGACACTCCGTGGCTTTTCAGGGCCCTGATTAAGTATCAATGGATAATACGGAGTACAACATGGCACAAAATGGCTTCAAGTACAAACGGAAAAGCAGCATTTACCGAAAGGATGACCGAAAGCCGCAGGGTGGTCAATTGATAAAAAAAAATGAAATGCAATAACACGGCTACGTTCATGCTGTCATGTAGACGGGCAGAATACCAAGGAATGGACCACTCAATGCCGTCCATATCAAACAAATTCAGACCCATTCTCAGTGATACCTGAATGTCCGCGCGGCTGCTCTGTTCAGCTCTAGTACTGTCCTTGTACCTGTAACAGCGCTATGCTGATAATTTGTGGCGGAAACCGAGCGTGTTAGCGGAGTATCAAGTAGCATTGACCAATATTGGATTTTGGGATTGAGAATGCGGAGCGGAATGGGGGCTTGCGGACATGGGCTGCCTGTTTTGTGAGCTGAGGACATGGTTGCCGTGTCAGTTTGTATGGGGGACGCGGAAAAGGGGGGTCGAGCGAGGCGAAGTGATGGATGCGGGTTGTTGAGCGCATGTACGAGGCTCGCGTTTACTTGATACTGGTGGTGTAAAGTTTACCTATCTTGCGGTCTGACTTGTTCTGCCGCTATTGCTTCTATGAACAGGCTGTCTTGACTCCTATTACATGATATGGGGACGCTGGGCATTGAAGTAAGTTTGACATGTAGGTGAATGGTTTACGGACGAGCTAATGTCTTTTGGGACAAAGACTTGTCATGTGAATAAACTACCTGACTTGCGTGTAAATAAATGAAAGTATATTGTTTTGAAACGGAGAATTAGTGGCCGGAAGACGGCAACTGATGGTGCAAGGAGCTTGGAGTCCCGTATCCTCTTTCTAAGTGGAAGATACGAACATAGGCGATGAGATCTTCGGCCAGGGTCAGGCAGATGCCGATGCCCTTGAAGGCGCAAAATCGATGGGACTTTTGGACGTAATGTCTAGGTCATACTCACACTACTCACCATACGACTACGTCTACAAGAGAAAAGTCTTCTATCAAGATCTACTGCGATTAATAATGATGCAAATGTCAACATCATCGTCTCGAGTGATATCACCAGTCTGTCGGGGTCCGACCCGGGCCCGTCATTTCGATCCGCCACCCGGCCACTACATTGTAAACAAACAATTAGTGCTACCTAAAGCACCGATTAGGCAGACAGAAAACGGCAAAGAAGAAGAAGAAAGTCATGAAAGCGGAGTAGCGCCAATGTCGGCAAAAGATGCTTAGGACAGTCCCAGGCTAAGGGGGAGTGGTGCGGAGAAGCGATATGAGTCTGCAAGTTCGGAGTACCAGGTGCGGAATATGTACGGAATATTACAGGTGTGAGTATATACTACTGGTAAGAGTAAGAGTCGAGATACACAATCTACGAGTACGTGTATGGCAGCTCACCGGGCGCCAAATCTTAATCCCATCGCGTGGCGAATAGGCGCCCTCAGTAGTAGGTATCGGTTATGGCTTCACGCCCTCAACAGCAGGCATCGGTTATAGCCTTCCCGCCCTTTTTATTAGAACGGAGGGCTTGGCGATGATTATGCTTGAAACTAGGTGGTAATGTAGCACCAGCCCTACTGTCGCATGTACCATTATACGACCATTATACGCATCAGAACCTTGAGATCCTTCCTGACGGGATCCACGCCCGCAAACCCTTGGCGGGGTGTCGGGTTGTTGCAAGACTCCGACAGCGTTGCGCGCTGAGTGACTTTGAGAGACTTTTGCCCACTCGGGGGGTCGTGGGGCTAGCTGGTCTTCGGCCGAATCAATCCGTCCGGGTGTAATTGGAATCTCGAGGAAATACGCGTATAGAGGCTCGACTGTCTCTCCTACTGCGATACGAAAACGGCAGCCCGTATTCAAAGGCAAACTCGCAGCACGCACTCATCGGTATACCGTAGGTGTGCGATGTGCGCTGCAAAAGAGACCACATGGATCTGCAGCTTCGATGGAGCGCATAGACGCTGGGCTGCAGGGCATCAGACGCAAAAGCCAGGGTTCGCCTTGCGTCTGTGGAAAAGGCTGTCGCTGCGTCTGATGTGTGCACGCGCGATCGTTGATCGTAGTCGCCGGAATGCAACCCTCGCCGCAGAAAGTCGAGTCCAGCTAAAGTTGGAACCTTGCACGTGTGCACGTATCGATGCCTGGCAAACGGCACATCAGTCTAACTCGAAGACTACATATGTGTGTGCTCAGGAGAAGGAATAAAAGGTCAGCAAACTCCACGCGAAATTTTCCTGTGCGATACGCGTATAAGGGCAGCCTCTAACCAGGTTCGGAGTACTCCGTGGCGCCGTGCTCGTAAAAGGGCTGTCGCTTATTTTCGTCCACTGAGCCATCTCAGATACGCCGTGGCAAGGCCACTGTGGAGGGACGGATCGCCTAGCCCATGGCGGGCTTCCAGTGGACTTCCAGGAAGAGGGTGCGGCGTAATTAAGGCCTGGCTCCCCTCCAGCGGGTGGAGTTTTGCGGACGCGCTACTGTACGGAGTAGCCTACACCCGTGCCCTGTACCTGTACTCCGTACCTTGTGCCTTCTGCCACGAACACCCGTGGCTGGCGCAAGAATGGGTCCCAGCATGCTGTCCACTGACGGGTCGGGCTGCACCCAGACTGCGAGGCTCGTGACAAGCTGGTACCGGTACCCGGCTCACTCCCCTAGCCCCCATTGCAAGGCTTTTTGTAGTATATCAATCGTACTATGGATGTTCAGCGGGATCCTGAGCACCAACAAAAGGAAGCTAAAACCTCCCCGTCAGGCCCTTTGCTTCGACTCTGCATCCCTCCCACCTTTTCTCTACCGGTGTCTGGATTGGATCTGGTTCTTTTCTTTCTTTTTAATCTTGTGCCAGTCAATCTTTTGTAATCGGCCTCTCGTACAAGAGGTGTTATTAGTCTTGCCGCTTCTTTGGTGGCTTCGTTGTGACGCCTCTTTTTCTTTTCCCCTTACAGTTTTAAATCGGGACCCGCCCCTACGAGACAAAACCACCAAACAATAGATCGCGAGATCCAGATTTCAGTCCCCGAACACGTGCAGCAGCGGCTGAGACCGCATCAACGCTTTGACACTGCGCGATCAACAGAGCACCGCAATCATGGCGACGCCCAACAGCGACTCGGGCGCCGTGGCCAAGGAGCAAGGCTCTGTAGCTGCCATTGGTAGCACGCCAAAGACGCCCATTCACGATGATACGACTGAAACCCTCAATGAAAAGGATGAAGGATCTCCCGGGCGGACGCTGGAGGCGGATGGCGATGACGAGGATGCTGACGCCTTTGCTGATGACTCCAAGGAGATGCGACGAAGGACTTCTGTTGTCCAGGCGCTAGCCCGCTCCTACTCACGCGCCTCTGGAGCTGCTGGCGACAATCCTTTCCTCGCTGGCCCGGACTCACCTCTGAATCCTGCATCAGAAAACTTTAGCGGAAAGGAATGGGCCAAGGCCATCGTCGAGCTCGTCTCCCAGGATGGCGGCTCATTCCGCTCTGCTGGTGTCTGCTTCCAGAACCTCAATGTTCACGGATTCGGCGAGTCTACCGATTACCAGAAGGATGTCGGCAACGTTTGGTTGTCGCTTGCAGGCTACCTCGGAAGCTTCGTTTCCTCCAACAAGCAGCGCATTGACATCCTGCGCCAGTTTGACGGCATCGTTCGCAAGGGAGAGATGTTGATTGTCCTTGGACCCCCAGGTTCAGGTTGTTCGACTTTCCTCAAGACGATTGCTGGTGAGATGAACGGTATCTTCGTCGATGACGATGCCTACTTCAACTACCAAGGTAAATATTCCAGCCCCACAATGTTTTGCTTGCTTAGGAGGAAGAGGGAGGAGATGTGTTGGTTGATGGAGTTCGGATGAGAGACATGAGCTTGACAGTGGGACGTTGATTGGGTTTCTCATCCCATCTCGGCCCGCCATCCCCTCGGGTGCCACAGCCGAAAAGCCATAAGCCATAAGCCACCTCTTGAAAACAACGTTGTATCGCGTACTATACTTTTCGCCATGCTAATTTTATGTATACAGGAATTTCGGCCAAAGAGATGCACAGCCACCACCGTGGTGAGGCCATCTACACCGCCGAGGTGGATGTCCACTTTCCTCAACTGAGTGTTGGTGACACCCTCACTTTTGCGGCCCGAGCTAGACAACCCCGAAAGCTTCCCCAGGGCCTTAGCAGGAATGCCTTCGCCGCCCATCTGCGAGACGTTGTTATGGCTATGTTTGGCATTTCTCACACCGTCAACACTCGAGTTGGTAACGAGTACATCCGAGGAGTTTCAGGTGGTGAGCGTAAGCGTGTTACCATCTCCGAGGCTGCCTTGTCGGGTGCCCCTCTGCAATGCTGGGATAACTCCACCCGTGGTCTTGATTCAGCCAACGCTATTGAGTTCTGCAAGACCCTGCGAATGCAAACCGAGCTGTTCAACAGCACTGCCTGCGTTTCTATCTACCAGTCTCCTCAGACCGCTTACGACCTGTTTGACAAGGCTGTTGTCCTTTACGAAGGTCGCCAGATCTTCTTTGGCCGAGCTGATGAGGCTAGGCAATACTTCATTGACCTCGGCTTCGAGTGCCCTGCCCGCCAGACCACCCCCGATTTCCTCACCTCAATGACTTCTTCTATCGAGCGTATTTACCGCCCCGGTTTCGAGGGTAAGGCTCCTCGAACCCCTGACGAGTTTGCCGCTGCTTGGAAAAACAGTGCCCACTACAAGGCTCTTCAAGCCGAGATTGAGGAATACAAGCAGGCCCACCCAATCAATGGTCCTGATGCCGATGCCTTCCGTGCCTCGCGTCAAGCCCAGCAGGCCAAGGGCCAGCGTGCCAAGTCCCCCTTCACCCTGTCCTATGTCCAGCAGATTCAGCTTTGTCTCTGGCGTGGTTGGAAGCGCCTGACGGGAGACCCAAGTCTTACCCTTGGCTCTCTTATTGGAAACTTTATCATGGCTCTCATCATTGGTAGTGTCTTTTATAACCTCAAGTCGGATGCCTCCAGCTTCTTCCAGCGTGGATCTCTCCTCTTCTTTGCTTGTCTGATGAACGCCTTTGCTAGTGCTCTCGAGGTATGGACTCCTTTACCCCCTCAGCTATGTTCTTCCTCTCTGTAACTAACATCCGAAACAGATTCTGACCCTGTACGCGCAACGACCCATTGTTGAAAAGCACGCTCGTTATGCCTTGTATCATCCTTCGGCGGAAGCCATTTCGTCCATGATCTGTGACTTGCCCTACAAGGTTGTCAACGCAATCATATTCAACCTGACGCTCTACTTCATGACAAATTTGCGAAGAGAAGTTGGCCCTTTCTTCTTCTTCCTGCTCATCTCCTTCTCCAATGTCATGGTCATGTCAATGATCTTCCGAACGATTGGCTCTGCCACCCGAACTCTGTTCCAGGCTCTGGTCCCCGCTGCTATCTTGATTCTTTCCCTGGTCATCTTCACCGGCTTCGTCTTGCCAACCCGGTACATGCTCGGTTGGTGTCGCTGGATTGGTTACATTGACCCTCTGGGCTATGCTTTCGAGGCGCTCATGGTCAACGAGTTCCACAACCGAGAGTTTGAGTGTGTCGACTTCATTCCTTCCAAGGCCTTTTCGGAGTACGCCAACGTCAGCTCCCAAAACCAGGTCTGCAGCTCTGTTGGCTCGGTTCCTGGCCAGCCTTTCGTCAGTGGTGATACCTACGTCAAGTCTGCTTTTGGTTACGAGTGGCATAACCGATGGAGAGACTTTGGTATCGTTATTGCCTTCACCGTCTTCTTCCTGGGTGTCTACATGGTTTGCGCTGAGTTTGTCTCCGAGAAGAAATCAAAGGGAGAAGTCTTGATGTACCAACGTGGCCACAAGCTCGCTGCCGCTACCCATGCCGAGAAGAAGCCCCACGATCCCGAAGCTGCGATGACGAACATCGGCCCCATTCTGACTACTGAGCGAACAAAGGAAGGTGTTCTCCAACGCCAAACCTCGGTCTTCCAGTGGCATGACGTTTGCTACGAGGTCAAGATCAAGAACGAGACGCGCCGTATTCTGGATCACGTTGATGGTTGGGTTAAGCCCGGTACTCTGACCGCCTTGATGGGTGTTTCCGGTGCTGGAAAGACGACTCTTTTGGACTGCTTGGCTGATCGTACATCAATGGGTGTGATTACCGGCGAAATGCTTGTCGATGGAAGACCCCGTGACGCCTCTTTCCAACGCAAGACTGGTTATGTTCAGCAGCAAGACTTGCACCTGCAAACCACCACTGTTCGAGAAGCCCTCAACTTCAGCGCCCTTCTCCGTCAACCGGCTCATATCCCCAAGGAGGAAAAGCTCGCCTATGTCAACGAGGTTATTAAGCTCCTGGATATGCAAGAGTATGCTGATGCCGTCGTTGGTGTTCCCGGTGAAGGTCTCAATGTCGAGCAGCGCAAGCGTCTTACCATTGGTGTCGAACTGGCTGCTAAGCCTCCTCTGTTGCTCTTTGTTGACGAACCTACTTCTGGTCTTGACTCTCAAACCTCATGGGCTATTTTGGATCTTCTTGAGAAGCTGACCAAGGCTGGCCAAGCTGTCCTTTGCACTATCCATCAACCCTCTGCTATGCTTTTCCAGCGATTCGACCGCCTACTCTTCCTGGCCAAGGGTGGTAAGACTGTTTACTTTGGTGACATTGGCGAGAACTCGAAGACCCTGACCAACTACTTTGAGAGAAACGGAGGACACCCCTGCCCTCCCGAAGCTAACCCTGCCGAATGGATGCTTGAAGTTATTGGTGCCGCTCCTGGATCTCACACTGACGTCAACTGGTTCGAGACTTGGCGCGACAGCCCCGAGTACCAGGCCGTCCAGAACGAACTAGAAAACATCAAGGCTGAGAGGTCGCAAGTCGAGAGCAATGTCGCGGATGATCCCACAAGCTACAACGAGTTTGCCGCACCCTTCATGACCCAGCTGAAGGTGAACCTCCACCGTGTTTTCCAGCAGTACTGGCGATCGCCGATTTACATCTACTCCAAGACTGTCCTCTGCACCCTGGTTGCCCTCTTCATCGGTTTCATCTTCTACAAGGCGCCCAACTCTCAACAGGGTCTCCAGAACCAGATGTTTTCCATCTTCCAGCTCTTCACTGTTTTCGGCCAGCTTGTTCAACAGTCCATGCCTCAGTTCGTCATCCAGCGATCTCTGTATGAAGTACGTGAGCGGCCATCCAAGGTCTACTCGTGGAAAATCTTCATGCTTTCTCAGATCATTGTCGAACTGCCTTGGAATAGTTTGATGGCTGTGATTATGTACTTTTGCTGGTACTACCCCGTTGGTCTCTATCGTAACGCCGAGCCGACTGATGCGGTCACTGAGCGTGGTGGTCTTATGTTCCTCTACATCCTCACCTTCCTCTTGTTCAGCGGTACCTTTTCCACCTTCATCATTGCCGGCTTCGAAACCGCTGAGGCTGGTGGTAACATTGCCAACTTGTTGTTCACTCTCTGCTTGATCTTCTGTGGTGTCCTCGCTACGTCCGACTCTCTCCCACGCTTCTGGATTTTCATGGTAAGCCCTCCCCTATTGGAGTCTTCGCAACCCGCCTGGTCAGACTTTGATTTACTAACAATTCCTTTAGTACCGCGTTTCGCCGTTTAGTTACTTAGTTAACGGCATGTTATCGGTCGGTGTCGCGAATACAAACGTCATCTGTGCCGACAACGAGTTTGTCAAAATCCAGCCACCTGCGAATCAGACTTGCATCCAGTATCTCAAGACATTCGTCGACGCGACCAAGGGTAACCTCACCAACCCTGATGCGACTGATGAGTGCATCTACTGCAGCATGTCCGAGACCAACACCTACTTGGCTGCTGTCGGTAGCCACTACTCCGAGCGATGGAGGAACTTTGGCCTGATGTGGGTCTACATCATCTTCAACATCGCCGCTGCGCTGTTCGTCTACTGGCTCGCCCGTGTGCCCAAGAAGCAGCTCAAGAAGGCCAAGAAGGAGTAATTGCTCCCGCTCAAGAAAGACAAAAACAAACGAAAAAAAACTTCATCACCCCCCTCTCTCATAAAAAAGTTTCACCATCATATTTATTTTTAACTATCACCTGTGTGGGTTTAGACGTTTATACACACGGAGTTATTTGACATGTGTTGAAGAAGCGAATGTGGCGAAGAAAGATGTTGATATTTACGATCATTCTAGAAGAGAATCTTCTTACAACGTGGAGGAATGTGTGTTTCCTACCTTTTGATTTAATGGTTTGGCATGATTTTTTGAATTGTATGCGACGCATATGCTTTTGAAAGGGTCTCGCACCTGCATATATACCTGCTGCTGCGCTGGTCATTATTTATTATCTTTTTGTTATAGATGGCATCTACCTTTGCTCGGCCATTATAAGATATGGCTTTATGTCTGAATCGGGGGAGGCCAAAATAAGGACTTTTTGGTGTACCCTCGACTGCTAATAGATTACGTTTTAGAGCACTTGCATGAACAATGCTTGTGTTGTACTACATTATTATTTTTATTCTTTTTTGATGGTGATTATCTGGTACCTGATGCTTGAATGAATATGTGCGTGTTGGGAGGGTTTTTTGATGGGGCAGTGGTTGTTGTATTGAGTGGTTCAACTTGATGATGAGTTGGATAGATAGAACACTTTATGAACTTGATTCACAATGAAATATAAACTTTAAGTTGGTTATACGAGTTACTAGCTGTGAGATTTAGCTGCAGACGTGGTTCAAGTGTCAGGCAGTGAGTTCATCATGAATGCGCATGTTACAATAACCAGTAGAAACTAGGCAATGTAGTCTTGTTCTATCATTCGATGAGCGCCTTGGCAAGCACCTGGTCGAAATTATTTACTTGTGAAGCAGCAAGATTAGCGCAGGGACTTTTGCTCTAGGCTTTCGGCGCATCTTGTCCATTGAACCCGAATTGCAGGAGAAGAAGCGGAGAGGCATCAATAATTGAGGGTTGGAGATTAATGGAGGACGTGTTTGAGCAATGATTGGCGTGCAGCATTCAGCGTGGATCTTTTGCAAAAGCTACTTATCAATGGCTCAGCTCTTCAAGGTCATGAGGATAGCTTCATATGCATGCGAGTAAAGACTCTTTGCGTGGAAAGAAGGGCCGGTGCTGTGGTGACATGCCACCGTGTAGTATAAGAGCCAATCACGCAAACGACTCACCACCGAATCACGGCCCTAAAAGGTGAGAGTTGAGGCTAAATGGAAGGGGAAGCTATCCGGACGTCTAGATCCGGAAGACGGGTAAATCGCAACCGCTGCCCAAAGCGGCGTGGCTTCAATGTCGATATCAAGAGCCACGTTTCTCATCCTCTCTTGAATGAGAGAACACCGTGTACTATCATTCTCGTAAACAATCCCCTTTGCCGTCTGGTTATCTCATCATCTGCTCGACCGGAATAATGGCTTCAACAGGTGAGGGAGGGTATCGCATCATGCCTCTGCCCCGCAATCGCGTGCTGTGTTGTCTCGTTGCTAGGCTGGATTAGGGGTAATATATACGATGAGCACCCGTTTGTCTTGAACTGCGTCCTTATAGATGAAACAAAAACTGCTTTTCGAGGGAGCAATGATGCGTATTGTAAATATGAGGGGTCAAGAGTCCCCGCTGACCATTCAATAACAAAGGTTGCAGCATCAGCCCTCACTGCATTGACCTCAAGACCTCTTCGTACGTGTCTCATACCTCAATGATGCCAAGTTTCAATATCGAAAACGCATTGAGCGAGGCACTTCCCCATCTTGTAATAGTCTTCCGAACAAGAACGCGGAGCTTCTGCTCCATCAGTAGTAGCGGCATCCAAGCCGACGCATCGCATCGCAAGCAGCGATTTTTAGTTTGCGCCGGCTGGGGAGAGGCAGGTGGATAAGAGAGAGAGCTCCATCAATCGTCGATCGGGCTAATTGGGTCCTGGAGCACTCGGCCAAATGCTGCACGGCGGGAGTAGACGTCTCAGATTGATGACGGCCACTGCAGAATGATTTGCATATGCTACCCATACAAGTACGAGTGTTGTTTGTTAGCAGGTCGCCTAATCGAGTCTCGCCGTGCTGGTATTGGAGCGACTGTTAGCGAAAGCAATACTCACAGTATTCCAAGGCAGGACTCGTCATTTTTGATCGGTTCGCATCCCGGCATCTCTGCATCATATGTCGTATCGTGTGCCGTATCACATCCAGTATCAGATGCAGGTCGGACCACCATTCATAGCCAAAATGGGCGTTGCCGACCGCGGGAAGACCTACCGATCCGGATGGAACCCTAAATGTGTATAACACGGAGATGACAACTGCACATGCCAAAGTGCTCGCTTAACAGACATACTGCCTCTTGTATCTCCACTCTCTGTATGTTGACAACAGTGAAGCAGCCTTACAGAACAAGAGTTGATCAATATTCGTCGCTCGTATTCTTAGTCGTAAACGACATAATAAGGCACTCTAGCACTGCTTGTACATCTTGGTACATACCTCGGAGGCAGGCACTGTTCACCATCACAAATCGCTTGGGTATTAATGGCACGCTCACAGGGCTTCGCGAATACCACTTCAACGAGAAGCCATCGTATATCCCAAAAGCCAGCTAGCCGGCATACCCTGTCCACAGCATGGCACTCACGGCGCACGGTTCAGCATTGAAGCGCGGCCAACGTGGCTCTGCCGGGCTAGCCTTGTCAACGACCATTTCCGTGGAATTGGCTCACGGGGGGTCACGGTCATTGCCCTGGCTCTGGGCTGCCGTGCCGCGCCCTAGCGTTTTGAGGCTCCGACGACACATGGCCTTTTGATGAAGTCGAGATCGCGGCGAGGTTTGGTGGCAGATGCTCGTGCTAGATACCCAGCTGGGCGATGTTGAGGAGGTGATCCCTAGCAGGCTGTGAATGGGCGTTTTGGAGTGCATATTCGGGCTTAGGGCGGGGGGAACTGGTTGTCACTTTGGAAGCCGGTGATGCCCATCTCGTTCCCTGCAAACGAAAAGCAGCCAATCAGGCGCATCATGGCTGTTTTTTTCAGCTCGACCGGACCTGGTATCTTGTTAGATGAAGAATCAGCCGTCTCTTTGCTCCGGTCTGCGTGTTTCGAATTTTGGCGCGGCTGCCAGTCCCAGGACCGCCGCTGGCTGTTGATTGGCCGGCTGTCCTTAGTCACACCCCCTGCCGTCGCTCCCCACCGCGCCCCTGGACAGCTTGTCAGGGGGAAAGAGCCCCGGTTTGGTTAAGCGTCAGGAACAGGCTGTTGATTGGCCCATCTGAGTGTGGAGCTGTACCGCTAGCGTCAGTCAGGGGAGTTTCTAGAGGCGGGGCTGTTCTTTGGGAAGCAGCGTTCGTGGGCGGGCAGGCGGGTTTTAATTTTGACAATTTTTTTCGGTTTAATTTTGTCCTTGTCTTTTCTTTTTTGGACTTTACATGGATAAGTACTACCCAGGACTGCTCTATTACTGCCCCTGTTTCGGCGATGCGGCATGTGTCTGCGCTTGTTGAGATCAATTTGTTGAGTTTAATGTGATCAATATCAACATTCATACAAGTGCCACTTGGTACTAGGTACTAGGGCAACCCTAATAGTTTTAGTTGCTATGACATCTATTGCTGGGTATCAAGCAAGTAGAGCATCCAGAACAATTTATAGCCATTGACGCTCCTAAAGACTTGATTGGAGCTAAATTAAGAACTAATGTCTATACCGACACTTTTTACTCTATCTCGTCCCTCATAGGTAGACATGAAGTAGTTCATTCACAGCACCAACACCTTTGCACTTGACGGGTGAATCAGGTTTGTGGGGGAAATTTGCCTCGGCCGGAACCTGGTCCTGGTTCGCGCGGGCTTGCTCGGGATGCCCAAGATTAGCCGCACCGCCTGCCAAAGCCCTGAACTTGCGATAATAGGGGAGACTTCGAGAACGAATCAATACTGCAGTCTATGGAGTTCGGAGTACTCCGCTGCTGAACAAGTGATCCCGTGACCCATACGGATGCCTGCGCTAGGTTATCCATCAATTCTTTCTCCATAGTATTGACAACTTGTACCGAGCCCCTGGGCGTTTGCATCACTTGCCGAGTCAAGCAAAACTCGAATTCGTGCTGCCGTCACCTGTCACTGTCGTCCAAATAGCATCGGTGCCATGGGCGGGAGACGAGTCGTGGCAAATTCTAAGATCTCCGTGGCGTCTTCCGGTGGCTTGCAGTCGCCAATAAATATGGACTGCTGCTACCTTCACCCCGCCGCTAATATCATGTCAGCCCATTTGCGCATCCAGTAATTTGCCTTTTCCGGGACATCTCGAATCGTTGCGTACGAGTATGCAAGGAAGCTGGAACAACATCAACAAGATAGTAGTCCATTGGCTCGACTGACTCCTGGCTCGGTCTTGGCCAATACTCGTACTCGCCCTAGCATCGCCACAAAATAGACACGCCAACAAACCAGTGGGCCAAATTGATCGTCGCTTCGTCTATCTTAAGCATCAGGATGAAAAGTGGCATGTGGTGGGCCGCCAAAAGAAAAAGAAAAGAAAAAAGCCTGACATTTTGTCCCAATTACGAGAGCTGCTGCTCGCATCGTTCCCTCGCGTAGGGAGGTAACGCGCAGCTAGCATCTTAGTAGGACTCCGTATTTCGATACGCAAGGCGAGCTCTTGGCCCGATTCTTGTCGCATGCTCCATGATGAATCATGGGTTGTCGTACAAAGTAAGCTGGCATCTGACAAGCACAAGCTGTTTATCAAAGTTTGTTTTAGCTTGTGCCGATCATGTGAGAGTTGTTGATGACCGATATTTCTTTCGCCCGGCCAGTAAAAGACCATGCTGTAGCCCCCTTTCACCGCCGTCCTTCGTCTTGCGCCCCATCTCGCAGCTCTCCGAATATCCCGAGGCATCGCTTCTATCCTAGAGGCCGTTGTTCGGCTGTTTCGGGCGAGGATGCTCGAGGCGCGGAGAATCTCTCATCTTGGCTGTAGCCGCGATGGAGCTCCGATGCAATGTGGGTGCCATGCCCTTGGCGGTGGAGATTTTGGGTAGCAAGCGGTAGCACGGTACGACTCGATAGATGGAATTGGGCGTAACGGCCAGATGATATTGATGCAGGACGAGACATCTCATGCAGCCTCAAAGTTTTTATCTGGCGAATCAAGAAAGCAATATGCCGTGGGATAGCCACAACTGGAAGTCGCATGCATACATCAAGCAATACAGTACACCGTTTGGGTCAGTCAGCCTCTTGCTTTGCGACCTGTCATATCCATGCCCATATTCGGCGAACCTTGCGGTGGGGGAATGGGAATACAGTTCTGTACATGCTTAGGAGAGCTGTCTTATCAGCGCCTTGCACAAATTGCTTGTTCTTTTCTCTCTTTGCTTTTTCTCATCTTGCGACGCTCTATTCCAGACCACGCACCTCCTTGCGTATTCCGGGGACCAATGGGGTGATCTGAGCCGCTGATGTTCCATCAAATTACTTTCTCCAGATGAAGCAAATGATGTACAAAGGAGTATATTTGTGGCACTTAGCTACCAGCCGCAGAGGGAGCGTCCCCCGAGCACATCGAATGCCCAGAGCACTTTTGATATTGCACCAAACACCACTCGGATCAAGACTCCTGCCAAGTTGGGCCGATTGCGATGCGACAAAGATTTGAGTGGCGACAGAGCATCGGAGCATGCTTCTTCCTGAATGGTGACGAATATCGCTTGCATGCATGCTGTGGAACGGGCGCATCACCAAACTTACCGCAACATCCCCATGTCAATCCTTTCGGTCGGCTATGTGGGAGCCGGGAGTTGTGATTGGGGGTACCTGTCGCCTATCAAAGTGACCAGACGGGTTGGAATATACAAATGTCTGGGGTTTTTTGCCTCTGTTTCTTTCTTCTTTGTGGCAAAAAGCAGGCACACGTACCTATGAAGAGGCATCAATGGGATGTAAGGGAGAGATTGGTGTAAATTAACATCAATATCAAGATTACGAGCGTCCAGGACCTTGTGGCTGCGTTTGCTGAGCCGTGCCGCCAAAACAAGCAGCGCTAGACCCGGCTGAGACATGACCGTTTGCCCCAAGACATTACCGGGCCTGGCATCCAATCTCTGAGAGTTTCCCATCTCTGACCACGATTGCTTAGCGCGCTGCAAGTACAGTAGAGAAGAGACAGAGTTTCACATCCCATGCTGGTGAATCAGGGGAAAGCCCGCCTTCTCAGACACGCAGCTGGGTTGATACACCGGGTTTCGGGGCTGAACATTGGTTGAATCGTGCTAGATGCTAGGTTTTGCAACAGGTACGTATGGCACTCATACAGCATTATGTACCAAGGGGGCATATCTAAAAGGACCCAGGGAAGGGAGGTCTAGTGGAGTTGACCGGCGGCTTAATCGTCCAAGCCTTGTGAAGCCATCAACAAGTGAAGGGATTGCGAGAGAGAAAAAAAAACATTGGAACCTTGAAAAGTTTAGTCGCGGCCCCCTGGCAAAGTCCACAGCATGCAACTGAGCCCGTAGGCGGTACCCCTGCCGTGGCTGCAGCCGTACAGGCGGTGCTATTGGGCGCTAGGCAGTGGTTAGTGGCTAGTGGCCCGTAGCCCAGGCACGACCGCTAGCATGGAGGCCATCACCAGCTGCCGCTGTGCTCAAGCCCCTTCTTGTCATCGCCAGCATTTGATCCCAATTTCTACCCTTGCCGGGCTCGCACGCTTCTCTCTCCACTTCTTTTTTTTCTCCTCTTCATCCGCTCACGGCTTTCAAGGACCAGCATTGCCCTCTTTCTTCTCTTCTCCCGCAGGCGATAATCTTGGTTTCTGCTCTTTTGTTCACCACGCTCATTCCCGCCAGCACGCTGCGAAAAGCAACCACCGCCTCCGACTTCGTAACCGACGCCTGCGCCTTGTCCATAAGCTGCCACCCTCAGAAGCATGCTGTCCGCCGCTCTGTGATACCCGACACTCCTTATTCCAACTCGCCCGTCTCACGACTTGTATAAAAGACCACCCCTTTTGAGTGGCACGTCCGAGCGGCTGCTCCCCCTGTAGTGCCATCGACAACCAACGCGCGACACCGCCCACTACTACTTTGTACGAATTCTGCCGTGAGCCTATCCTGCAGGTACCCGTCGAGCGTGACGCACAGCGCGAACTGGCTCTCGGCATTCACAGTCACTACTAGCTATCTCGACGGATTCTACTTCTGCTACACCTCTTGAAAAGGCATCCTGCATTTGATAGGAGCTCTATTCTCTCTTTTTTCCCCAAGCGTCGTTTACGAGACAGTCTTTTTTTCCCTCGAGGATTGGAAGCGCATTGATCCTATTGTTACCCATCTGGTACGTCAAATTTACTGTCTTTCTCATAATCCTCACCTTTCGAAGGATGCAACATGCGATATAGAATCGTGCAGAAAGGAAGAATAAGGAATATAGAGTGGCCCAACTTGCATCAAGTAGGCGGATAATGCTCCTCTGGTTTGGCCCACCACCCAAGCTACGGCATGATGATTGAGCCCAGTCTTCCCAATCACTTGCATCTTGGCTGCGCACTTGATATCTGACATTGCTGTAGTTCGACTTGGCACGCGATACCTATCAGAGGTAGTGGATGAATTAATGACACGATATCCGACACCTTCGGCATCATAAACCTTTTGCGAACCTTGCGCTGCTTGCGCCCAGTCCGATCAAGATGAACGTCTTCCGAAACAAGAAGAAGGGCAAGGAGGAGCCGGAGAGCGTTCGGCCATCTATGGAATCCGAGTCCTCCAGCCCCTTCCGCATGTTTAGCAAAAAGAAAGGCCAGAGCGATGATATCAAACCCGATCTTGACATCAGCAGCGCCCTGCCATCCACCGATGATTTCAGAACCAGCTTGCTCATGACAGGACTCTCAGCTCGATTTTCCATGCTACGCGAGCAGGATGATCCTACAACCAAGATGGGGAAAGCTAGTGATGACAGCGTGCTCTTCCCTCGGGGACAATCCAATTGGGGCCTTGGCGGAGGCCTACAGGATATCGCTGAGGTCGAGTCGATAAGATCGCCCTCCATCTCTCGCTTGGATGGCTTCAACATAGATGACGCCACCGGAAGCGTCATGAACCGGGCTAAGCCAGTTGATGGAAACAACCTATTTGGCGGCCGACAAAAAGTCTACAGGCTCCCGGCCAACGGCTCATCAGGAAAGGATGGTAACATGTCCAGCAGAACGCTTCTTGAGGATGATGTGGGTCTGTCGGCTTTTCAGAAATGGCGACTGGCAGAGAAGGAAAGACAGAATGCTGAAGGAGGCGAGTCCAATGAAGCGGAATATCACGAGTCTCAATCAGAATTCCAATCAGAGCCTCAATCAGACTCTTATTTAGAGCCGCTGCAAGAGTCTCACTCGGAACTCCTATCAGAGTCCCGGTCTGAGACTAGCCGACGGCGAGAGACAAGCTCAACAGTTTCATCAGTTGCGGCTCGCTACTCCACCGCAACCTCAGTTACCTCACAAGGCGCACCGTCCGTTAGGGATTCTCAGGTCACCTCGTCAGCTTCCACAGCTTCTGCGGAGCGTGTTCTTAGGACAAAGCGCCTGTATGAGCAAGGTCTCAACCGTGACCTTCACGACCAGCAGTCGTCGGCCGTGTCTAGAATGGACTTTCTATCCAAGGGTCGCCCCTTTGCGTCTGCGACACCGGAGGTATCAGCTTCACCAACTGCCAGCTTGTTTGGTGATCGCATGCTTGACCGTCGACCGATCCTGGCAAAGGCTAGTGCCCCCAACCTGCGGTCGTTTACACCCAGCTCTGCGTCGCCTTCTCCCAACGAGCCCAGCTCCAAGTTCCCAGTCTCTGCTACCAAGTCGAGCTTCGGAATTCCGCCCATCAGCCCCCCCATGAGCGAGCCTGAAGAACACCCCCTGCTTACAATTCAGCCCAACGATAGAGGCAAGGCCACGGCAATGGGCGTTTTTGAGAGACCCGCCGAGAAATATGACGACTCTACTTATGCCCAGCGACAACTACAGCTTCAGCAGGGACGAGAAACTCCCGTTAACAACCACCGCTCTATGGAATCTAGCGCCTCCGTTTCGGACTCTAGGTCACAATCTTCTTCAGCGATGCAAAGGAAGTCACTGGAGAATGCCGAGCCCACTGCAGCCAAGACCGCTGCTTCCGAGGACCCATCATCCTTTTTTGATGATAGCGACACCTCTTCCGTCCTGAGCGGATTGTTGGCTTCTGGGAACCCCCCAAGACTCTCTGTCGAAAGGCCTAATGATGGTGACCATCCAGCCTTCAAGAACTCCGCCATCCCAGCTCCCCTTTCACTTGGTCCCAGAGTATCGGGCGGCCTTTCGCCCTCTCCCAGTCCTATGTCTGGGCCCCCTCAGGACTCTCCCACACTGCCAGGTAGCGGCTTGAGTGGTATGGTGCGGGCACATTTGCGTAGCGACAGCAATGCCTCTTCCATCTATGGCATGCCACCACAAGAATCAGAACAGAGTACAGTGCAGACGACGGTGCAAAACACGTCGCAGACCGGTTTGGGCTTGGATTATGACCGTAGCCCCGGTTCGGCGCGATCGCCTGGTAATGCCCGAGCAATGATGTCTCGGTCTCCTTCTCGCCACAGGACTTCAAACGACGATGCAGATAGGGAGGAGGAGGACGAATTTGCTCGTCATCTTGCGGATGGCGCTCGACGTGTCCGCGAGAAGCTCGGCTCCATGGTCGACCCCGAGATGGATAAGCCCTCTCCGACGGCAGTGCCATCCTTGGAGAGCCTCAAGGACGTCCCACCTCCGCGGTCGAATGCATTGGGCATCCTCAAGTCGAAATCCAGCCATACCTCGCTGTTTGATCGCCAACGCGACCAAAGCCAACCAAGGGCCATGAAGATGGTCATGTCATCGACCTCGGGTAGGAACATGTCACCCTCTGCATCTCGGAGAGGATCCGCCGAGAACATGGATGATTCACGCAGAGGTCGCTCGACGCAAGCCCGAGAGCGGCCATCAGAGGATGGAGCCTCAACAGACAAGGAGGAGAACGTCCACGTTGGTCTCAAGGCCTTCCGTCAAGCACGCCTCGAGCTCCAGAAGATGAAGGATCTAGAAACAACCCAACGACCGTCGGAACGCCCCCCCTTGGGTTCGCGAGTAGGGTCTCACGACGTCGGCGGCCCACCACCCGCCATGTTTAACAGGAAGGCGCGTGATGAGTCTCGGCATGGCAGTGGTTCTCGGGCAACCTCCCGAGCAGGATCGCGAGCTCCGTCGGAGCGAGAGAGAAGCGGATCAGAAGCAAGCAACGCTGGCCCACCTCCGCTTCGACCAATGCGGCTGAGAAACGGATCGAATGCGTACGATGATCAGTATATGCCCGTTAGTCCGCCTGGCAGTGCCAGGAGTGCTGGGGGCATGAGGCAAGGCCCCCCAAGTGCTCGACAGCGCCCTCCTTACGAGGCTGGGCAGCCATCCCCGATAGCCTCTCCCGTCGGCATGGGTACGAGATCTAGAACCGGCAGCCTGCTCGGGGCGACGGCCTCCACCCCGAACCTGTTGTCGAATGCACCTGCCCCTCCGCTGCCACCAATCAACCCCCGGCGCAAGAATGCCCTCGGCCGAGCCAGCGAGGACGACATGCAATCGCCGCGGGTCCCCGGAGGCTTCCCCGGTCCAGATGACTCGGACGATGACACGCTGGCATCGCGTCGACAAAAGTTGCGCAAGGCCACAAGCGAAGGCACCAGCTTGAGATCACGAAACAGCCCTTCCAGCAACGGCGTGAGACCACCCATGCCTCCTCAGGGAGCCATACCACCTAACAACAGATTTCCCGGCGGTCTCTTCTGAGGCCGTCATCACCTCTTTCTCTCCCATTCTTTTTGAAGCATGACTACCTTGCGTGTCATTGCTCATTTTCACTTACTAGTTGTGATGTCCCCATCTAGCCTGGCAAGGCAAACGAGTAAAGAACGACAAAGATACCTCCAACAATACATCGACATTGTAATACTATAACGGCTGCTCATTACCATACATGCGTGGGTGCTTTTGAGCTTATTTCTGATTCTCTTGACATTTTTTGTACTTTCTTACTATTTTCTTTCCCCCTTTCATCCTCTATGATGCCTGCTGATTGGGGGATGTAAATTCTTCGGGAACTTTTGTTTCTTTTCTTTTACTTGATTTTCCTTTTCCTCTGCAGAGAAGCGGTTTGGAGGTGGACAGTGTATCAGGCGGGACTTGAAATCATAATCATGGCGTCGGGATTTGCTCTTACGAAAAAGAGACTAGTCAAAGGAATCAATTCACATGGAAAGGTATACGGGGTGGGGTTTTCGGGAGAGGAATATGAGGCGGATTGGTGCGGAGAAGTTGCACTAGATGTAGTACTATCTGCGTTGTACGCCGTACTTTAGGTGAATTGAAGACGAACTAAGAAGATGAAAAGAGGTGTGCCTATTTTGCCTGTTTAGCCGTGTAGCCGCTCATTGTGCTTGATGGTTTTTCATTGATGATAATCGGAGTTATAGCAGTTGCTCGCCTGCTCTATTACTCCGAACTCTGGCAAGAGAGTTTGTCGTATGATCAATAAATCGGGGAAATACTCGTTTCTTGCAAGGCTTAGGATTTGGAGTCCAAGAGGCTCCAGCTCCTTTTGGGGCATCGGGCAACGCCTCACGACTCCCCGAGCTGAACGAGCCTGAGCTAACGTTACGTCGGGGCCCATCGGCTGAGACAGCACGATTTTAGTGCTTTTTCGGTGTGTGACTTTGTGGCTTGGGAATAAGGGCGGATTGTGTGTCTCTTTGTTAGGTTTTCTTATGCTTGTGCTTGTGCTCCTCTGTGTCCTTTCTTACGTGGGGGAAAAGTGAGGTGGACTAGCTCGAGTGGGAGTGGTTGTTCCATCTTTTTTGGGGTAGATTTTCCGAAGATATATTATTTTACGAGGTGCAGCTCTTTTTCTGAAATATTTTCATCAACTACGAATATCTTTTGGAGATACTGGATAGCACAGCCTTTCTGTCTTTTAAGTCTTTTGTCCGTTTGTGCAGCAACCCTCAGTGCGTTTTGTTCCCATATGCTCTCTTGTGTGTCAATTGAGCATAATTGCCTATCTGGAGGCGGAGGCGGGGTTCGAGACAACTTGCTAAGCCTCGTTCTAGGTCCTCTTCCAAGACAACTTGGAGAAATAAGAAAAACAGCCATGGCGTTTATTCGGCCGTATAAGCCCTCTGACTTTGAGGGCATGTCGCACATTGTGAGTCCAAAACCTTCTTTTTCTTCTGCCGTGCCGTGTTCGTGAGAAGATACCCTTATTACCCCAATACCCCACAAACTTCTTCACCCAATGTCACTTGCTCACGCCGAAATCTCACGGTGACGGCAAGCTTCCGCCATGGCAAAATCTCACCCATGAGCCGTCCTATTCCTTCGCCCATCTCTCTCATATGCTTAACTTTTTTTTTATCCCCTCGTGATCAATAAGAAATTTGTTGTCTCTTTTTCTCACACTCTTCGCCTCTTTTCTCCCCACCTCACAGTGCCGCGAAACGCTCAATCCCGCCCTCCGTCCCTCCGTGCCAGGCCGTCGCCTCGCCCCCTATTGCTGGACTCACCAGTACACGCACCTCTCGCCGACGACATGCTTTGTGCTCGATGACGGCAACGGCCGGCCCGTGGGTTACTGTATCGGGTGTCCCGACATTCCCGCTTTTGTGGCCGCCTACGACTCGTATACGAAGGAGGTGCTGGACGTCTCGCCCGAGGTGACGCGCCCCGACGATCTGGACCTCAAGGAGCCGCTGTTTTTCGAGGACGGGAACATCAATGAGGTGTTTTTGTCGCGGTTGGCGTATAACCCTCAGTTGTTGCTGATTGATGGTAACGCCGATCTGCTGGAGGAGTATAAGGCGACGATGCACATTGATTTGCTGGATGAGTTCCAGGGCAAGGGCTGGGGGAAGCAGCTCATTAGCAGTTTCGTGGAGAGCATCAGGAACGTTCCGCAGAAGGATGGCAGTGTTAGTAAAGGTATTTGGATCGGCGTGGCGGGGGATAACGGCAAAGTGCTGCCTTTTTACGAGAAGCAGGGCTTCAAGGTGAAGCAGCGGCCTGTGGAGAGCAAGACCTTTTTCCTGGTCAGGGACTTTTGAGGGTGAACGTAAGGAGATTTGTAGAAATAGATGAAGAAGGGGCATGGTAGACGTATACTGACGAGTAACGATTCCAAATTGAATGTTTTTTTGTATTGATTTTTTGACTGTTTTCTTTTAAATATCTCCTTAAGCTATTCAATCTGTCCCAGTAAATCGATCAAGTAAACCTGACATATAAGGAACATCGGGCATTTTTCCGTACGTCGAATGTCTGCTCATTTTTGCTTTCCAGCGGGGGAGGAACAAAAGAAAACGACGTTGGTGGTGTGAATTTTCCCCAACAAGTCGTGTACATGGTGGTGGAGATAGAGATAAGAAGACGTCAATCTGCCGCCCATGATAATAGTACAAGGTTCCCGCGAACAACCATTCCGTAGCCCATGAATTCCCAATAACCCAAGGAGAAGACGTAAAGAGGAGAAGAAGAAGAAGAAGTAGAATCGAAGAAGAGAAAGTCCAAAAGATGCGGTCGTCGAAATAAAATAGTTAACAAAGGGTATCGCACAGGAGCTCTGCTCCAAGACATAAAGAAGCTGAATCATAACACTGCCGATGCTCAACGCCAACCGGACAAAGATTTCATAAGGTGTAGTGTATTGGTGGAGTGCTGGCGAGGGTGTCAGTCGGGGTATTCGGGATGATGAGGATGATGTCGAGACAAACGTTTTTAAGCATTTAGCACATGGGGCAGTGGGAGCACTGCTTGTGGCCGCATCCAGTGCAGGTCGTGCTGATGACAATCATGCCACCGCATTTGCAACAGTACTCGTAGGCGGGCATGTTTGTTGAAGTGGAAGTGGTTTGAAGTTTGAAGTGAGGGAGCTGATGGCGAGATGTCTGCCTTGTTGGAATATTTTGTGATGTTCTGAAGAGAGTGTAGAGTGTAGAGTGTGTAGAGAAGAAGTAGGAGCAAAAGAGTGAGGAAGGGGATGGAGAGGAAGAGAAAGAACAACTTATTATAGTTCAAACAAGGTGTCTGAGATGGGTGGGCTGGCTAAAAACTGTAACGGCAAAATGGGAAGCATGTTCAATCCAAGGATACGGCTTTTACATCAAGGTATTAGTCCTAACACGACTAAGACATGGTTAGTCCGGGACGGGGCACAATGAGACCTGTCCATGGCTTGCCGCCTGAAACATAGTACAAGCATAATACGATCCAGTACAGGTTCTCTGCAGAAAAAGCCTTGGCCAGGCAGCGGCAGCCTCCGATGTTAAGCTGTTGGCCGTGGCTCACGGAACAGGTGGGACCCCAATACAATATCGAGGAGGAGGAGGAGAACAGCCGCTGAGGAAAGATGGATGGATGGACCGTCCATCGGAGAGATTGATTGGCGAGACCGGCAGATTGACTTGAGACGGCACCGCAGCACTGAGACAAAAACTTATCGGGTTCTGATGACGCATTTCCATCTGTCATGAGCCGCATCAGGCAATTGGAGAGCTGCCATAGGTGGGATTGGGGATGTTGCTAGCTGGAGTGGCGCGACACCAGCAGGGATGGCGATCTGCTCTAGGGCATGGGGTGCATGATGATTGGGCCGCGGGGCCATCGGGCGAGGCATCTCGCAGCAGAAGACCCAAGACCCCTAGATGAATGTTTTTGGTAATTCGATTTGATGTTTTTTGATGTCGATTCTTCTTTTGCCATGTGATGTGTGTACTACCTTACAGTAGAAAGAGGTCTGAAAATACCTAATATTGACATTAAAAATCAAGTCACAGATACTTCGTCTACGGCCAGTACTCGTAACATCCCCCGGAGTGCCGCCGACAGGGCAAAACTCTGCAACTTTTCGCCTTCAAGCTCCCGACTCTTCCCGACATTGCACATAATAAATCGTCAGAGCGTGGGATGTTTTGTCTCCTCCCTCAAAATCTTGTGCATCGCATGACTCCTCAAAACTCGGCGACAATGAGGCCATCAGCAGGCAGGCAGGCAATCCCCCACGCCCAAGCGGCCAGAAGATGGCTGAATAGTCAGAGTTTAGGGTTTCCTCAGGCCTGCTAGCGGACGAGGAGACGTGCGGGGAAGCTCAAAGCACAGGCAAAGTGGCGGCAGGGATAATTCACTACGGCACGGCTTTAATGGTGATGAGCGGTTGCTAAGGCATGCTGCATGCTGCATATTGCCTGGGTCTAATGGATATTACTTTGGTCTCCGACGTGCGCTACGGGAGACTGACTGCAGCTCAATGCAGGCAGGTAATATTTCCTGCCGTTCAGTCCCATGTGCGGTATGTGCCGTTGAATCCAGCCCAGCCTAAGTCGAGTCATATTGAATCCTTTTCCGTCTCAGCCGGGCTGTCTTTCTCACGCACCCCAGGTGGCGACGAGTCGTCATTCCGTACGAGCAAGTTTGGTCTCAATCCAGCTCTCAAGAGAAAAGCAAGTACAGTACATAACACGATACATGCAAAGAGAGGCCCAACAAAAAGAAAGAAACACAAACGTTAAGCAAGATGGAAGAGATCGACGGCTTGGCGGAAGCCATGACGGATGCTCGCAAACCAAGGCAAAGCAAAACTCTGGGCATGTCTTGTCACGAGCTAAGGGGCTGTGGTTGTGGCAAACCCTGTCAATGTCTGCAACCTGAACGCGGCCTCAGCCAACCCGCCCGCCAGGTTCAGTCGTGGTGGTCTGTCGCCCTCGAAATTATTCGGAACACCAACTTGCCATCGTGTGAGTGCCAGGGGGTGCGTAGCGCGTCCATTCTAGGCCATCGAAATTCCAAGTCCAGCGGGGCAATCCGGGGAAGCGATCCTGGTCTCCCAATCTACGTCACTGCAGCCGCCGAAATAGCGTTCTTGATTTGATGTTGCCCAAGTGCCAGATCGCCGCGCAGCTGTGCCTCCTGAGTGGCAAATCACGAGTTCCCGTACGCGGCAAGTACCATTTGCAGCAAAGACGCCGTCCGGGTACTTGAATATACAGGGCGGCATTGCAAGGCTTCGCGATGGAGCTCTCAACTACGGCTGATTGACATGATTGACATGGTAAGCCCCTGGTCACAAGCACAAGCTATTCTTGGCTTCGATGGTGGCGGATTGATGCCCACAATGCTGCAGCAAGAGCAAGTGTAAGTGGACTGCTGCTGTAGAGTATGCTGCATCTCAGGTCCAACCGATTGTCCCGCATGTGCTGCGATGTCCAAGTTTATGACATATCACTCGAAGCCCCTCTGTCAGAGGCTGTAAGAAGTCTCGATTGGGACATTAGCCTTGTGGTCTTTGCCGTCGCCGTCAAGTAAGCAGTGCTAAGCGACATCTCTCGGACGCAGATGCAAAACCGCCGCTTGAATGATTCGCCGACTTCAGTCCTTTCATCCCACGCGGGTTGCGCGCGCTCAAATGCGACCTCGAGACCCCTCTTGATGACTGTTGATGCCTCGGCCGGGGGACAACTTCTAATACGAGCCCAAAGCTCATGGAGGAGGTGTCGTGCCGCTCACTTTCGGAGTTAAACCGGGAAGAAGGACGCTCGATCTGATTCTTCCTGGAGAATTTCATTGGGTCATGCATGAACCGGTGCTAGCCTTACGAACCATCCCATAATATGCTTTCTAATCTCTATTAAAGCTTGTATTTTGAAATAGCCCTACAGACACAAACACATCCGGTGAGCAAATGCTGCAAGAATGAGGTGTAATTACATTAATTCGCATCATCATAAATAGCGATGCCTCTCCATCCACGCCCTTCTCAAGGATTTATATACGTCGACGGCATCACTGTCGCACCCGCAAACGTCACCTTTTTCAACTTGTCCACGTCCACCCCATGCAGTACACGCACATTCACCGGATGAGACTCCTTGTTTCTCCCATAGACTTGACGGAAATGCTTACTTAGCGCTCGGACCTCGTCTCGAGAGAGTTGATTTCGGAGGTCTGTCATGTTGATACCGCAAGTGCGGCAGAATGTTTTGCTCGTCAGTCCTTCGGCGAATGTGTAGCGGCCAACGGCATCCTCAGATCCTGAGAGGACTACGTTTTCGGGCCTAGGGGAGAGCCATATATATCCGTTCTAGAGTTGCAGTTTAGAATGATGAGCAGCTTGCACATTGAAGGACACAACTAACCCGAGAGCAGATGCTACAGTTGCATACAACTACCACCCCTTCGTTGAATTCATCTAATGGCTTGCATGACAGAGCCACCGTAACTGCACCGCAATGACAGCTTCCAGTGTATGACTGGCCGCCTTCAACATTTGGCGGGATCTCTCCTTTGTGCTCTGGAGGCAAATACTCTGCTCCAATCTTGGAGTTGAAGATGCTGTTTACTGTTACTTTTTGCTCTTCATCTAGTTGTCCTTGTCGGCATAACTTACTTTCTTCGTTCCAACGGATCCAAGTCGACATTCTGCAAGGCTCGTGTCTATCCGTTCTTGTGAGCAACACGATAATACGAGCTAGATCCTTGCCACAACTTACATTCAGCAACAATTTCAATCGTGGAGGGCCATTGGGCATCCTCGAAAGCAAACTCGTTGCGCATTTAGGACAGAACTATAACCAAGTTAGCAAACCCCGGATGCCTATATTCCATTTCCGGCGATGTGTACCTTGTGAATCTTATTTCCCGCTCCAAATGTGTAAGACTTGAGTCTCTCCTCGGTTCCCTTCACGATCCTGAAGTTGCTTTCTTCGTCTGTCAAAACGTATAGGTTTCCCGTGCGGCTGCAGAAGCTGCAGTCGCATTCCACGACGCTTCTTAGCTCGGGGAGGTCGACTTCGTAGACGAAGTTGCCGCAGTGGCAGTTGCCTCGATATGTGCGCCGGCTTGGCTGGTCTTGAGCCACTGTCATGATGAATGTGAGGATATAAAGTCAAGCAACGCCGGCTGTGCTGAAGACGATGAATGCGCACGAAACTCTCTGCTATGAGTATCGTGTGAATTAATCAGAAATGCCTTCTCTCTAGAAAAAGGTGAGGCTTAATCTTTCCCCTTAAGGCGTGCAAGAAAAGAGCTTTGCTTCGTTTCAAATGGGAGCTGCGTGGTGTTTCTTTTCCGACCTGTTAAGTCTCTTGTAGTTGTCACAAGCAAAGACCCCAGTCTCAAGACCTTTGGCCAAAAATAGTGACTTGTTCTCTTAAGCCACTTCCCCAACAAAGGATGGCTCGATATGCCAAACTAGTGTCAGATTTCGTGAGATACCAGACTGTTTCCTCCTGACTAAAATGGGCCAAGGGAAGGGGAAGAGAAGAAACGTTGAGGGCGCCAAAAATGGCAGCCGGTTGATTCTAACCGTGCCGAAGTGGAGAATTATCCCGTCCAAGGTTGGTAGTATTGCAGGTTATGGTCTCTTTGGAAGCGACGACCCGAAAGGCGAGGACGAATAACGTCGGTGTTGGTGCGTTGAAGAACTTACTCAGAGGACTGATATGATGATATACAAGCAAGAGATTTATAGCATCGTGATGACTCTGACCGCCTGGAAAAGGTGAGCTGCGGTGTGAATATGCACAGTTGTACATAAGACCGAGGTTTCGCTTCCACGGATCCTACATACACTTACGTTCTGTTGATTGCACTAAGCCGGAACAACACCACGTTGGTAATGAGATAAGGGAAAAGTAGCTGATTGATATTTATCATCTAATGAGCTCAGCAGCCGAAAGAGGGAATTTCTTCAGGGGCGGATGAATTTGTTGGCAACGAGGAGGATTGTTGCGGTCCACTTTTGTTCACTAATCATGATTGTCAAGGTGCGACTTTGTTGAGGTAGAACTTGAGTGCTTTGGGGAGGAAAGGAAAGGGAAGAGAGAGTTGTTGGATGGTTGAGAGTTGAGTGTTCGAATGGTGGTACTTGGATTGGTTGTGCAGGTTGGTTTGAGATGAGTGTGCGGTTGTTGTTGCAACTCCCGATTACCACCAGGCTGGAATGATGCTGAACTCAGTTGAACAGGATAGACACTGTAGATATAGATAGGCTCTGTAGATCAAGACAGATGTAGTAGATGGCGATATACATAGTAGATGGAGATAGACTCAGTAGATGAAGATGGATGTAGTAGATGTAGACAGATGAAGTTGATAGAAATAGATGTAGTAAATATAGATAGACTTATCAATAGAAATAGATGTAGTAGACAGAGATAGACGAAATAGACCAATACGGGTATCTGTTATCAGCTATGACTCCAGCATGGTACATCTCCCTTCTACCCATTCTCCCGATTCCTCATTAACCTCATCCCAGGTTTCCCAAACTTGTTGCGCATGCTCTTTTATCCAAGAAATAGGTATAATCACATCGCCCTCTCCGGGGCCTGGATCTCGTAGGAACAACAGCTGGAAACGCAGTATCAAGTCACTACTTTCCACAGCTTGGTAGGCCGATGGGTTTGTCCAGCTTCCAGCAATTGTAATTCTTTGTTGACAGCCAGGGACTTGCACAAGCCCCTCGTCCTGACTCTCTTCCCACCTCTCGATGATTAATGTGCGTTGGTCAGGGACAAGTTTCGACAGGATGACAATCTTAACCTTGTGGTCCGAGTCTGTAAACCAAGCTCTTGCCTTGGCTTTCATGTCTTTTAATGTTTGGGAGTATCCTGCGTCAAACACAATAGTTGGCCACCTAGGTCTTGGACGTCCTTCCCTCGGCCCCCCAGATGAGTCTGCTTGCTTTGCCCCTGCGCTACGGGTGGGATGTCGTGTATTATAGAAAGTCGCGTGTCCCTTATAAGCCCATCTTTGTCCCAGACCCATCCGAACGATGTGATAATAGAGTTGTCCGTACAACGTCCCGCCAAGTTCTTCGTGAACTTGTGTTGAAACCGTTATCATCAGACACTGGCAGTCTTCATTGTACACAGAGAGGCGGATCTTGTGCGTCTCGTAGCCTTCATCTAGCCCCTTGAAGACCGCAGGAGACACATCTAGAACAGAGTCAGGGAGGCAGGAAATAGATGACATGGTAGTAGGCAAGGTCGAACATACTGGTCACTCGCAATGCATCCCCTGGTGCGGCATCGATTGCTCTGATCAGATCTCCAAGATTGGTAAATCGGATCGTTTGCAATGAAGACGGCGACTCTTCTATTGACTGTGGCATTTCGACCTATGCGTATAGCAAATTTAGAGACGTCATTGGGTTTGTAGTAGTGGGAATAATGCTTAGCACAGTGTTCAGAAAATGTATATTTATTTAGAGGTTCATCTGGTGTAATGTTTACGCAAATACGCCACATTGGAGTTTCTAGAACAGCCTTGGTAAATACCTGTACCTATACATGCGGAACACAACGAACATGTACTTAAAAATATACGCGTAGTACTTATGGCTCCAAAGGTTGTTGTAAATACATGTGTGTTAAAGGTCGCTGTCATTCGACTTAACGGAAGAAGTAGAATCCCATCTCTTCATGCCATCTCAGATAATGTGGCCATGCTAGGATGCACCGTACCAGGTACTCAAGGGGGGCGGTCCATGCCGCTGAGGTCTGTCTTGCTCCCTTCCGGACTTCGCTTACGGACTCTTCCTAACTTCGCTTCGGGGCATAAGTGAGATCGTACCAGACAAAGAAGGCATGTAGGGTGTCCTCTTCTGTGAGAAGGCCGTTTGGGAACTTCCGGGCAATTCTTCGCAGCTCCCTCAGGATGCCCTGGGGAATATGAAAGGGTCTTTATCAGGGGCATCTGGAGGCGGAATCCAGTGAGTCCCTTGCCACCTCGGCGTAGAACAGACGCATCACAGATGACGTCTCTCCAAGGTGGGTTTTGAGGGCCAGGCTCCCTGTCCAGGACTATCCCTATAGGATCAGCTATTGATATCTTGACCAGAAGTCAATGCCGTGCAGAGAGGAGCGTTTGCCTCCCTGGCCGATTGGTGAGTATTCAACTGTGTCCCAGAAAACAAACTGAAGGAATTCTGTTGCGACCACCAAGGGTGTGCGGCTGATGATGGCTTCGAACTTGGCTAGGTGGCAAGCTCTGCAGTGGAAGTCTTTGACTGTGTCTTCGTCAATCTTTATCCCTGATTTCTTGCAGGCCTCTATGACTGTCTTTTCTCGCGTGGCCAAGCCGGCGGTGCATCAAGGCAAACTCCACATTTTTCGTTGTGGCTCTTAACGGCAAGAGGATCTTCTGGCGGAGGATCTTCGCGGGTCAACTGGTGAGTTGTAGTATTGCTTCCTATCAAGAAATAGGGGATCTATTTCTCTAGTCTAGAGGAACCTCTCAAGAGAGCAAGAAGAAGAAGGAAACAAAACGAAGACATCGTCTTCAACGGCAAACGGCCAACAGGGCAGTCGTGGCCCGCAGCAGCAGGAGGATCACGCAGATCCATACGTGATTTTCAGTAATACACTGGCCTCTCCAGAGTGTCCCGTTGGTGTAGTAGGTATGTCACTTGTCTTCTTCACCAGGCTCCGGCTGCGTGGTAGAGTGGGACTTGCGTGGATTGAATGTAGCAGGTGCACATGACAGTTGGAATCAGATGCAGCTGGCTCATGGGCTCTGAAGATGAGCACGCAGACGTGATTTCTGGTCTTGAGCCAAGCGAACGCGAACGCGTGCTAGTGATGTTCTTCGCCGTTGATTCTTCCCTTCTGGTGATCAGGTTGTTTTTGTGGCATAAGTCCGAGCTCATCGTCCATCTCGGTGAGGTCTGCTTCGGTGGTCTATGTTGTCACATTTGACTTGCTTTAGGTGAGCTTTGATTTCGCGATGTCGGTTGATGTCATGGGCTGACAGCCTGACAGAGTGTCCAATTCACGGGGGCAGTATTGACCAGCGATGTCGCCATCTTCCCTGCCCGTGATACTACAAATTGGGCAAAGCAGGCGAGCCCACTTAGTGAGCATCACCCTGTCCTGGTGATCGTGAAATGAGTTCTTGACCTTGAGGCAGTGCCACACAACAGCATGCTTTTTTCCCAAGCGGTTCAGCCGGCCGTGGATCTGGAGGTTTGCCCTCGGGTTGAAGTGTGCTGACTGACCATGAAACCAAACATTAGGGTTGGAACTTCTCTCGGTTTCCTCTGATATAAAATATATATCTTCAGGTGGCAGATGCATTTATAATTTTAAAGACGTTGTAACAGTCCGGCTTCTGCCTCATCTGTGGGGTCCCGGAATCGATATCGAGTGCGGTTGTGAGAAGGCAGTATCTGATAGAAGAAGACTTCAGATTTTTCCCAGCAGCATGTGTTAGTCGACGCCCATGGGCCAATCCTCTGGGTATTCAATCAGTAGATGGGCTTGGACGATGATTAGTGGAACTATTGTGAACTTACCCAATTTGCCGCATCCAGATGGGGAATCGAAGATACGTGGCCATGAGAGGTCAATTGCGTTCTGGTCATAGTCTCGTTCTTTCTTCTCTAGCATGAGGCAGATTGCGTTATGGAGATGCAGGAGGAGGCGGCACCCGACCGACCGACGTATTAATAGATATCCGCAGGTGTCGGGAATGCCTGCGCGGCGCATGTCTTCTGGCTAACGACCGTTGAGGATATAATGAGGACCAACCTGCTCTGGCCTGCGGCTCGGGCGCCGTTCGAGTCAGCTTTAAACCTGACGCCCTTTTTGTCCCGTAGCTGTCTGACAGCTGCGGTGAAGTTTAGAGATTCGCGGGGGGGTATGGCTCCAAGTCGGCGAGGGCATCCATGCCCGGTGTGGCATCTTGTGGGTTCCGATGTAGGAGGTGGGAAAGGTGAGAGGGCTGCTCTATAGTCATGTGCAATGTGAAAGAGCTCATCCAGTGATTGGTGGATTTGTTTTGCCTATTGGTTTTGTATGTATTATCGAGACCTAAGGCAGCTGTCATAGCGTAGACGATGTATAATATTGAACAAATGCATTGCCTTTCAGTCGGCCAGATTCTCCAAGCTGCCAAGATGGAGTTGGCTCTTCGGGTTCCGCACCTAAAGAAGAAAGAATGGCTCGAGTAGGATCATAACTGATGGTATGAGGAAAAAAGTTCTGCCATGTGCCTCATTCGTGGGCATGACGGTGATAGAGTATCTCGTGTATTCTGAGATATAGAACAGGTGTATGAGTTTCTTGTGCTTGATCGTTAGTATTTGTTTGATGGATCGAGAGGCATGGTGTGGCAGTGATGATGGCATCTCGGCTCTTGAGATGGTCGTGGAGGCTATGGAGGGATCACACATCTTTACCTTTGATGACGTTTGTCTTGCCAACAAGTATGATGAGAACCCGTGATCGGGTTGTCATCAGTGCGACGAGGGTTTCATCTCCCACAAGGATTGAAGTCTAGTTTGCTGGTTCGTACAAGATTGCAGATGACGATTTCCGCCCGGTGGCTAGGAGAGCGTCCAACTTGCGGTGAAGCTATAAGACATAGCCTTGATGTGAAAAAAAAACTCGACTGTGTTTTGGATTGGACTTTCGACTGAGGCTGTGTCCGTTGTCCCTTTGCTTCCGAGACTTGAAATACTTCTTTGCCATCTAGAGTACCAAAGTGGTCAGCTTGAGGCTGGTGAGGAAATCTGAAACGAAGACACAGCTTACCATCCGCATTGCTACATGCTTTCCCTTCATATATACAGTTACCGCACCGTCCAGACTGCGTTTCTTGGTTGACATGCAGCCTACGAACGGACCAAGCCCTTGCTCGCAACAGTCACATGGGTTATGAGCGATATCGCCTCGCTGTTGGATGGCCGCAGCAATCTTGTTTCCGATCCCATGGATCTTAACATCTGTTTCGTAGTTATCCGACCTGAAAGCCAAGTCGCGCTGAAACACGCATCACATGATCGAAAGGTTATCGAGTCCGATTTTGGCAGTCGTAGTAGCGTATGCATCTATGTATGATGATGTCGCATGCTGAGTAGTGATCAAAAGAGTAAACGATGAAAAATACCCATGTGTATTGTATTTTGTGTGCTTGTGTCAATAAGAAGAAGAGCACCAGTCCTGTGGGTGAGATAAAGAATGAAGAGAAGACAGCGAGGGCATCAACAGTTTATATAGATAGATGGCTACATGTGTATTTTGTAGACTTCAGTGTTGTTCATGATGCTTTCAAGGCAGACCAAGAACGCGTAATTGGAAAGTCGGTCAACGGGCAACTGCTTTTGAGATGCCAACTCACGATGCTATATTTCCCTGTTTTCTGCCTGAGATAGCTGTGTTACTTGGAGTTTTGTATATTTTCTCAACGCATGCTGCCGCGAGATGAGTTGTCACAAGGTGAGTTGCCGCACCCAGTCCATCCATCTTCATACGCTTACATGCTGGCAGCCTATCTCAATAAACCGTAACAGTCTCACTCATTCCGTCCATCTCAATCTACTGTATAGTCTACACCAATTCCATAAATCTCCATCTATACATTCACCTCCGCCTCCATGTCCATTTCCATCTCCGTCCATTGCCGTATGTCGCTACCAACAAATCAGGTTGACAACACATAGCCGGCAACAGACATTTCACCAACACCCTGCGCAACTAACCGTCATCTGCCGGCATGTGGAGCAATGAGACCTTGACCGCTTGAGTCAATGCACCGGCAATGGCTGTCAAGCAAAACCTTAATCGACACAAATTGACTCCATCGCAGTGAGCGATTGTGCATTGACGGCATCTTGGCCCAGGCATCAGCATTAAATCCCCCCGTATGCTCCATAGTGCTGTAACGATCTTCTCAGGCACTGCAGACGGGGCCTCTAGCGGGCGAGCGTGGCTGCAGCTTAGGCCATTTCCCCCCTAGTTGTTAGTGGCTGTGTATAAGGCATCTTCACTAGGCAGAACACATGGATGCCCACTTCAACTCTAAACCTCCCAACCGTTGACATCAGCCCAGGCAATTGCTCGTATCTTTTGTGTCAAGGCGTGACTCAGCCTCAGCCATTGGACTGATTTCTCATATGCGAACGGAACGTAAGCCGAGAGGCTTTACCACAGATTGGCCCCTGCCGGCATTTCTGTTTCGTCCTTTCCGGTGTCCCTTTCTGGCAGATTGTTCCATCTCTCTGGGGACCTGCTTGTTATGGCATTTCCTCTTGAGCGTCGAGGCTGAGAACGAACTCACGATGAGCAATGCCTTGACGATATAGCCCAAACTCTACCAACCCCAGACAGGCGAATGAAGCCGACGGCAAGTGAATAATAGACCGATTTTAGCGCACCATGCGAATGCAGGCATGCCGAAGTGGAGGTTCTCCAGCCCAAAGGCTCGTGCGGCTGAGGCCAACCAAAGTCTACTAACCCCAAGATGAGTTGGCTTTGAACAGCCATTGCATCTGTCTGCATTATAAGTACAAAGGATGGATTCTTCAGTTGAACATCATTGGAAGGGCGTCATCGGCTGTCTCATTGGTTGAGTCTGCAGCGTTTCCGCTCGTCTTACCTCACCTCCCCTCCCCTTTGATGGTGTCATCTATTTACCTCAACTTCAACCAAGATCCTACGGATAGAGACCTCAGAAGAGTCTCGCAACAATGACCAATCTCAACAAACAGAACCCGGATGCTGGCGTTCCGGTTGTTCACGCCCAGCACGAGCAACTCCCCATCCGTGAGGAGAAGCCCAAACAAGGGGCAGCGGATCCGCCTCCCTATGACGCTCACACCGACCCTGTTGACCTTCAACTCCATCACATCGCTTCCAAGGATGCTTTCTTTGTCAAGATACAGCCTCCCAAGGAACCCTCAAAGCCTATTAGCCATGTAGCATGCGACATCGTCCTGGTAATTGACGTATCTGGAAGCATGTGCTCAGCTGCTCCAGTGCCTGGCGAAGGGGCAGAAGAAACAGGTCTTTCCGTCTTGGACTTGACCAAGCACGCTGCATTCACCATCATCGAAACAATGGATGAGAGAGATCGCCTCGGTATTGTGACGTTTGAGACTGAATCGAAGGTGGTGCAGTGGCTTGAGCCCATGACAGACAACAACAAGGAGGAGGCTCGCAAAAGAGTCAAGGCCCTGAAACCAATGGGCTCGACCAATCTTTGGCACGGCATGTTGGATGCAATTAAGCTCTTCAACAAGGAGCAGGACAGCCACCGTGTGCCAGCCATGATGGTCTTGACCGACGGAGAGCCAAACCACATGTGTCCTTCAAAGGGCTACATCCCGAAGCTGAGGTCCATGCCTCCGCTCCCTGCCACCATCCACACGTTTGGCTTCGGATACAGCCTTCGATCCGGGCTGCTCAAGTCCATTGCCGAGTTCAGCGGCGGCAACTACGCTTTCATTCCCGATGCTGGCATGATCGGAACCGTCTTTGTCCACGCCATTGCCAACCTACAGTCCACTTTTGCAACAAAGGCTTCGTTAAAGCTGAAATATGCGGCCACACTTGAGATTGAGGAGACGGTTGTTGATACTGTCGACAAGCATGCTCCTGTTGATGTTGGCAATGGGCAGAAGGAGTTGACCATTTCTTTGGGAAACATCCAATACGGACAGTCACGAGACCTTTGGCTTCGCTTCAAGGGTGTCTCACAGGAAAAGCAGGCCCCCGTTGAAGCCACCCTCACGTACGAGGAGACTGAGAAGCCATCTCCAGGATTGGCCTCAGCACGCCTCGGCGACGATGCACGTAGTGTGGTGGCTCTCTCTGATAATGAAGTGGTCTTCCACGAATCACGAGCACTCGTCTGCAAATTCATCTCGTCTCTGTTCCCACTCGCATCGGACGGAGAATACAGAGCATTGACCGCAGTAAACGAACAAACCGAACACCGAAATCAGCTAGCAAAGCTCATCGAGTCTCTGCCCGGCCGCGAACTTACCGACGATCTGAACAAGGCGCTGATGGATGATCTCAAAGGCGCCGAGCCCAGGGGCCAGATCAGCATCGCCCTGTCGACGCCGGAATACTTTATCAAATGGGGTCGGCACTTTTTGCCGTCGTATGTCAACGCCCTCAGCCGCCAGATTTGCAACTCGTTCAAGGATGCGACACCGCTTCAGTTCGGCTCTCAGAGCCCGCTCTTTATTGCTTGTCGTGATCGTTTGGACAATGCCTTTGACAACATTCCGGCCCCCGAGCCATCTAGGGTCATTTTGCGTAACAGAGGCAGAGTCAATAGCAGCGGCACCACCTCTTACGCTTCTCACACCACCATGGCTAGGTACCGGAACTCTTCCGGCGTGTGTTTTGCCGGCTCGACCACCGTGGAACTGGCCTCGGGCAAGATGACAGAGATCAGAAAGCTCAAGAGCGGGATCCGGGTGCGCACGCCTCTCGGGCCGAGAAAAGTGGCCATGGTCCTCAAGACAAAGGTGTCGAGTGAGGTTCTCTACCGGATCGGTTCGCTGCTTGTCACGCCGTGGCATCCTCTGTCCATGGACGGCAAGAACTGGGACTTTCCGGCCAATATGTCGGACATTCCGGTGCTTTACACTGGCTTCATCTACTCTGTGCTGCTGCAGTCCGACAGGAGGTCAGATGCGCATGCCATTCGTGTTGCCGATACCTGGGGTGTTACACTGGGACACGGCATCCTAAGGGGATCAGCTGATATTCGAGCGCACGAGTTCTTTGGCGATTATTCGAGAGTGAAAATGGGGCTGATGAAGCTAGAGGATGCAGGTAGGAAAGGCGTTGTCAAAGGAGGAGGCATTGAGCGAGATCCTATGACAGGACTTGTGAGAGGATTTCGACGCATGTCGGAAAATGCACCCATTGAGAAGATAATACAAGTTTGATGAAATAAGGGGGCAAATAATTCTATCTACGTGGTGAAAAGGGGTCAAGTCTGAAAATTCATCCACGCAATATATAGTTTACGACAAATATGAATATGAATATCAAAAAAGCCAATTCTTTCATTCAATATACATCTATATAGCATCATTCTATTCCCGCACAAATAATCCCGCCATGCCCATACCCGTGCCAACACACATGCTCACAACACCAACCTCGCCCCCCTGCCTCGCCAGCCCATGCATCAACGTGCTCGTCATCCTCGCCCCCGTCGCTCCCAGCGGGTGTCCCAGCGCAATCGCTCCTCCATCTGGATTCACCTTGCCCTTCTCCCACGCCTCCATCAATCCCAGCTCCCGCAAGCAATAAACGACCTGGCTCGCAAACGCCTCGTTAATCTCCCACCGATCAACATCCTCCTTCTTCAGTCCCAATCGGTTCAGCAGCTTCGGGATTGCTAGAGCCGGCCCGATGCCCATCTCGTCGGGATCGCACCCGACCGTCGTCGCGCCGACAAACTTCCCCATGATCCTCCCGCTCAGGCCGAGCTCCGTGGCGGTGCTCCGGCGCATCAGCAGCGTCGCCGCCGCGCCGTCGGAGATCTGGCTCGAGTTGCCCGCGGTGCTCTTGCCGTCAGGCTTAAACGCGGGTTTCAGTTTCGCCAGCGCCTCGGCCGTGACGCCCGTGCGGATGCCGTCGTCGCGAGTAACAGTGATCTGCTGCTCCTCGCCCACAGCATTGCCCTGCTTGTCGACCTCCTGGAAACGTGTGGTAACGGGAACAATCTGCGAGTCGAAATACCCGGCATCTCTCGCCCGCGCTGCGCGAACGTGCGATTCCGCAGCGACCTGGTCCTGAATCCCGCGGTCCACGCCGTACCGCTCCGCAACGTTCTCCGACGTGAGGCCCATCGGCATAACGCAGTCCCTCACATGCTTCTCCTCAGAATCCCGCAACGCAGGCCAAACGTCCACCGGCACGGCCCTACTCCCATAATTCCGCGTCATGCTCTCCATGCCCGCCCCAATACCAACATCCACCATCCCATTCTGAATCTCCGCCGCCACCAACGAGATGCTCTGCAACGAAGACGCACACGCGCGATTCGCCGTGAACAGGCTCGTGCTGTTCGGATAGCCGGCGTGGTTGAGCGCCATGCGGCCCGCCTTGGAGCCGCCCAGCTCGGACAGCACGACGCCGACGCCAACATCGTCGACGAGCGCCGGGTCCATCTCGGGCACGGCGAGGCGGGTGGCCTTGAGGACGGCGGAGAGCAGCTCCTCTGGGTAGGCGTCCTTGAGGTGGCCCTTGTAGGAGCGGCATACGGGCGTGCGGAGGGAGGAGAGGATGACGATGTCGGAGGGTGCTTTGGCGAGCACGGCGGCGAGGCCTTTGGACGACATGATGCCGGTTGTTGTCTGATTTTTGTGATGGATGCTCCTCTCAGTCTCTCAGTCGCCCACTCACTTACTCAACTATGTGGTTATATATGACAGTAGAAGGAGATGAGTGAGATGAGATGGGAATTATCATGTAGTGATGAAGAGTAGAAGAAGAAGAAACCCTCACACCAAAAAGAAGAAGAGCAATAAATCCCAAACTACGGTACAGCTGCTCATAAATAATCACCCATCCTTACCAATCACTATATAATAAACCAATCCATCTTTTTTGCCATCGTCCTCCTTCACCAACTTACAATCTCCCCGGCCTCCGGCTCCCCCTCTGTGGATCCCCTCAAGGGCTGTTTTTTTCTAGCTCCCCCGCGTCTTCCCCCCGTATCCGCCGCACTGGCAGTTGCTGTCGGCAATGGGGTTGCTGCACTGTGCTTTTACCCGGTTTACAGGCGCTGGTGAGCTATACTGCGACTATGAGCACAGTGTCCAGTTTGCAGAGAGTCCGGAACTTGTATCCGGCAGCGCTGCCGTGTCTATCCCGTACATTGCCGGCTAAGCTCTTATCCCCCAATTCTGAACGGCTTCACTTCCCATTTCTCATCCATTGACTAGCATTCTTGCTCGACAACTGAGGACTACAATTTGTATTTGCTATTTTACTTCTTCACATCACATCCCTCTTATACGGAAATGTCACACATATTGTAACCAATCAACTAGCCCGCGCCTTGCTGTGCTGTGTGCTGTGCTGTTTCATCCCAGCTTATGCTAGCATCCCCTTTCCGATGCCATTCCGACGATCCCCGTCCCGCCTCATTCTGTTGCCGCTCCAAATCCCTCCAAGGCTCAACTAAAGCCAAGTAAATAAAAAACAAATGGTTGTTCATCATTCGTCAAAAAGAAGAATAATTCCAGAAATCCAGATAGACACGCACGCACACGCAAACAACAAAACACCATATCAAACCCCCACATCCAGCCATGGTTGTGTAAGAAGACATCTCACAAAATACACCGCTTCAATCTGATAGATCCGACCCATTTTTCCTATACCCCTATATGAGTTGATGTTTTTTATTGTCCATATTGAATGCCCAAACCAACACGGCGGCCTTCTGATGCTGCTCCGCCAGCCCTCAGCTTCTTCTGCGGACTTTCCATCTCATCGGCTCCGGTCTCACCCTCGGCCGTCAGTTTGCGCTTCTCAGCCCCGGTTGCCGTTTTGCTGCCTGCAAAGAGCTTGGCGTGCATTGCTGCAGATTTCTCCGCCGGTCCTGCCGTGCCATCCCGGGATGACGGCGCCTTGTATCCCTGGCCGGGGTGCCGGCGTAGCATCTCGGCCGCTGCCTGGCTCGCCTGACTGTCCTGAATTTGCTCCTCATCCTCTTGTGAGCTCAGCGGGACCCCTTCTGGGGCATCTTGGGTCGACAGTGACTGTACTGCCTTGACCGATTCGATGGCCTGTCGAGCAAGCTCCTCGTTGTCATCGGCCGAAATGGTGCTCTCTCGTCTTCTTCGCCGTGATTGTCTCTGAGAGGGCGGTGTTGTGGGGACAAACCGTCGCTGCGAATAGCGAGATCTCGGCTCCGTCTGCGCCACTAGGTTCACCGACGGTAGCAGGCCGCTGTTGTCTCCACGTAATCTACTCGAGGGAGTTGTCGGAAGCGATGACATGGACTGGGCGTTGCGCTGGTGCCGTCTAACCAGTCGAGAGGCAGGTCGAGCCATCACCATTGGCGTTGACGGCGCGCTGTTGTTGTTGGTAGCGGCGATAGCAGCCGCGCTGTTTTCTTGAGACTGGCTCTGGCTCATGGCTTCCAGCAGAGCCGACAGCCCGTGTTCCCGTCCATCCGTCTCTTCCCGGTGCAGGGCGCGAGATGCCGTGCGGTGTTGCTGCTGCTGCTGTTGTGGTGTCGATGTTATGACTTGCTTGGGCGTCAGGGCGTTGTGAAAGATGCCGCCCGGGCTGCACAGCATGTGAAAGTGCTCGCGGTTCTCGCGGATTCTGTTCAGCAGCATCTCACGCTCCTCGGCCAGCGTCATGGTCTCTTCCTCCTTCTGCTGGATCACCTTCTTGGCCAGCTTGACCCTGCGGCTGAGCGCCTCGTTCTCCTCCATTGCTGATTCGTACCACATCTTCATCTGCAAGTATTTGTTCTGTATTGACTCGGACACCGTGCTCAGCTCGCGCTTGGCCTGTCGGGAATGCTCCGCCATCCGCAGGGCGTCCACTTCGCGGCGCACCATGTCGTGCTCCACCGCGGCGCGCTTAGATTCTTCGTCTGCCTGCAGGCTCAGCAGGTTATACTGCAGCTTGTGGTGTGCTGCCTCCATCTTAAGCTTCTGGTTCTCGGCGATGCATGTCTGCAACATGGCGCGCAGCTCATCGGCCGATGCCTCGAGTACTCGGTGAGGCGCCGGCGGCGTGTAGTCGGATTCAATATCTCGCTCACGCATCGTGTTGAGTACGGTGGCGGGTGGTGAGAAGAGGGCGGACTGTTGAGAGTTGGAGTAGGTGCGTCTCGAGGCACCGTTGCTGGCCGCGATCTGCGTGGACGGCGGCGGTGTCAGCGATGACGGAATCACTGTAATAGCTGGCCGGTCATCCATGACCTCCGTCTTGAACGATTGGTTTGCGTCAATGGGCGATCCTGGCATTTCTGTAGATGGGAGCGTGATTTGGGACAGCGGATGAGCGCCCGTCTCGTGCTCTTGAGGGGTCGACGGGTCGAGGCCACCGAGAACAGCGTCCTCGACAGTGCCATTGACGCGAGGAGCGTCTACCTCTGAATCAGAGGCCATCTTAGCGAGTGCGACCTGTATTTTGTATTTCGAGTAGATTAAAGTATAAGTAGATATGTCGAGGAGAGCGAGCGAGTGAAGCAAGCGGTGGGCGAGGCGCCTTTTGGTCTATTTCGTTCTGCTTTCCCTCCCAAAGCTCAGCTCCGCGACTCCAAGGGAGAGAGATGTGGATCCTGGTGCGACTCCGCCTTCAGTCGCCCTCGAACAGAGCAAACAGAGACACTGCTAAAGGGCCTCGTGACCTGCGTGAACCGTGAACCGTGTAGTCGTGAGCCGTGAACTTGGGGTCCAGCTGTCGATCCAATCAACAAACGCCCAGCGTGCGACAGCAGCAGGCAAGCAGTCAATGCGTCTTCCGGTATCGTGTCGCGCTGTATCGGAGCTTGAAGCTGAATCTGCGCAAAGATTCTCGTCTGTAGGGTCGTGGTTTGAGGTTGAGGCTGCGAAGGGGGTCATGCGTTGAGGTTGCGGAAAAGAGGTGGTGGCACACTTGAGTGTTGTAGCAGTAGCACCAGTCAGAAGCGCCCATTCATGCACCGCATTCCTCGACCAGGCACGGCAAAACAAAACTCGAGAGGCTGGCTGGCTGCTTGCAACAGCGCTAGACCCAGCTCGGACTCTGGCCCAGCAACCAGTGGGAGCTTCTTTTTGCTTTTTTTCTCTTTTTTAATTTTTTTTTCTGGCTCATCTCTGGCTGTCAAGGTTCATGCGCTAATTAGTCAGGGGATGACGCAAGGCTGTCCCAAGCTCGTCCACCGAGATTTACCCAGTCCATTGCCAAAATCTCAACTTCACGGCGATTTATTGACTTGCTGCAAAATCTGTATAAAAAAGCTTCAAATTATGTTGCAACTTAATCTTGCTATTTTCTCTCTCCAATTGATGCCTCCTGCTTCCCTCAAACCTCGCCACTATCTATATTTCCACTCCTCCATGTACCCTTATACAGTAGAGCAATGTGCCATATCCATATTTCCCATCGAACCTTCCCCTACCCTATAATCCATATAATGAGTCCAATAAACGCCAACAATGTTATACACACAAACCACTTCCCACTTCCTTCAAACCTCTTGGACAGCTTGTTTCGGCTGCAGCATCCTCGCCTCCTTCTTCCCCCCAACCAAAAAATGCTTCACCACCCGAACCACCTTCCTCAACAGCAGCACCGGCAGTATCACCGGCCACAACACCATGACCGCTATCCACCACAGCATCACGAGAGCCTTGTCTCGCTTCGTCGCCTGGGAATCAAGATACCACTTAGGTACCCATCTGCCAAGCTTCCCCTTGCCGTTGATGCATAAGATGCAAATCACTCCAAATAGCAGCCACCCAGCGATCGAAATCGGGATCAACACTCTCATGATTGCCTTTGGTTCAAACGCTGTTCCTTCGCCGTCCATCATGTGGCCCATAGTGTGAGGACCCGATCTTGCTGTTGAGTTGGGTGTGATGATGGTTTTGTTGAGTCTGCACGGGCTTGCGTCCATCTGGCTGCCGACGCATGGCGGTGTTGCCGTCCTTCTCAGGCTGTTGCGTGCCATGAGCTTCGTGGTTGACGAGACCATCGTGTGCAGGTAATATGTTGTAAAGTAATTCGCGTAAGATACGGATATGGAAGCTCTCTTGACAAACGCGAGTGATAATATTGAAATGTTTGATGCTGTCAACCTCCGTAAGATTGCCTGATACAAATAACAAACAGACGACTGCCTACGCACGTACAAATCTGTAGCGCCGGTTAACCGCAACCGAAACAAACTCAAGCCTCCCTTCTTAGGCAGTCTTTCCTTGCAGTATTAAGAATAAGAGCAGTCCATAGTGCCTACTCAACTGTGAATAGTGGCGCAGTTGACTGTGCACATCTCATGGAACCTCAATACAACTCATGCACCGGGCATGTACTCATTACTCAAGCAGACCAAATGGTTACAAGTGTATACATTACTAATTATTCAATACTAATTATTCAATAAGGTATTGCCTGCGCCTTGCTGCAAGCCCGAGTGGTATCTATACTACCATTTCCCTAGCACCTATACTCCATGCATCATTCTACCTGTACACGCAATCGATCCACCAAAATGATAATATACAGGTCCGCCCCATTCCAGGGCAGACTGAAAAAAAAATAAGTAGCAGAAAGATAGTACATGACCTTGCTGTAAAGTGAAAAGCAGACATCAGCAAAGCAAAGACCAAAAATTACCCACCAATCCTTATTAGTCCACGTCAGACGAATCGTCGTCTCCGTTCTCAGCTCTCCACGCTTCCATCTCGGCAGCTGGAACGCGGCCTCGTAGCCATCTCATAGTGGCTGCGGTTCCCTTCTCCAGGATATTCCATTTGGGGACCTTGAATCGGTTTCCTGCCACTTCGAGCCGCTCGAGCCCGTCCTTTCCGCCCAAGAGGCCGAGCCGAGGATCCAGATGCGCAATCTCATTGCTCGCCACATCAACAACTTTGAGGCCCTTGATGGCAGCTGGATCAAGCTCGGTTAGTTGGTTGTTTGACGCAAGCAGTACCTTTAAGCTGGGGAAGCTCTGCTTCAGATCGAGCGGGAGCGCGGTTAGGCGATTGAGCGAAACGTCAATCTTTTCCAGTGCGGGTGCTTTAAGGAATTTTGTCAACGGACCTAGGCTGGTGATGGTATTCGAGCTCAAGTTCAACTCCGTCAGAACTGGCAAACTCAGCTCTTCTGTTAGGTAGTCCTCTCCTGAGATTTTGTTGTGGCCCAGTGATAGAGATGTGAGGGTTTGCGAGAAGAATTGCAGGGATCCGGGGAACGCGCTTAGGAGATTGTGGTGAAGCTGCGCCTGTCTTATCTGATAGCTCCTCGATAGTTCGGCACACATTTCCGGGCTCAGCGAAGACGATTCGGTGCGTGACCGGTCCAGGAGTCCGCCCGGCTTGACCTGCCAAGTTTCTCTCACTACAGTCTGAGCACGAGACCTGGTAGGCGAGTGAGGTGCAGATGTTGGAGGCGTGGCAAAATCGTCGTCGCCCTCTGATCTGCTGTCTGTTTCTTCGGGGTGGATAGTCGACACCTTGTCCGGCTGTTGTTGTTTCTTCTCCATTTCCGGTGGGCTGATTATGGTGGTGATAGGTGCCTGAACGACAGGCTCCTCGTATGGAGGAGGAGGCTCCAGCCTTGTCGACAGCGCTTCCTTGATCTCATCTGTCGAGGCTGAAGCAAACTTCTTGTCCCGCAGCGGGTTACCGCTAAGCCGAAGCAGAGTCAGGCTGTCCATTCGAGAAATCTCAGGTGGGACTACCCGAATGTCGTTGCTGGAAAAGTCGGCCTGTCGCACCTTTTCGAGGCTGGTAAAGCTCAAGGGGATGCTGGAGATGTTGTTCGCATCTGCCGCAAGGTTTATAAGACTTGTCCACGAAGTCATATCCGGGAGCTCCTGCAGTCGATTCATTGAGAGGGTGAGAGTGTGGACAAGGGGAAGACTGATTGAAGCATCAGCAGGCACAAGACGGGTCAGCCTATTCACTGAGATGTCGAGAGATTGAAGCATTGGTAGAGAGCCAACCGATCCATCAATCAGGGTGCCCGAAAGCTTGTTCTTCTTCAAATCGAGCTCGGCAAGCGGTAGCTTTGAGAGCCCCTCGAAGGGAAGCGATTCAAAGTTATTCTCGCTCAGGTTGAGAACGCGCAGCCGAGAAAGGCCTTCAACGTTGGGCGGTAGGGCAGTGACTTGGTTTCCGTGTACATCAAGAACCTCCAGAACGCTCAGATCCGCGAGGTCAGCGTTCAACGGGCCAACGAGGAGATTGTTTGCCAGTTTGAGATCGCGGATCGCCGTCATCTGAGCGATGATTTCAAGGCATCCATTTTCTAGGCGATTAGACGACTAAAAAGTGTGAATAAATGACCCCGAAAAACATCAACGCCACGGAGATACTCACCAGATTGAGAGTGGTCAACTGGGTGAAGCGGCGGAATCCCATGGGAATGGCTAGCAGCCGATTGCCGTGCATGTCCAGAGTTTCGAGTCCTCCGAAAATGTTGCCACGGCCCTCTTCGTCGTTTTCGAGCTCTTCGGGACTGCGGTCAGGGAACATGGTGTCGTCCAGCGTTTCTATCTCATTATCCGCACCAACCAGCCTGGTCAACTCGACACTTTCTGCCCAGCTTTCACCGGCTCCCATTGTCTCCAGATCATACATTTTCATGACCTCGCTGGGAATCTCTTTTAGTCCTAACGCGGCAATGTTCAGTTTTCCACTAGTTCTTGCTGCTCCGATGCGTTGTTTCAACACTTTTTCACCAGCATCTTGTCCCTTATTCAAGTTAAATGGGTCATCAAATGCTGCATCATAATTGAATCCAGTCTTTGCTGGAATTGCTGCGAAATCATCAGTCGTAGATGTTGCGCTGGCCGTCTGTGCCGGAGTCTGCTTCATAGCCGCCCTCTTGGCAGCTTTTGCCTTGGCGATCTGATCCCGAAGTGCCGATGAGGACTTTTGAGTCGGCTGTTCCGATTCGGCATCCTCTTTCACTGTTGCAGCGGCTGGCGCGATAGTGCCGTCCCAGGAGGAGATGGGAGCTCCCGAATTTTCGCTAGCACCCAGGGCTTGCACCGATGGCTTCTTGCCAAGACCGTGAACTGATGCCCTTTGCTTCAAAGTCTTTACTGCCGGCTTCTGGGCCGGCTTCTGAGCAGGCTTAGCTGGTGCTCTGCCCATCGTGTTTGGACTTGGGCTTCTGACATCTGGCATAGAAGCAGATGGCTTTGAGGCCGCCCCGGAAGCACGGCTAGCAGGGCGTAGCCTTTGCGTACTGTTGGAGGCAGCGCCTGGCGTTCTATCATTATGAACGATTGAATTTCTCTTGAACAGATTGGCCGATGACATCCTGGGATTTGAAAAGGCCGAGTCGTCAGCCGCACTTGAACCTGGGCGAGACGGATGTCTTGCAGACCCGTCAGAAGTGTAGCTGGAGCTTGGCCTTGAGGCTGAACTTTCAGCTCGTGATATAGGTCGTCCCGAATCAAAGAATGACGAAGACTTCTTGCTCAAAGCAGGAGATGAGGGTAGCTGCGACAGAGTCTCAATGGTGCGCTCAGAAAGTGAAGGTTTCGGTGTGTTGATCTGAGGCATGCTCCTCCCCGGAGAGGAGAGTGGAGATGCGTTATTGTCAAATTGATCTGCTACATCGGCAGAATCATTCAAGTATGAAATGAGGATATCATTTTTGATTGCTTCTGTAGAGTCTGTCTCCTGGTCAAATGGGCCTCTATCGGATTCTGCTGGTTCTGCCCAGGGCTTGTACTGCGCTGCCGGGGCGTTGGTGATAGTACTCCATCTTCGCTGGGACGACGATACGGCTCGCACGGGCTTCGATACTGGGGCAGCGGGTTTGGAAGCGGGAGCGGGAGCGCGGGAAGAACTAGAGCGAAGTTGGTTACTAGACGTAGAGTTGCGCAAAGCCGGCGCACGCCCGTTATTTGTACCAGCAGAGGGGCGTAGTTGGCCCCGGGAAGCAGACCCTCGCAGCTTTGGGTTCTGGATCTCCGTGCCGCTTGATGTATCTCCTGCTAGACTGTCTCGGGACGGCCTTGGGCGAAGGGACGACGTGGAGCTGGAAGCCGGAGCTGGAGCCGGAGCTGGCTGGATGATGCCGGAGACGGGACGAGGAAGTCGGGAAGGGCGAGGGATGCCGCTAAGTCGTCTCTGGGAGCTGTCCATCTTCACATGAGTCCCTTGTACTCCGTAGTTGGCAGCTGGATTGGTGATGGTCTGTTGAACTAGGGTGAGTTTCGAGTGTCGATTTGATCGATCGTGCAAGGTGTCGAGAGGAGGGGCACGGCAACTGGGACTCTTTCAAGACGACAACGAGCCAAGGGTGAATGTAACGAATGTAAGTGTCAACAATGACGGAATGTAGAGCAAAGCGAGTAATGTCTCAAAAAAAGGAGCGACTGAAGAACAGCACACAGCGCGTGTGAGGAGAAGGAAAAGAAGAGAAAAGAGGCGAAGAGACAGAGTCCCAGCTGCCGGGAACGAGTTGCTAGATTACGTGCATTGTCATTTAGAATTGCGGCAGCTCATCCTAGTCAGGGGAGTGACCAGGAGCTGCCTATCACGTGGGGTTAATTTATCCTAGCGCTAGGAACAGGCTAGAGGCGGGAGAGGAGCAGCACTAAAAGGGCCCTAAGGCGCGTGGCAGTTGCGCTATGACAGCCCTGACAAGCCTGGATACCGGTACATGAGCCCTGGGAGAACGTTTCCATGTTGTGTCCAACTCCACTCAAATACGTCTTCAGTGATTTATGAAGACTCGAGGGTGTTAGGGATACACATGATACTGTGAGAATGCAGGTCAGATCAATTGTTGAGCAAACGGGGTGAATGGAAGAGGATTCCGATCACCCTGGTATCTGGCAGTAAGTGAATACTTCATAATTGCTTAGCACCACACACACTCTCTGCCAAATTAATTAGTATGGGGCAAGCGGCCTTTTGGACAGATTTGTTGAACAATTAATTCAATTCTGCCTGCTTTGCTAATAATGATAAATCAACACACACAAAAAACACAATACCATCCAATCGCTTGCCACTGATCCGTATTCCAACTCCGTATTTGTACATATTCGACGACAAGTGCCGAGAACAGAGTCATTCATTCTGGCAGCCAGTCGCTGTCCACCTCATAATCTCCGTCAGAATCCACCACATCGGACAGCTCATATGAGCCGTCGCCAGCATCCTGCTCCGAATCCTGGCGCTCGCCCTCGGAAAACGCTTGACATGTCGATCCGCTTTCCTCGGATCCCTCTGAGTCTTGCGTCAAATCAATGACGTTTGACTGTGGCTGCGGCCATGCCTCTTTCGCCTTTGGATCTCGGCTCTGTTTTGGGAGTTGTTTGAGCGCTGGTATATGCTTGTGTTGTACAGCCTCTGTAAAGGACATGCGTCTTCTCCCGGCAGCTCGGTCTGCCAGACTCTTCCGGGGCTCCCTCTTTGTGTTCCTCGGGGCAAGGTTGCCTCCTGATTCCACCGTTGCTGGATCGCCACCCCATTCTATCAAGAGCTTGGACACCTTGTCTCGAATAGCTCTCCTGGCGGCGTCCCGGTTTTGAGATGCTCGTGCGAGGATCTTGTCGTAGTCCGTGTGGCAGTGTCGAGCATGCGCCTGAACTGCTAGATATGCCTTCTTGTCCAGATCCAACTTTCCCGTACGGCCGACTCGGCCGCTCCGCTTCCTGAGAGTGCGCTTGAGGATTGTGGTAAGATCTTGCTTTGGAATATTGGGGAAGAGCCTCAGAGTAGCTGCTTCGAATGCATCTTCGGTGGCTGCATCACGCCGTTGGACAGCGCCACGTCTCTTCTCGCGAGTTTTTCTCTCCTCTTTGTGGACTTCCCCTAGAACCCATTTTGGTGCTCTTAATCCTTGTTGTTTGCCGCGCTTCGTCACAACATATAGCGTCTTGTCGGCGTCGCGAGTTTTTTTGCGACAGAGCGCTGTCATGAAAGTATTGCCCTTCTTGAGAAATCCGTAGCCCTTAGGCATTGGTGTCTCTGGGGAGACAGTTTCTTCGCGCTTCATCGTCCAACAGAGTTGAGGTAAGGCAGAGCTGAGATTTCATTAAGATGTAGTGAGGAGGGTCGCAGGTGAGGGCAGATGAGAAGCTTGAAATAATGCTTCATCTATCACAAAAGGCGGTTTATTGGTCATGGCGAACAAAGAATGCGCACATTTGTTGATATTCTTTGACTGTGAATTTTCATTCAGAGGCTTTGATGAAACGTCAATGAAATTTGCAGCTCTTTGACGCACTAACAATCGCGCTGTTGAGAGTGACATGCTAGCGCTGAAACGCGCTGCCTAAGCTCAAGTGCTTTGTCGATTGCGGGCCAGAGGCGGCTTCTAACAGATCCATATTGATTCACTCATCAGCACATGGTTCACATCAAATAGCTCGTATTATACATTGAGAATGAGAGCAGAGTATGAGAGCTATTGAATTCCCTCATTTTCTAGACTGTGGTTATTTCTAAACTCTCAGTCGCGAAGCTGCCAGTGAACATGTCTGGATTCGGCTGTGACTGCGCCTGCTCAATCATGTCGACTGTTATGTCATCTTTCTGCTTTGTCCAAACCATATCCCAATGACCCCTTAATACAACTGACGCCTTTTTGTCAAGTTGCGAAGTGATAAAATCCTTGAGAACTATTTCTGCGGCTTGGCTTGCGCCAGGCCCAAGCTGAATGAGTGAATCAGGGCTGGGAGGCCATTCTCTGCGAATCTGAATCTCGGGCAATTCTAGAGGCTGCAGAGCGCCGTCAGGCGTGATAGTGAGCAGGCCGATGGTTGGTGCAATAGTATCTAGTGGCGAGTTGTATAGGAGAAAGGTGATTGGATACGTATTTCCATTAACGACCGTGCTGGTGATGGTGACAGGAGATGTTTTGGTCTGCTCAATAGTCACACTGAGACGGTCGATTGGGCTGGACTTGCTGCTGTGGCTCTCCATTGAAGCTGCTGGCCATAGAAAGAATGTAGCAAAAGTGAGAGCCAGGCTCAATCCAAAGATGGCGCGAATACTTGGAAAATAGGCGAAGCTCATCGGAAATGAGACGTTGGGGTATCAAATGAACAGGTTAAGTGAAGAAAGCGGGAAACTGACTGTTCATGAATTCACAGACATGGCAGGAAACTTGGTAAACAGGGTGAATGTGTGTGCTATGCCTTGAAAGCGGGGTGATGCCTGAGACCGATGACGCTCATCGATAGGATGTCTCATGTCTGTTGGCAACATGAGCCGTATCCGTATCATTGACTGTCTGTGAGATGATTGATCGTTGTCTTTCAATTTGTAATCTTTTCGAACTAACACCTCTATCTCTACACCCAAATAAAGATCTAAGCTGAGCCCATTAACGCCAATCCTAAACTGCAACCGAATCTACACAAGAGCCAGTAAACCGTCGTATAAAGACACGAGTATGATAGAGAGAGAAGCCACTGGGCGAAACATCTCGCTTGACTACTCTTGACATGCGTCTCATACGCCTTTCGGACGGTCGCCTCCAGGTTAGAGTTCTTTGCCCAAGCCGCCACCCCAGCTTCTACTTTAGGCAACTAGCAACACTACAGGTATGCAAGGCACTTTTATGCATTAATTACAGGAATAGTGTTCCAACAAAGAGCTGCGAACAAGGTTTTAGATTTAATGTTTATCCATAACCTTACGTTATGCTTGTCTTGGGGCCGATTCTTAATCTTTAGCAGGTGGAGTCAAGGCATGGCCAAGATCGATTTCGTAGCGAGCTGCCGAGGTGTTCGGTAAGCTGGCTTTATATATCTTAATCGAATGCTCTTAAGACAACTCCAAGATGAGATCACGCAATTCCTAAGATTGTTGATGAGACTCGCTACAGCCTCTTGGCTAGATGAGGAGGAGGTCATATCCACAGTAACCGTTAAGAAGACCATAACGATGATCACTGCCAATAATTGTAGGTTCCTAGGCGTCAAGGCCATCTCCATGATTTGTCTTCTCCTATCAAATACGAGTATTGCGCGCTACAAATAAAATAGATATCGCAAGGCTTGGCTGCACCGCATCTCTAATGGGTGAGCTTCCTTGTTGGGCATATCTCCCGGGCCAAGACTGCAACAACACGGGATTTGCCATCTACTATCTCCAAAACCCACGGCTCCGGTATTTGGGAGATCCCAAAAGAGGAAGGTCATCAGGTTTACCAATTAAGCGTCTGAGCAAGCTTAGAATCCCGCGGGCTAAACACACATGCAATGCTACCCGATCGAGCCGGACTGGCGAGATCGGCTGCGCACGTCGGCGGTTCCCCCATTGTCTGACAGTGTGCCAACTATAACGGATACAAATTATATGCGGGCGAACTGTACGCCAAGAATTCAACCAAAGGATGTTTCAAAATCTCTCACCCTCGGATTTCTCTCGGCGGAAGTCACTATATCCTCAGCAAAAGTAATACGAGGATGTTAATAATGGATAGAGTTGACGAGATAGCGCCCTTCCTAGAATAGGACATATATCTTCATCATATGCATATCTAATGTCTTCTAATCCTCCTCTTCCTCCGCTAGCCTCGTATAGCACATATAGAACGTAACGCAATCGCAAAATTGGATCCCAATCAACGGAGCAAACATATACCGATGATAAGACACATCAATCCCCAATCCCGTCCTTGGCATAAACGTCGGCAGACCTCACTTAGACGCCAAGATGCTGCCATTGCATGCCTGGGGCGGCACGAAATACAACACAACCGTCCACTTTCAGCTATATTTTCCCAGAGTTCCAGCACACCGGGGATTTTCGACCTTTTCGGAAGCTGTTCAAGTCTGTTTCACGCTTATCGCTTGGCGTTGAGGGGGATGAACGCCCTATTAGTGGCTGGAAAGTGTATTCATGTTGCTTCGAGTCCGCATCTCGGCACCGGGCCGTCGTTTGTAGTTCACTTGAACACTGAGGCTAAATGTCTTTCTACCATCAGGGGGCTTGCTATATGAGAGGAAGCCGCCGATATCCGCGTATGGGGCCTACCCAGACAAAACGAAATGCGACGTAGAGACTGGAACAATGAACCACGAAAGAGTCATCATCTTTGTAAGATTGTCATCTAGAAATTGTATCTTGATGCAGATCTGATGCAGATAGATATCGTATTGCCATGAGAATCTTATTGAACCAATCATACTTACTGACGAGTAAACAAAGGGATAGTTCCTTGAGAACGTTGCCGATACGATGGATACGGTTGCATTCGGACGCGAATGGCTGACAATCGAGTATGCCTCACCTTGCTATTTCGCCATTCTGCCAACGGATTCCGTACCTAATAAGGCAGCTCGGTTTGGATTGGATGTGCAAACAGCTCTATCTTCCATGTAAACCCCAGATTACGACATTACAGACGTGGAAGCAGGACCAATCTGGTGTACGAGCATGAGAGGCTATGTAAGTGAGTTGCCATTGCTTACCATTCACTGGAGATTGATGATGAGGATATGGTCATGGGTAAGAAGAACTTTTGATCGGCTCTCCAAACGAGATGGACGTTGCCCGAGCCATGATGAAGCTCTTTGAGCCCCGGAGTCTTCGTTATCATATCGACTTTCAAGTATAAATAGGTTTACTCATCGCCAATCTTGGATATGGCATCTCTCCATTGTCTCCAAACATCTCATTCAATCCTCTGATCTGCCTGCTCTCAAAATGAAGTTCATCTCTGGTCTCATTGCCCTCGCTGCCTTGGCCTCTGCCGCCCCTGGCAAGGCTCCCACTCCCCTCGACATCAAGCTCGAGGGTGCTGGTAACGCTGAAATCAAGGCTGTCATTACCAACACGGGCAAGAACAACCTGAAGATCTTCAAGACCGGTACCATCTTGGACAGCGCCCCCGTTGAGAAGGTCACAATCAGCTCTGGCGGTATGTGCCCCCATATCCACTTGGATATTTCCCTATAAACACGCGGTTGCTAACATCATCCATAGAGCACATCGTCGCTTTCGACGGTGTTCGTCAGCGTATCTCTACTCAGAACTTGGCTGAGGATGCCTTCCAGCACATCGCTGCCGGAGAGTCCATCGAGGTGACCTTTGACATTGCCGAGGCCCACGACCTCTCCATTGGCGGCAAATATGACATTCAGTCCGTTGGTGCTTTCTCTTTTGCCCAAGAGGAGTCCAACGAACTCGTCGGCTCTGTGCCATTCGAGACCAACAAGATTGAGGTTGAAGTCGACGGCGAGGATGCCTCTGCCCGCCGCGTTGCCTTCCACCAGAAGCGCACTCGCGTCCAGAGCGACTGCACCGGCAGCAAGCTCTCCGTTACTCAGACTGCTCTCCGCAACTGTGCCTCCGTTGCCTCGCTCGCCCAGCAGGCCGCTGCCTCTGGCGCTGCCGCTAAGCTCACTGAGTACTTCAAGTCTTCCACCAGCAGCGTGCGAAGCACCGTCTCCGGCGTTTTCAGCCGCGTGCTCTCCGAGTGCAGCTCAACCAGCAGCGGTGTCGCTAGCTACTACTGCTCCGATGTCCTCAGCTCGTGCAGCTCCAACGTTCTGGCTTACACGCTCCCCAGCTCAAGCCTGATGGTCTACTGCAACCTCTACTTCACGGCTCTCCCTGCGCTGACCCGATCCTGCCATGCTCAGGACCAGGCTACCACTAACATCCACGAGATTACGCACTTGAGCCAAGTCAAGGGCACTCAAGACTACGGTGGATATGGATACAACTTCGTCCGCAGTCTGAGTGCCGCGCAGAACCTCAACCACGCTGATACTTATGCGCTCTTTGCCAACGCCATCTATGCTGGCTGCTAAGCGTGACGCTGAAAAAAATGAGAGAATTTGGCTTGATTCGGGTTAGAAAATACGATCTACACTTGGATATTGCGATTGAGTGAATGATGTATGAGATGAAATGAGATGAAAGAACAAAAGGGTTGATGGAAGACTGCGCGTTGGTACATGATACAACTTACATATATACATAGTCACCATAGCCCACAATTATCATTGAGAAATACGTATTCTTACCGGATGATATGGTGACATGCTTCCTCTATCATAATGTAAATTCTCAGTCATTGTCATGAGTCTGTTTACATGCTCGCACCGCATGTGTAAGTCGAGCATGATCCGATGCAGGTATTTTTCCCGCACAGCTCCCTCAGTGCAGCTGCATGTACCTACCAGAAACGGAAATTTGCACATTCTATGTCCTGTCACATAAATGCACGTTTGCACTTACATGACAGTTGAACAAAGAGTGTAAAGTGCATTCAAATTTTTCTTTCACTTCCTCTCGCCTCCTCTTTCTTTCTTCTTCTTTACCCTCCCTTGGTCTGCCAAGTGTTGGTCTAGAAAATGGCCTGATGCCACGGGCACCAATGCATCCAGGCTTGACCCGTCTGGGAGAGCCGGCAGCCCAAGAGTTGCCCCAAAGGAGATGTGATCAAGGTACAGCCCAAGAAACAAAAAAGCAAGGGACCTGATGCAGTGGGACGGGAGCACGGATGTCAGATCGTTGATGCCGGCCCAATGACAAAATGCCGTGTTCCGGCTCGGGGCTCGCCAAAGCAGGAGGCGATGGCTGTGCTGATGGAGATGCCAGACTACGGAGCATTATTGGGGGCTACTCGAGGCACCTAGTGATGATTGAGTTAATGACCTGTGGGCTGGACAGCTGGACACATTTTGAGAAGTGACTGAGGTGCTGTATTGTCGTATCGGGCTGGACATGTTATGAGTAATGTCTATGTAGGCAGCATCATTCGTTGTTCGGGTCCTCTAGATGCCTTGTCGCTTGGGCACTTGGTAGCAATAGCTGTGGATGATATTCTCCCAAGTCGGGCGGATGATGGCTTCAGAGTCATTCTCTGCCGTGGGCCCCATTTACACCGTTCAACTTTTTTTTCCCCCGAACCCTCTCACTCATTCTGGATACATGCAAGGGTCAAAGCAATGTCTTTGTTATGCAAGTGGGTTTTTTGCTGGGCAGAGCATGCAGCTAAAAAGCCTTGATTTGGTTTTTTACAGGCCAGCGACGCCAGTGGGGGAAGTTTTGCAGTACCCAATGTCTTCACGAAAACGTCACCAGGGACCCCTCACCTGAACACAAAAAATGATCGCGGGTTCACCTCAACTCTTACAGAGCCACATGAGGGAAGGGCCCTGATACCGTATCCGCAGCGTCTCTCTCTTCTCCCGTGCTCTGTCGCGTCTCTTTGTCCAACTCGTATAATGATAATTATAATTAGCATCTGAGCAGCCGTCCTTTGTTGGGACATGACACACCAGAGAGGCCACAACACCTGAGCCCTCATTCTCACCAGCCACATTCCCTCCCGGCATCACGAGAGCCACCCTCGTCCCGGCTCCCTCACGCGAACCTCAGCGAACCATTTGATCCCTCTTGCCCCTGTCCGTGACCTCACCTGTGGCTTATCACGGGGCCTCTCTGGCCACTAGCATCTATCTGGTGCTGCAAGTCTCAGCTTGCTCGCAACCCAGCTTGAGACCAGACCAGCAACCCCTGTCCAAAACTTGGAACCGAGTGGAAGGCCTCAAGCGGGGCTCAGCACACCAACGTCATCGCCGCCCACTTGCTGCTGGCCAGAAAGAGGGTTGTTTCATATAACCGCTTGGCTCTGGCCCTTGCGTTCAGTCTCACCATCTTCTTTCATCCTTTTATAGCATCAGGACGAAGCCCGGAATAGTTTGTTTGCGGCCAGTAGTTTGGCTCTTATACAAGGAGCTATCGCTATCAGACAAAGAGAGCGACACTGTTCTTTGTTCAGCTGCTTCCTGTTTATTACGGGCGGCTAGACTGAACAGCCACTGAACAGCCTCGGAAGCCTCGTACAGATTTTGATTGCTCCAGATTCACCATGGCTAGTCGCGGAGATCGCTGGGATCGCCTCGGTGGCGAGAGGGACAGGGTTGCTTCGAGAGAGCGTTTCGTCGAGGAGGATCGACTTTTCATGGCCGGCGGACGAGGCCCCCGAGAGCAGTCTGCCGACCGATTTGACCGGCTGTACGGAAGGACATCCTACGAAGACGATCTTGTCCGTGACCGCCGATTCTACGAAGATGACCGCTTCGGTCGCCGGCCCGAGCCGCCTCGCGGAGAGCGCATCGTGTTGGAGAAAGAGCGCGATCGCGAATACTACCGTGACTCTTCCCCGCGGCGTCCGACTATGGTACGCCGTCAGTCATCGCTTGACACCTATGACCGTCGTCCGCTCCCCAAGTTCTTTGACCAACGTGAAGAGTTGCCGGTACCCGCCCGGCGCGAGGATATTCGTCGAGAAGAGTACCGCGAGGAATACCGGGCCCCGTCATACACACCTATTCCGCTGCCCAAGGCTCGAGGCCTGCCCCCGGCTCGACGATATGATGAGCGCTTTTACGAGGACATCCATGTTGAACATGATCGCATCGAAGATGGCATCCCGCGCTATCCCGAGCGCATTGTTGAGCGAGAGATTATCCGCGAGAAAGAGAAGGAAAAGGAGAAAGAAAAGCGAAGCAGGAGCCGAGACTCTCGTTCCACCAAGAAGAGTCACCGAGGCAGATCGCGAGCATCCAAGTCTTCGACCCGATCTTCTAGCAGCAGTAGCAGCAGCAGCAGCAGCAGCGGTGGCACCACGCTTAAGAGCGTTAAGAGCGAATACCCGAAGAAGGGCAAGACGAGAATTCCCGCCAGACTTGTGTCTAAGCGTGCTTTGATTGATATTGGATATCCCTTTATCGAAGAGGTATGTCTCTGAATATGATTGCCAAACAGACGTAAGTACATATGTGTAATCTAACCATATGGTTAATAGGGCAATGTTGTTGTCGTTCAAAAGGCCCTGGGACAGGCCAACATTGATCATTTACTCAAGCTCAGTGAGGAGTACAAACAAAGTGAGTCTAGTTCTCATTTGGCAGTTTTGTAACGAGTTGCTTGATGCTAACCCGAATACCAAAGGCGAACTTGAAATTTCTGCGGCTCGGTCCTCAGCCGGTGAAATTGTTCGAGAGCGCAGAGAAGAGGTCATCATCGATACCCCGGTTCATCTTCGAGAGCGCCGAGAAGAGGTCATCATCGAACACCCAGCTCATCATCACCACCCCCCTCAACCTCTCGCTTATCCTGTCCCTACTTCACAGGCCATCGTCATCCCCGCTCCCCCTCCACCGGCTCCCGTCATTATTGAGGCTACTCCCCGCGATGTCGAGCTGATTGATAAGACGGTGTACCGTGATATGTCACCATCGGTGAGCAGCAGAAGCCGCTCGCGCTCTCACTCACATCACCACCACCACCATAGCAGCAGCAGCGAGTATCAGCTGGTGGAGCGCCATCGATCAAAATCACGAAGCGGCCGATCAAAATCACGAAGCGGCAGAGAACTCCGTGCCGAGATCCGAGCCCTGGAGAAGGAGCTGTCACACGGACGAAGGCGCGAAGTCAGCGACAAAGAGATTGTCCGGACCGAGAGACTTCCCAACGGCGAGCTCATCGTATACGAGGAACAGGTGGAGAGGTTTGCGTCCCACAAGCCGGCGCGTATTGAGAAGGACAAGAAAGGTAGGATGTCCATCAGCGTCCCAAAATACCGATGAAGGTGCGCCGCGCCATTGATAATCTCTCTGCTTTTTTGTCATTTCTTTGGGGCAGGCAGCTGACCTGGACTGTACAGGACCATCGCCTGGAATTATGCGAGCCATGCTGGCGACCCTTACTTGAGCGTTGCGAGTTGTTGTAAGACAACGACGTCATGAATTAATGAATGAACGGATGAAAGATGACTTCTTTGGACATTTTTGTAGAATGATTCGCAGTTTGATTTGATGACAAAGGGTTGTATTGGCTACAGCTGGTTGATGCTGTTATTTCTTATGCGGTTTACGGATCTGGGTATTTGGCATGAAGGCTTACATATATATACGGTATATTGGATATATCAAAGAGTTTGAAGTAACGAAATATTATATGTCTTTTAATCAACTACGGGTGTAATATGTTTGCTAATGGCCGAGATTGTTTGAAGCATTGTATCGATGACATTTGATTTGATCAAGGTCATGGATAGAAATTGGTGAGTAACATTAGACTCTTGTAACTTCAGTTGGCAGTAGGAATGTCAAAAGTTCCCAATTAGCTGTAGCTTCACATGCGATGCGGGTTTTGTTATCCCCGTTATCAGATTCCGAGGCTACAAAAGAACCCCGACCGTAGCCGTGCATTTCGCCCGTAACGGTAAACGCTGCATGCACCTATTCGCCATAGTACGGCTTGCCTATCGTAAGATTTACGATATGTGACCTACAGGTACAATCTGCATCTGCCTAGAACTCGCGACTGCTTGGAGATAACGCGAAGGAATCGGGTACAGTAAACGAACCCCGCTGGGACAATTCATTGATAATCTCACGCAATCGCCCATCTTGTTCAAGAGTTTCATCGTTTGCTTCAATGGGAGCGAGCATTTGTAGTTGATTGGGGAAATACAGCAGAGGACAGACGAATTGACAAAGAGTGAAGAGTTGAAGATTTACAACTCCAACTCTTGGCTTCACCATGATTATCTCCAAAAGCGCCATTGCTTCGGGCATTTTACTCGCAGGCAGCGCGACAGCTCATCTACGGCTTCCCCCATTCTTTGCGGCCAAGCAACAGGCCTTGGGCCCTTCTGCCAAACCCCAGTTTCAAAGCTTCGGGTTCGGTGAGCAGCAGCGATTAACCGGCTCAAATATTGGAACAGCGACAAAATCCTCTTCAGAAGATGATATCCCCGCCTTCAAGGCCGGCCAGTTCACTCTGACGCCGCAAGATGATTCTACATGTGCTACGTATGGCGAATCGCAATGGACCGGCACCATCGACGTGACGGACTCGCATCGCCTCTTCTTCTGGTTCTTCGACAGCCGCAACGACCCCGTCAATGACCCCATCATCGTCTGGATGAACGGAGGACCCGGCGGCAGCTCAATGCTGGGCCTCTTTAACGAATTGGGAGCTTGCTGGCTCGAGCCCGGCGCAAACACCACGATTCCAAATGACTTTGCTTGGAACAACAACGCATCGGTGCTCTTCCTGGACCAACCCGCCGGCGTCGGCTTGTCCTCTCGCTCTAAAGATTCTCCAATCCCAGCATATGATCTCGACGGCGCATCCGACTTTCAGACCTTCCTCAACATCTTCTTCAGCGAAATCTTCCCCGACCGCGCCCGCCTGCCCATCCACATCGCCGCAGAATCCTACGGCGGCCACTACGGCCCGACATACTTGAATCACATCCTGAACTCACGAAGTCTCAACTCGCGCGACGCCTTCCGCGGCAACATCACCTCGCTGATCCTGGTCGACGCCGTCATCGACTTTGCCGCCCCTGCAGTGGGCGTGTACGAGTTTCTGTGCAAGGGCTATGGACACCACGGCAAGATTATGAACGACACGACGTGTGAGGCGCTGAGGCTGAGTGTGCCCAAGATCTTTGAACTGGGCAGGAATTGCGATGCCAGCAGTGATGGGTATGAGTGCTGGGGCATGATGACGTTTCTGGAAGAGATTGTGCATCCGTATTATTATGCCGAAGTCGAGGCAGGCAAGAGGAATCCGTTCAATGGTGAGTTGAAGAACCTTTCATGCTTCTTCTAAGTGTCTGGGCTGTAAATGTCTAATATTTGCAAAAACAGTCCATATTCCGTGTCCCAACTGGCCCTTCTGCGCAGACATCAGGAAAGGCAACATGTCGGCCTACATCAACCAACCACACATCAAAAAGGCCCTCAAGCTCCCCCCATCCTATGTATTCGAGGACATCGACCTAGTCCTCAACTCCGCCTACGTCCTCTCCAAAGATCCCTTCCGGACCACGACCCGCGAGCTCGCCCGCATCCTCGACGCCTACCGAACTCCCAACCTGGGCGACATCCGCGTGCTGGTTCTGCAGGGCAACGAGGACTACATCGTCAACACGCCGGGCAACATCTGGGCGTACGAGAACCTGCGCTGGAGCGGGCTGGCGGACTATCGCCTCGCGCCGTGGCGGGAGCTGCCGGAGAGCATGGCGGCGACGGGGTCGTGGAAGAGCTCCGGCCGGCTGGCGTTTGTGGCCGTGGACGGGGCGGGCCACACCGTGCCGGGGGATGTTCGTGAGGGTAGCTACAAGATTGCGCAGGAATGGCTCGAGGGAGGATGGAGGGCGTGAAGCAGCTTCAGGATGGGGGTTCTGGTGTAAGTAGTTTTTAGCAGCAAGTCCTACTTTGAGTAATACTGGCCAGCAAAGTCTTTAAGCTGTAAGCATGTGAGCCGAGGCTCATGTATAAAGACGCCAGATGAAGAGCAATCACAATGTATCAAAGCTAATGACAACTTGCATATAAGTCACCATCCCGCATTTCCGCTATTACCCCAGACCAAAGATCCATCTCGGACGTGGGGAATGACCAAAACAGTTTCTCTTTAGCTTCTTTAGCACCGGCCCGCGCTTCCAAGCCACTTCTCCACGCGGGAACATCGTTTCTTTTTTTTTGCCCTTCCCTTATTTTTTCTTGCTTTAACCTATTCGACTATTGCCCCTCACGCACGAGCCGAGGCAAGATCCCGTCTGTATGCGTGTGTCAGGTCAAAAACACAACTTGGTGGCGCACGATGCGAGGACGTTCCGTCTTATAAAATAGCAAGTCGTTTGCCACTCACTCACCGTCCACATTGTTTTCTTGAGTGATTATATTCTTCTTATGAGAGCCCCTTTTTTTGAATTCTGAGAACCTTGATTCTCAAAATACCCCGCCAAAACTTGCTTGTTCCTTGCAAACCTCCGTTGTGGCCATGACCGTCCTCAACACCGCACAAGCCCTCTGGGCCCGCCTCGTGGCAACCCACGATCCCCATACAATAGATTTCGTCGGCACTCTCATCATCCAATTCATATTCTGGTGGATCCCCTGCGTTCTCTTCGTCTCTCTCGACTCCATCGCGCCCTCCTTCTCCGCGAAACACAAGATCCAACCAGCCCCCAAACAACCCTCCGCCAACGACATCCTCCACTCCGTCCTCGTCTGCATCCGCAACCAAGTCATCGTCTTCGCCCTCCACGCCGCCCTCCTCTACGCCTCCTCCATCAAGGGCCAACCTCCCAAAATCAGAATCGACGCGCGCTTCCCCACGGTTCAAGAGTTCACCTACCACATCGCCGTCAGCGTGCTCGCCCGCGAAGTCCTCTTCTACACCTCCCACCGCATCTTCCACTGGCGGCCCTTGTACAGGCGCTTCCACAAGACGCACCACAAGTTCACCGCCCCCGTGGCTTTCTCCTCGCAGTATGCCCATCCCGTGGAGCATCTCATGGCAAACGTCCTGCCAATCTTGCTGCCGCCGCTGCTGTTGGGGTCCCATATCCTGACCATGTGGGTGTTTGTGGCTTTTCAGCTCATCGAGACATCGACGGTGCACAGTGGATACGACTTCTTTGCGGGGGCAGCTAGAAAGCATGATAGACACCACGAACGCTTCGAGGTCTATTATGGCGGAATCGGGCTCCTAGACTACGTGTTTGGGACGGATGAAAGAGAGGGCCCTAGGAGAGATAAAAAAGATTGAATTTGAGCATTTCACACTCTGGCCATGCCTTCATGATAAGTCATTTGGCAACTTGTTTGCGTTTTCTTGTATATAGCTCTCTTCAAGGTCAACCATGAAAGTTAAATTTTGCTTCATGGCATGCTTCACAGCTTTGTAAACACCATAATCACGTATTGCACGCTTAGACGAGTAAATAAACTCTGCTGTGTATCAGCTAGTTTTCAAAGAAAAGGGAAAAATAGAAAAAAGCAAAGAAAAACTGCCAACCAGAGCCCAAAGGCTCACCGAAAGAGCATATCATTTCTGAGTAATCATCTCATCGCGGCGTCGGTCGCCAGCAACCGCAAACACAGGAAGCAAACGCCGTTATCCCAAACCATGGGCGCCATCCTGACCGTGCTCTTCTTGATACAATGGTCAACCCAAAAAGTTAAGCGTAACCTTAATATACAACGAAGATGTACTTTGATTTATCAGAACAGTAAAGAGGACAAGAGACCATTCACACCCGACTACTTTTAACCTAAACCCTTGCACATGTTAATTAGGCCGACTTATACGTCTCCTTAATCTTCGTATACAAGACGGTATCGTAAAAGTTATAGTGAGAGTCCAACTCGCAGAACGGATGTTGCGAAAGAAGCACGTCGGCTGTTGGCCGCTCAACTGGATTCCTGCGCTCCTTGTTAGCATGTTTTCTCTGCCGTAGAGAATCCCCTCTTCAAAACTTACACTTGGAAGCAGTCCATCATAAACGCCACTGCGAGGTGGCCTATGGTCTCCTGGATGTCTTCGGGGATCGGGGGCGTCTCTCCGTTTGCAATCTTGTAGATGGCTCCGACGGCTTCCTCTTTGCTCCACGGCCGCCGTCCTGCAAACATCTCCAACACGACGCATCCCAAGCTCCAAATGTCCACCTTGGCACTATACCCTTCATTTTGTGACCGGATAACCTCGGGCGCCATCCAGAATACGGATCCCTGCATGTTGTTTGATTTGTCGTTGCCGTAGATATTGTCCGTCTTCTTAGAAATACCGAAATCGCTAATCTTACACGTCCCATCGAGATCCAGTAGAATGTTGTCCGCCTTCAAATCTCGGTGCAAAATACCTTCTCGGTGGAGATAAGCCAGCCCAGATAATGTCTGCCGTGTAAGGGATGATACAACCGATTCTTCAAACTTGCCGTGCTTGCGTAGGCATGAACCGATGCTGCCACCAGGAATATATTCTAGGAAGATGCTAATGCTGGTTTCTTTTCGTTCGCACCCCAGGTATTGTACGATGTTGACGTGGTCTAAATGTTGCATCGTGTCGATCTCGTGATCCAGAGCAGCTACGAGTTCCTTCATCTTACTCTTGTCTCCTCCCGCCGCTTTGGGGTTGACTTCAACTTCCTTGACGGCCAAGAATTCACCGGTTGTGGCATTCATACCCAGGTAAACGCGTCCATAAGTACCTTTGCCGATGAGCTGGCCCTTGAACCACCGGAATGTCGTCTGTCGCTTGGGCAAAGTATCTTGTGGGATGTCGCGTGGGAACACCATACCGCCGCGCTGGTCTGGCCGAATCTGCACAATGTTTGCGTTGAACATCTTGGTGCTCTTTCGGCGCATGATTCCGGTAGTAGTGGCAGCGTTGCCCGAGTTGTGCGGCGCGTGTGTGAATCGCTTGTTGGCCTCATGAGCACCCCGAGCAACTTCACGGATGGACTTCATACGCCCAAGACCGCCGGATCGCCTCATGCTCTTTTGAGCCACTGTTTGGATGGATGGGCGACGGTCCAGGGCCTTCAATGTCGATTCGTCGGAGCCAAGCGTATCCCCTCCGTCATAGACAGATTGGCTGGAAGACGCGACAGCGGGAGGAGGGTTAATATTGTCTTGATACATGGCAGGGGCTTGAACAGGAGGAGGCACAGTCTGCTGTGGCGACTCCTCGACTTCAGGGATCGGAGAAGTTGTCATCTCGGCTGAGACGCTGTCCTCAAGAACAGGCTCATCGAGGTCGTAATTCGGGAAGAAATCGTCGAGGTTGTTGAGCAAATCATCGGTGGGAGGTCGGTTAGCCCACACATCCTTCTCAATAAACGACTTGCGGCGGCCAAGTTTGACTTCCTTATCAGACTCCCAGGTTTCTGAGCCAGGGGTTCCAGGAGTTCGACGGGAACCATTTCCGGTCTTGGACCAATCGTCTGTGTTTTCACCTGTGGATTTGGGAGAGGTAAACGAGACCGAGAGAGTTTTGCTCTTCGGCCGCGAAGTATTCACAGTCAGGCTGGGCTTCTGTGCATGTCCAGGCCTGCTACTTGGCTCTTTGCCCTTTCCTCTACCGGAGAGCGGAATAGCAAACAAACCATCGTCAGAATCATCGTCGCTATCATTGGCAGGCAGCTGGCGGCCTTGGGCAGAAGAGGGCTGCTGGGTAACAGGTGGTTGGGTGAATTGGACGTCTGTATCAGTAAAGTCCAGGTCTGGGCCGGGGGATTTCGGGTTGGTAGGGGGTGGGGAGGACGGGTTTGCCATGGGCGGCGGCCGGGTTGAACTGGGGCTGAGCTCCGTAGGGGACGGCGGCCGTTGCCCTATCATGTTGAATTTAGTAATTGATTCTTCATTGCTTAATACTGAAGCCGCCAAAGGGGGCGAAGGGGCAGGTGAATAATCGGGCACAACAAAAGACATGTTTCCCGGACTCCAAGTAAGAGTTTTGGGAGAGCCCGAGCCAGGACTGGGCCTGGCCGAGCTAGGGTCACGAAAATTAACAATAGACATAGCTTTCTTACCTAGCGGCAGCTGCTGCAAGCCGTTGCTGGCTGCGATCGGTTGTGTTGAAACTCTGTTGGGCGACACTCCACGCGGCCCGTTGGCCGTTGATTGTCCGATAGCCCCCAGATTTCTGCCCATGCCAACCAACGCCGCGCCTACAAAGCCACCCATGCCCGCGGGAGGTATATTGAACTTTTGTTGTGGCGGCCTTTTACCACTCTCCGACGCCTCCGTTTCGGGCGACCCAGAGGAAGGCAGAGGATATCGTGGCGTTGCATGACCTTCAGCAACGTTGCCGTTCATGTGCCGTCCTGTCTTCTTGCTGAGTGAGTTCGCCTTGATCAGTGTTGCGGATGGATCACTTGGCGGTGCCGGTGGTCGTCGTTGGGGCAGGAGGTGTTCAGGCTTTCTGTCTTCATACGGCGACATTCGAGGCTGGTCGAAATCAACATTCCTACCCACAATACCAAAACCTACAACGGATTCAGGCGGCACAATCGGGCTCTCCTTCATCTGAGCCTGTTTTTTCTTTGCAAGGTATTCGCGCTGCTTCCTTGCCATCTCAGCTCTGTACTCGCTCGCCTCTTGAGCCAAGGTACTCTCATCCACCTTTTCCGACGTTAGTGTGTTTGATCGAGACGTAGGCGGGGACGAGCTAGATCTCTGGCGTCCATTGAGACGTGCATAGGCCTCTGCATCTATTCCTGGCGGGATGGCATCCGGCGACAGCAGCGTTGGCACTTCACTGCTCAAACTGGGAGTTAGTGCGTTATGTGAAGTAACAAAAAACTTGAGCGTCCCCGCAGAATCAGCCTTTACTCGCTTGGTGGTTAGAAGCCTTTGATCATCCAGAGGCTCAGTGTGTTCAAACTGGCCCAGCTCGGTAGTGTATATGAATGAACTCTCAATGTCGGGAAGACCGAGGTTCAAGCAGATGGCTTGACGAATATCCGCGGCAGTCTCCGCCTCCGTGATATCACACATACGGTAGTTCCAGTAATCCATAGTGGCCAAGACGAATATTCTGCCCTGGGTGGCATGGTGTTTTGGTCTGTACTGTGAAGTGATGCTAGATGTGTCCAAGTGGGCGTCACTCGCATCGGACCCATGAGTTGCCGTCGACACGGGCTTATAGAGCGCCGCTGGTGAAGTGGGGGAGTCGAGATCATCCGGCGAAGGAAAGGCACCATCAACTTGCTGGCGCTTTTTCCTGGAGAGGAAACTAAGGAAACTCTTGTTGTCTTTGGCAGATGAAGGAGATTCCGCATGCTTGTTAGAGTAACCGTCTTGACTTCTCGACGCGGACATTAACTCCGCCAAGCTCATGCCTCGATTCATTAGCCCAATTGCCTCTGGCGGAATTCCCGATCCATATATCGCGGCGTTAGATGCGGCTGAATCCGTACTATTCCTTGAACGATGGGTAAACTTGGATGAGCTTGGTGATGACGAGAGAATAGGAGTTGTGGCCGAGTGGAAGAGCGTGGGCTGAGGGGCCGGGCTGCCACCTGGACTGGCCGCATGTTCACCAGTAGGACTCTGACGTCCGAGTTCGAGGCCCTTTAAAACTGCTCTATGGTTCGCATCAGTGCCGTTTGTAGGTGGCATCGTTGTCGATCTGGTTTGAGAAAACCTTCGTGCGGCTATGGAGTTGGGAGGCACTATGGGAGACTCGATGTTGTCGGCGGCATCTGAGCCAGCAGTAGGGAAATTAGGAGGTTGGCTGGAAGCTGTAGATTCCTTCCGGCTGTGAGCGGGGACGGCTTTGGAAGCTTCGACGGGGCGGCCGGTAACGACACTCCTAATTAACCTCCGCATACGTTTTCCTTCTTCTCTCTCTCTCGGCTGATCCCACCCCGTTCCGCTGTTCGTACACTCCTGTGCCAATCGAGGATATACCCGCTGATGCATCATACCAAAGTTTCCACGACCGCCGTGGGCACTGCCCAGTTCTAAGAACTGCGCGCCATACAGATTTAGAGATCTGAACGTCTCTTGCCAGTCCTTGGAGAACTGGTTCTGTGCCAACCACAGCAGGACCTTGTCCAGCGGCCACTGGGCTGCTATTTCGGGAGGGATGGTGCTTGGCGCGGTAGCGGTTGTCGGTGCATTCGGTGCGTTTGGCCCTTTGGCCTGATTTCCTCCCATATATGCTTGCTGTTGTCTTTCATCCATTGACATCATGGTGCCAGTATCCGTGCCGCCTTGCGCCCACGAAGTTTGCGGTTCTTCTCTACCGAACGCTGGTATACCCACACCTTCGCCATATGTGTCCCCCGTCGGTATATACGTCGCGCTCATTGCATCGGTCTGGCGCGGAGGAGGAGGTATGGCCATTGCCTGCATCGCGGCGTGAAATTTATTAGGGTTATAGGGCTGGTGCTGGTTTGTTGGAGGCGGCGGAGGCACGGCGTAGCTCGGGCGACCATCATACAGACGGCCAAAGTTGCCGTGCCAGTTTGGAGCCTGCATCATGCCGCCTCCGGGAGGAGGGCCTGGCGGCGGCGGGATCATGACACCTTGGGCTTGCCCAGGCACAGCAGCATATCGAATCGGTGGGGGAGGCGGCACCATCATGTTCATCTGAGGCCCGACCATAGAGGGTGCCATGGCTGGAGGAGGAGGAGGAGGAGGCACCTGGAAGGGCCTCGTGGGATCGTTGCCCGAGACATGGCGTTGGCTGCCCTGATACATGATCACCAGCGAGAGAGGAGGACGCTTGCTTCTCGAAGATGGTTGACAGTGAGCAGTTCAGTCTCGCTCGGGGAAGCGATCGCGGCCGTCGCAGGCCACGGTCGATGTTTGGCAAGCGGCGCAGGGGATGTGGTGTTTATAAACAGACCAAGGTCGAGGATATCCGTCGTCGTCAACAGAGCCGTTCTCGAGGTTGTGGTCGACGTTGTTGGTCCCAGGTTCTTATCGGACTTGGCAAAAGGGCTCGGCGCTAAGCTGCGGCAGCTGGTCTCGGTATGGCCACAGCCAGCAGGCGCCAGCGTCCTGCAAAACGGTCGAGCGCGCGAAAGATGGACGAAGCTCGGGAGCACAGTCTGTGGTACGTCAGTGGCAGAGGTCCGAGTTTTGACCAAACATGAGCCGATGGTGGAACAAGGATGGATGCTGTACCTGTCGAAGCTTCAAAACATGAAAGGTGTGGATTCATGGAACGGTTACGGGATTAGTGGCTGGGGCTTGGTGGACCTGTGCTAGCACTGCCAGCTGGAAGCCCGAGCCCTTCTATCACCAACGTGCTGCCTGTAGATGGGATTGAAATGTTTGCCAGCACCCCAACTCTGTTAGCCAGCATTCCATTTCATATGCAAGTTTTCAACTAGGTACATGAGTGATGGATAATGATACCAGGAGGAACTCCCTTTAGAGGATTATAGCTCTAGTAGCAGATACTATGGAGGTTAAAACATCGATGTTCCCTTTGTCAAAAAACAGCACGCACGAGCACTGCCTCGCGATGGAGGTTAGCGGTGCTCCAGCGGGTGCTTGCTAGCGCCCACCTGCAAGAGTTTGGCCCCTCCTCAACCCCTGCCCGCCCCTGCAGCCCCCCGTAGCGTCGCCGCAATGGCCAATCAGCGGCGCTGCTGCAATCGGGCTTGGCCAAGATACGGACACAATCCTCAATACGACATGGCAATATGGAATGGATTCTATGGAGTTGATTCCTCTGGCCGTAATTTACGGGTAAACATTTGATGCAATACCGAACTCGAGTCCTGTGCCGGACGGAACAGCAAGCTACTGTACAGCTTATCGTCTTGTTGCTCTGAAGACGCCACATCGTGCGATTGACTTCTGATTGCGACGGAACCTTGAAACGTTGCGGCAACCAGCCTATCGGCTGTCGTACCACCAGCTCGAAAATGTTTATTCGTGTTCTTATATTGTCATCTCCACCGCCGCCTTGAAGTATCGTATCGTATCGCCGAGCCAATAGAAGGGAAGCCTATGCGTGCCAGATACGAGTAACATACAGTCAGCTTTCATTCTACACGTATCAAATTGGGCTGTTACAGGGACCGCTGATTGCGAGGCAGCCCGGCTTCACCACCAGGGAGTGCATGTACGTACTCACCTGCAACCATATCGCCGGCTTCAAGATTGCCTGCAAGGGAATTACGACGCGGGGCTGCGATCCGTCTTAGGCGCATGGATTGGATTCTATTTATTGCCGACGGTGGTATTAATAGTATCCTTGTGCATACATCAACATCACCCACCAAAGTACATGTACCATGGGTACGAAAGTCCTATCCTCACCTGATGTCAACACAAGGATCTTTTTTTCCAATAGCTTTCTGATTGATATAAATTTAACAGCTAAACGAAGAGCAGGGATATTCTTTTGACAGCTCAACGATTTTTTTTTAGCATCAGCACTATTTCTCGCCTCCGATGACTGCGATTACCGGTAACGAAGGTTACCGAAGATTGCATGGATACGGATGTATTACACGCTCTTATTTGAGCTCCGACAAAGGGATCAGTCAGTGCCCGTGTATATATATGCGACATACTGCTATCATGATCCTCTTCTCCGTTAGTCACGGCCGAGTCGAGCAATATTGTCAAATTGCTGACTGTCCCGCTCTCCGGCGGCCTTTATTAGCGGTCCAGTGTTGTGCATATCCCATGACCCGTCTCCTAGGGCTGACAGACCCGTCTCGGAGCTCATCCCCTCCGGGAGCTGGCTAATTTAGAGTGCATATCCTCCAACGAATGACGGCATGGCCATTGACTCCATGCAAGCAGGAATCAACTGAGGTAGGCTGGGGAACATCCCTGCAGGGGGGCGATACTCCTACTTGAGTTCTGTGTCTTCCTTTTTTCTTCCAAAAAAATTCAGATATACTAGCGGATAAATGTGGCTACATAAAACACGGGGAAACCCGTCAACGTTTGATACAAAGTAGGCGTCCAATAGCTATTTTAACGAATAATAGATTTGTAAAGGGCAACAGAAGTGAGCTGCTATAGATTAACTTTGCTTCTTAAGTCGTTGGCCTCAGAAGGTCCCTTTCAAATAAAAATTGCGGATGGCGTTAAAAAAGGGGAACAAGGAGTATGTCGCACTACATGTATTCGTGACTTCTAGTACCACTTAATATTATCGAAATACGCAATGATACGCGGGTTAATGCAAAGAGTTATATCAGTCATGGTTTACATTTTATATTAGGAGACAAATAGTCAAGCTGCCACTAGCATTCTCGCAATGTTATACCAGGCGGAAGTGCCTATCGGAGCAGCAGGTGTAAGCAGCGGAACCGTGAGGGGAATATCTACATTAAAAATCTCCAATATTTATTCTCTTGGAATCGATGTCAGGTTTCATTATAGAAAGGAATAAGAAGAAGAAGAAGATATATGAGAATTTAAGTCATACCTGGTTCCTCACTTACATGAACACACTAGGTCTATCAAAAACTATGGTATTTGGCAGAAGGAGTTGCAACCTACCTTACCAGTGAAGTAGAAGACAATTATACGTGTATTAAGACACAACGGATCACGGTAATCGATCCATTCGATCCATAAACTACACATACACAACGTCGCTCGTCAATTCAACAGCCGCGCGCTTGTTAATCGGCCTCGGCATTCTTTGCGGATGCCGAACTGGCCTGCTGCCCCGCCATCTGCGGAGTTACCCACCTACAATATTGCCCAAAGCAGCAATCAGTCTCTTCAAGGACCAGTCAAATTCGATTAGATGAGAATGAGTAAGTCATCTACGGAGTAGAATCAGTCCATGGTTGAATATGAATGTAGTATTAAGAAGGAACTCCGTCTAGCCAGTATGCATATATCTGTCCAGACATCCACGCATTGCCCAGTCTTGTCGTACAGTTTCGCGGCGTTTCTGTCGAGGTTACCAACATTGAACACACCTCGTCTTCACTCAATACCGAAATGTCTCGCTCTCTTCTCATCACCGGCGCCACTGGCAAACAAGGCGGTGCCGCCATCAGAGCCCTCCTTTCCAGGAACGCAGACTTCAGGCTCCTCGCCGTCACCCGTGACAAAACCTCCCGCTCGGCCCAGAAGCTCGCGAGTCTCTCTCCAAAGGTTACGCTTCTTCAGGGCGATCTCAATGACACAGATGCCATTTTTGGGCATGCAAGAGATCTGAGCAATTCATCTCCATGGGGCGTCTTTAGCGTACAGGTAATTAAGCAAAACAAAACTTTGTATCTATGAGACGCCATGGCCAATGTCACTTACACGTAAAAAAGGTCCCCAAAATGGGTGCACGCGGTGCCGAGGTTGAGCAAGTCCAAGGAATATCTCTCATTGACTCGGCTCTCAAAGCTGGTGTAAAGCATTTTGTGTACTCCTCTGTCGATCGCCATGGAGACAAGTCCATCAATAACCCAACCAACATCCCTCACTTCCTCAGCAAGCACAACATCGAACACCATCTCATCAACTCCACCAAGTCAAAGGATGCAATGTCCTGGACGATTCTCAGGCCCGTGGCATTTATGGAAAATCTCGACGGTGGTTTCGTGGGCAAGTTGTTTGCCACCGCCATAAAGGCGAGACTCTCGCAGAAGCCTCTCCAGCTCATTGCCACAGAGGACATCGGCAAAGTTGCGGCCGAGGCCTTTCTTCATCCGGAGGAATACAAAGGGAAAGGGATTTCACTAGCCGGCGATGAAGTCAATTTTCACCAATTGGCTGAAATCTTCCGCCAAAAGACTGGCGCCGGAGTGCCCGTCACTTGGAATATCTTGGCGAGCTTACTCCTAGCTTCCTCCAAGGAGATGGGTACCATGTTTTCATTCTTCGAAAAGGAGGGATATGCTGCGGATATCGAGGCGCTGAGGAGACAGTACCCAGAACTGAAAGATGTGAGGACGTGGCTGGAAACCAGCCCATATATGAAATGAGTTTCGGGGTAACGACTGGACCAATTACATCACAAGAACAGATATATGTGCCAGACTAGGGTGCATTTATTTGTTGAAGCGAGTCGACTTGTCACTTGTGAGATATCATCCGCATAATGGCCTAATTTCGAATCCTTCCAATGACGAATTTCCTTGGGTCTTCTGATAAATCACCACTCTGCTAGCTTCCAGATCTCAAAAATTAGATTACATCTGAATCTGAATCTCAGATTGACTTTTCAATAAGCAGGGATACTGCCCTGGTAAACAGGCTTCATAACCGAGATCGCGAAACGTGGAACTACCACTACGTTTGTGTGACGTCCGGATATAATTGATGTTTAAGATCTCCAAACAGCATGATAGTCGCCAAGGAAACCAACAAGTAGACGTCATGCTCGCCTATCGTCTGATTCATTACAGCAGGCCAACACAAGCTCATGAAAGCACATATCAATCCTTCAACACCAAGGTAGTTTAACTCACCTACACGTATACACACCAATATCTAGCGAAAAGTCTCAAATTAACCCCCATCACTCCATTTACCTCCTACATCAAAACACTTGTCAGTGTCTTCCAATGCCTTCCTTCCCCCTTTCAGTTATCCACACATCCAGCAAGCCTCGCCCGCCTCCCGGTCATGACATTCCTCCGCCGCCCCCAAGAACACAGCCTCTTACGGCATCCTCAAATCCATCAGAGTCATTCTGCGGGCGTTGCCCCCAATCACATCCCACGTCATGCTTCTAACAAAAAAAAAAAAAACCTTGACGATGGGACGCTCTCCTTGCATCAAGAATACATAAGCATCGCATGTCATGAAACTAGGACGAGGATTCTCCAGGGGGTTCATGGGATGGATGATTCATCTGGCTGTTGGCACAGGGAGCTGGATGTCGAAATTGGATGTCAACACAGGGGTCCTTGGATGGTTTAGTTTCTGGACTATTATGATTAACATATATTCCAAGGCCATGAATCTAGAAGCAGTACGTTGACCCAGAATAAAGATGCATTGATTGCTAGATCATACCAAGCAACGGCAGTACATTTACTTGGCAGAGAATTACAGTTGTACGACTAACACCGATCTTACATGTATGTGGTCGGTAAAGCACCGTAAAACCATTTGAGATCTGAGTGTCATGTATTCCGTCAGTCATACCTGACCCAAGCCCAAGTCTGCTATTCATGGATAATTAATGCAAGAAGCTATGTCTTACGGCATTCGTCAGAAGTACGTCTATATGGGCCGCAGCAACAGTCATTAGGGAAGAGTACATATGTATGGTGTAGCCAAATGTATATGTCTTCTGCTACCGATGCATGATTCGTAGTTGCTCAGAATGCTCTCATCATACTCCTGTCCAAAAATGGTCAACCCTCTATACCATAAAAACGACACCGAAACATTCAAAGTGGTTGTGCGATCAAACGTCGTAATAATGCTCCTTAACCCCAATGCCCCTGCTGATTCTGCAGCTAATCATGCCAATGCAACACGCTCAAAAAGCACAAAAAAAGAGAACGCCAAGATAATAATCCTTCCCGTCGTATACATGTATCCTAAGCCACCACCTTGCCACTCCCCTCAATAAGAATACTACCTTAATACAGACGCCCAAACTAGAACCCCGGTGAGAAAACAGTCATTGTAGATTTGATTAGTAGAAACAAGCAGTGTGTTATTCCAAATCTCATGAGCACTTTTTGGTGAGGGATATGAACAGGGCCCCATGTAGCGGTCGGCTTTTCGTCGTCCGCGTTCTCCGGAAGTGTCCAGATACTCTTGGTTGTCTAAGACCTCGGCGGAATTTATGGGGTAGTCAGAGTAGCGGTGGAGCGGTGAGGACGACTGATGAGTTCTCCAGCGTCAGTGCGGCTTCGCAATTCGGCGAATCGAGTGGAGGTCGTTCAAGCGTCGTGCCTTGGATATGCAAACTAGTAGTGGTCGCATGTGTTGTAATACTAGTCGGCCTCTCAAGCCTCATCATTCGTTATTTTCTTTCATTATTCCGCTTTCTTTCGGCCAAAGGGACATATCCAAGAGACTGATTGGCCGATATATTCTGGTGCATCAACACCCTTGCCGCCATGCCCATCGAAAGAGTCGTCGGTGAAAATCGCTAAACGGGCAGGCAAAATGTCTCAGCCGGTTATTGGCCTGTTGCCATCATGGGCTTACGTGCGTATACAACGTAGCTGCTGGTCGTTAGCAAATCTCTCTTTGAGCCTAAATAAATGCGCGCATTAAAAAAACTTGATCAGCATGCGTGGACTTACTAGGGCCAGTAGGCGTGGACGCCCAGATCACGCAGCTCCTTTCGTAGCATGGCAGAAATCACCAGAATCTCCTCTTCTGACCAGCCCAGGCTCTTTTGGAATAGCCGCATCGTCAAACCCTCCAGGTGATTCATCAAGTTGTGTTGCTCCCAGGCTCCAATGAGTTTCAGGCGCTTATCCTTAGCCCAAGGAGTGCAAGGCATCTTATACACCTCCTCAGTCACACATTCGAATCCTCGCTCCTCAAACCACTGTTTAAACCGGGTCGGATCATCCACTGGAGTGCCGAATCTTTCGCATGCCGTCTTGGTTAGATTTGCCCAAGACCGAAATGTGCTATCTTCGGGCAGAGTGCCATCGTCGCATTGTAGTAATCCAGTGTGACACTGGAATTCGATCCACCCGCCAGGTTTTAGATGTCTATGACTATTGTTAGCCCTTGTAAAGGGGAGAGTTTTGCGATAATTATATGGTTCTGGGTGAATTTGCCGTACCTGTATGCTTGGTCGATTAGTTTCGGAAAGTTTCGCACAGATAGGATGAGATCTCGAGAAAAGATGAAGTCGGCACTGTCAGCCTTCCACGTCCACGTCTGCTCGATATCGTCAAGTTCGAACTGGCAATTTGGCGGTACCCTTCACAAACTCATCAGCGTTGTTATGCTAAGCGTAGCTCTCTTTCAAACATACCATTGCGGCTGTGTAGGGGCTATATCAACACCAACAACCTAGAGAAAGGGATGTCAGTTTCAGCATTCCACATCCATCGTCAACTATTCATCTCAGGAGCGAGTCGTACCTGTGCCCCTGGATACTCATCCGCGACCTCGACACACCATATCCCTTTAAAAAAAACTATATCAGCAAGCGGCCATGCGGTAAATAGGCTTGTAGTCGAATTACCTGTACCACATCCCAGATCCAGAATCCTCTGTGGGTTTTCGTTAATCGGTGATAGAAAACGTCGTTGTTTCAGGAGGGAGAAATATTTCTGGTGACACAGATCCATGCGGTCAAGTTCCTGGTCGTCCATGGGGAGTCCATACTCTGTGCAAACAGGGTCGCATTAGTACAATACTCTCGCAGCCAGAGAATGGTAATCGAAGAGACGCCAGTAGAAGAATGAAGAAGAATATTATTATTACCCTCTTTCCCATATGCAGCGTAGATGCGCTGGCCTTCTCCCACAACGCCATGAAGAATAGATGAGGTGACGGAAGTTAATGAAGATTGGAAGCTTCCAATGTCGTTACCCTGGTCAAGTTAGAAGGGAATCCCGGCATGTGCAAATGATAGTTGACAAGCCACTCACCTCGTCGAAGTCATCCGGCGGTGACACCGCAGACTATGCCAAGCGCGCGTGTTAGTAGTTGACTTGACCAGCCTATTATCGCCGACGTAGCGTTGACAATAGACAGTCCAATCTCGTCGTACACACCTCATCGGGGGGGATCATTCCGGACGGCTCTGTCATAACAACTAATGAAGGCCGTCTATCGTCCATGCCAAAGCACCAATCTCGAGGCCAAGAGGCAACCCTCCGGCGAAGTGACTCTGCGCGCCAGTGGCTGGCGTCAGAGAGGTTTAAACGTCGACTTTGCAGAGATGAAGCCCGACTTTGCTCTGCTTTTTCCCCCTTTCATGAAAAGTCCAGGTCCGGTGAGCTGCAGCGGCGAAGCGTCTCGGCCAACTTGGTCAACGTGTGGGAGGGCTGGTCGCCGGTTGCAGCAGTAGTTGTTAAGTTAGGCTGCACAGGGAAAGGCGACAAGCAGCTGGTGGGCAATAGTTTAGGCAATGGGGCATGCGAGGCGATGGAGTTTGTGAGAGCGTGGCGTCTTTTTTGGCTTTGGCTTTTTGGCTTTGGCTTTGGATTGGAATTTGGCTTATGTTATTTTTCTCTGAGAGTTTTGTGTTTCCCTTGGAGTACCTTGTACTTCGTCCCCGGGCGGGATGCGGAAGAAAAGTGGCGGTCCGATATGTCCCCGGGACAGTAGAGTTTGATGCAGGAGTCGAAACGTCGTCTCAACAAGTCAGAGATGAAAAACACCGGCTATCTGTCTGAGGAAAAAGAAGATTCGAAATCTGACCCTGAAACGGAGCGGGCCGGCCTTGCTAGAAGAGGCTACAAGTGTTGAATGGCCCGGCCTCTCTCCTCTCAACCCATCCACGGGATGCTGGTGCGCAGCATAGACGAAAGAACAGCTGGAGACGGGGGCTTGGCCGGGCAAGGATGGGGCTTGCTGTTGCTGAACACTACAGGTATGTGCCAGGCGAGAGAAATCATGGACGGGGGGCGAGGGCAGCCAATTCCTCTTGTGGCCGCTGCAGAATATTACCCTGGTCAAGCCCACTTCAAGGGTCCCGAAGCGGATGTCAGGATGGCCGAGTCATGTGTTAAACCCGCTTTTTGCACCCAGGAGACGGACGAGCCAACAAGTCTATCAAGCAAAGAGAGGTGCACGATAGGCTCTGTCGAACGATTTGAAGGGAGAGTACGGAGTAGGGAGGCGTTGCATGTCCCAACGGCACAAACAAAGGTGAGGATGAGATACGAGTTGCGTGTCTAATATTGGGCACGCAGCAACTCGGAGCTTAGTACGGGCATATTCATCGTGCCAACAACCATCCACGAGGACATGCACCTACTAATGCTCTGCTAATACAGATACTAAGACATCGGTCCTGCATCCATAATATGCGAGGGCTGTACCTGACCAGTACGAGTTCTCCGTGCATTCATCGAGGTGGTATTGCCGCAGCATCGTGTCCATCACTGGCGGCGACAACACCCCAGCCTGCATACAGGCACATACAGCCTAGACGCATGTACGGGTTGCTCTTTTTGATGGTAAGCATGCGCACAAACATCCTACAGGCAGTTGCATTGTATCCGCAGCTGGAACAGAAGCTTCACCACCTTGCTGGGGATAGACAGCCGCTCGGGGGTTCCATGAAAGGAGATGCCAGTCATGACAGCCTCAAGACAGGATCACGGTGGTCCAGGCTTCGGCTGTCGATGATTGACGCAGCTAATAATACGCACGGGGGCCGAGGGATATCAATGCCATGGGAACTCCAAGGTGGTTGAGGTGAGCCATTAAGAAGTGCCGAGCACCACCCTAACCCACACAGGCACAGGCACACACTAAACAGCAACCACTACAGTGAACATCAAACATCCATCGACCGTTTGGCCCTATCCCGCACCTAGTAAATTGCTGCAGACTTCCATTGATCCATGGATGCATGCTCACTCACGGTAGGGCTAGCAGGCAGTATGAGGCCAATGTGACTGGCTGGGTAAACGGGGACGGCACCCGGAAGAGCAACCAACAACCAACAGCGCCTTGTTATAGCGCTCTCCAACTGGCTGACAGGGGCCCGAGCCGCTATTTTCGCTCTCCCGCCCCGCCCCGGGGCTAAAAGGCTACTAGCGTCCAGCGGGGCTTACAAGTGCTGCTCAACTTTGCGGACAATTTTAGCCACGAGAGCTCACGCGGCGGCCAACTCAACTCAAATCAACCTAATCAACCTAATCAATGGCAACCTCGCTACTACAAACTTGGTGCAGACTTCAAACAGAGGCGTCTCGGCAATTGGCTCCTCAGCCGCCGCCGGGGAAGCAGCCGCTGCATCATCGCTGAGACGATGCCGGTTCAAAGACAAGCGTGGAAGCCATTCCCGACATGGGCCAATCTGGGGCAGTTCGCGGAATGGGCTCCGTATGGATTACGAGAACCGAGTCTATACGATGTTGGCAGATCATGGCAGATTCCACAAGAGCCACTCTCTAGCTTCCTTGGCCGTTAGTGCTTTGTCGTGCAACACGCGGCTGGGGGGCTTTTTGCTTCGGCTGAAGACAACGTTGGTCGACCAAACGTCGGAAGGGCCGAGTTCCAGATGCACAACTGCCCCCTAGTCTCGCCGCAATTCGGCTGCCTCGCACTCGTTTGGTGAGCCCGGAGAGACACGCTGGATAGGCCGGGAATACAGGCCGAGAGCGGTGTACAAAATACCAGCGCAGCTCAGCTCGGGAGCATTACGATGTATTCGTACGGATTACGAGGTACGAATGCAGCAGTCTGCTGCGCATTCAGCAGGCATTGCGCATAATCGTCAGGCACTGCCTAGTCAGGTTCCTGGGCAAGCCGTATTCAGTGATGGATATCAAAAACCTGGAGAGAACCTTTGGATACAGCATTGCCCATGCCCTGATCGCCACGGCTCATTAGCCTTGCCTCTATCGTCCGCTGGGGCCGGCCGGGCGATGGGCAAATTGTGGGCATTTGCCCGCATCAATGGAACGTCTTAACATTGCCTGGATCCTTTCTTTCATTGGAGAGATTACGCGGCAAATACCACGAGCATTACTTACTTGCACTGGCTGCATGATGAGAAGTACGATGAGAACTTATTCGCATCTACAGACCATACCCGTCGTCGTTCATGCGAAGCGTCAGCGCCTTGGCATAGGTGACACTCTTTACTAACATGCTCGTACAGGTCATTACACGACGACACGCAACACAGACGCCGATGTGTATCACAGAATGCTTGGTGCTGAGTAACATCACCACCTGTACTCTTCAAGTTGGCCGACGTCTTACTCACCTACGGGTACGATATAAAAAGATACAGGGGATGTGAGAAGACGGCCCTACCCGCGTCTCACTCGGCAGTCTGACCCTGCTGTCATCCATCGATCCCGTCGAGGAAATGGCATCAATGCCTGCCCGCGCCCGCAACAAAACCTTGTGCGAAAATGGATTGTCTGGCCGCCAATAGTGTCCACTGCCAGTTGTCTGGTCCGTCGATGGCGCGACTGTTTCCACGTGGCCTTAAATTGCCGAGACTTGTCACAGCTATGCTGTGTGTGTGTCGTCGTTCTGCAAACTGAATACTCGAAGAAGCAGGTACCTGCTGCTCTCAAGCGATACTCCCACACCGCGCTCCGTATGACTCCATGTTGATACAGCTACTCGAATGGGTATCATACTACTACTACATGTATGCACTCGGAGAGCATCATCCATCTGCATGTGCATGCGCATGTGGAATGGCATAGCGCCGTCGCATCCGTCTCTCGATACCACCTAGCCAAAGGACGACCTAGCTAACGAATGCCTTCTGTGCCGGCTCAGCATCTTTTTCATGCGTCTCGCATGTCTGGCTGTTAAATGGCCTCGGCGTTCCCTACTGTACGTCGAGCAGGGGTTCCAACCGACCAGGACAAGCCTACGATAAGGTAGGATCAGGCGCAACATTCACTCAATTCGGAGCCCTGGCACACCATCCCTCATGCGGTACTGCCTCCATCCACTCCCCTGGCCTATGTGTATGTGCAGCATCTATTGCCTGTAGGTGGTATGGAGTGCTCTTCAGGTACATGGTATTGCAAAGTACTCCGAAACGAGTAATTTTGTCATGTCAGCGCCTATTACCAGAGAAACGTCTATAGATGCCAAGATTTCAAAGATCCAGAGTGCCAAGAAGCCTTGGTGCTGCAAACAATAATTCCAGCAATCACAGATCCTTTTTTTTTCCCCGCCAGTTGTCCTATTTTGGAAATATTCTCATTATCTACCAATATACTCATACTCCGTATATCAGCCACAATGCTGCCCTACGAGAACCAAAGAGGAATCGCAAATGCGAGACTCGTATCATTAAACCAGTCGTAATCAAGATTCCATTGCGACGTTGGCTTGGTAAAAGTCTAAAGGCCGCTTTCTCAGCGCTGCCTGGCGCCCAGAAACCTTCAGATCTGTTTTAGATCTCATCACACGCACACATGCATACACACACAACTCACCTCAGCAAAGTGACAGCCCACTTTCATGTGATTTGATTTTGACGGCCGGAAATTCAAGGTCGTCATCTTGTGCTGAGACAAATTAAATCTCCCGAACTCGCATGACGTATCGCGAGGCCTTCTACATGTATCTTGCTGTGATGAGGCGTCTTTTCGACTGGGGTTGAATCTTGAGGGCCTTGGCTTGCCAAGCTGGACACTTGCACGGGAATTAACACTCGTATGAGTTGAGAGAATCCGGCAAGGATAGTGATGCGTGGAATCTTTCTTTTCTTTTTTCGTCATTGCTGTTGTACATGCCATATTCGTACATTCTTTTTTCCCCTCCCCTCCGGCCACATCTATGCGTAAAAAAGTCATGAGTTTTATATCTTGCCAGTCAACCAATCCCTCTCCTTGTTCCTCGCCGCGTTTCCGTAGCCCGTCACCGGCAAGTCACGCTTCTTCAGCTCCTCCTCAATCACCTTCCAGCGTCCCACGGCAACCTCCTTGTCGATGGGGCCAATCTTCTTCTCGTGTAGCTTGACGTTGGCCAGGTCATTGAAGGCGTTGCGCTTCTCGAGCATCTGGGCAAGTTTTAGCGGCTTGGGGTCTCTGGTCGCAAGGGTCAGGATGTGCTTGGCGGTGTTGGCGGCGGCGAGTTTGGCGTCTGGGATGAGGATTCCGGTGAGTTGATAGAGGCGCTTGCGGAGCTGCGTTACACACAATTAGTATACTTGCCACATATAACCATGATTTTGAATCGCCTCTCAATGGGAATGACATACCGCAAATCGTAGTGAGTCATCCAACGCAATGTTCTTCCAGGAAGAATCCCATGACTTAATCATCTCCTTTGCCTCTTCAACGGTCACAATCGTCGATGATTCGGCCTCTTGAGATTCACTCGTCAAAGCCTCCGCAATCGATGAAGCGTCTCCCTTCAAAGTAGCCTTGCCATCCTGCACCTCAACCTGCACAGCCAATGCCTGGTCCAACTCGACCCTGGATCCTCCCTCAGACCACTTCTTCGTAGCCCATTCTGAGAAGACGCCCGTCTGCTGCAGCGCCAGTGCCTCAACAACAGCTCGTCGCAGGTGAACCTCCAGGACTTCCCTTTCTACAACCTTGTCCGCGCTGCCGAATCCCTTGAAGGCACTCTCGTCGCCCCAGTGTCCTGGTTGCTCCCACCATGTGTTCAACGCCCCAATCTCCTCCAACCCTTCGGCATCCGTAGCGGGCACATACGATGGGTCTGCCGCCTGCACCTCCTTCTCCGCCGTCGCCTCGGTCCTCCTCGCGGGCAGAGTCAGTCTGGACTCTTCCACGGCCGCCGGCGTCTTATCCTGGCGCGGCCGGCTCTCGAGTGCCTCCTCGGGCAGATTCGACTGGGCTTCGGGCTCCATCCTCTGCGTATAGGGATCAGCCGGACCGGGAGCCTCGCCCTTCCAGAGCTTTCCCCGGATCCATTCCGTGTTCTTGCTGTGCGCGGGGCCGGTCGTCGAGATGGCGCGGGCAGCGGCGAAAGAAGGTCTGGATGCGGCGCATTGTGACGGGATGGCCAATTGCAGAGACTGCAGTCTCCGCATCCTCGTTATTCGTGCCATAGGCGAAATGTGTAAAGGGAAAACGCCGTGGTTGAAATCTCCCCAGCGTCGTTCGATTAGAATTTTGATAAAGAGGTTCAAAGCGAATTGCAACTTTTCCTGATATGGGGCCACAAGTAACGACAGCCGACAGACCAACCAGAGCGCAGGATACTAGACAAGACCCGCAATTTCGCGGCCAGCCTCGCAGCGCATCTTCGCCTTGTCTTTAAAGCTGTCTCGAAGATGCCGTAATCCCAGGACAATTTACTCGCGACAACAGCGGCGCGACCTCTCCCAAACGCTTTCGGTGCCTCAGCCCGCGAGTGCGATTTGCTGCATCAAGCACCGCCATGGCGCGAATCCAGCTGCTGGTGCTTCTCCTCGCTGCGCTCATTGCGCTAGCCTCCGCCTCTTGTAAGCTCCGTTGAAGGGCAAACTTGTGAGAATCCGCGAAAACTGACAGAACCGATGAACCAGCAGCGCCCAGGTTCTGCAAATGTACATGCTTTAAGAACAGCACCATCATCCCCCTCGGCCCTCAGCACCAATCCGACCAGCGATCTCTCTACCAAGCGCCGTCCCCTCTTCAACAGCACGTCCACCGGTCGACAACGTCATCGTGCTCCGAGTGCACAAAGGCGTTTTGTCTGAGTCAGGGCATCAGTTTCTGCAAGGACGCCGAGGAGGACGATGTTGTCACCATGTGCTTCCAGCGCGACAGCAACAAGGACAAGATCATTGTCTGGGGCTTCATCTTTGGGACGACGGGGTTGCTGGGCTGGGCTGCGTTCAAGAGAGTGCTCGAATGGAGGGAGGCGCGGAACTTTGGACTGGCGGGCGCGAATTATGCTGCTGTGGGCAGCAGTCGATAGCATATAATTTTGAATACGAACGACATTTTTACGATACAAACATTGAGGAGGGTTTGATGATTATGATTTGGAAAACGACCATCTACAGGCACTAAGGAAATTGCCGTGTTGTATACCCATGGCAGGCAAACAGGGTTTTGACACGCATTGAAGTTAGAAATCGATGCTCATATTCTAAAAAATAAGGTCGTCATATGCCATCAGCAAATAGATGCACCACATCCGTATGGCTGAGGACGACGTGTGTTTTTGTATGTCCCCTCAATGCGCCAGTTTTAATCCTTCGACTTTTGAATGCGGCTCCTTGAAACTTTTAGCTGGCCAGGAGGAAGCCAGTCGCGACTCGCGCGCAAACTTGCGGGTTATAGAATTTCAAAATCAATCAACTCTCTCTCGACTTTTCCCTCTCATCTTACACACATAGACTCTCCTCGCAGATCCAACATTTAATCCTCCTCCAAGGTGCTCACCTTGGCCTCTGTGCTAGGAGTACCTGAGTTGATCTCACGGCGAGCGCGGACAGCAGAGGCAAGGTCCTCAAGAACAGTGACTGTGTTCTCCCAGTTGATGCAAGCATCAGTAATGCTGACACCGCGCTTGAGGGTGGCGGGGCCCTCGGCGGGAACCTTCTGGTTGCCCTCATTGATATTGGACTCGATCATGACACCAACGATAGATCTCTCACCCTCCCGCAGCTGTTCAGCAATGGTCGCTGCAACCTTGGGCTGGTTGTTGTGGTTCTTCTGGGAGTTGCCTGTTCTCTTGTTAGTGACTCTGGTTTACTTGCCGGCTAGCTTGCACGAGACAAAGACTTACCGTGAGAGCAGTCAATCATGATGGCCAGCTTCTGGCCCTTCTCAGTCAGCATCTTCTTGGCTGCCTGAACGCTCTCCTTGTCGAAGTTGGGGCCCTTGCTTCCGCCTCTCAGGATGACGAAACCGTGCTCGTTGCCCTTGGTGCGAGTAATGGCAGCAAGGCCCTGTTTTGTGACACCCATGAAGTGGTGCTTGGCGGCAGCAGCGCCAATGGCATCAATGGCGACGCCAAGGCTACCGTCCGTTCCATTCTTGAAGCCGACGGGGAAGGAAAGGCCAGAGGCAAGCTCACGGTGAAGCTGGGATTCGGTTGTTCGGGCACCAATAGCACCGACAGAGATGCAGTCTGCAAGGAACTGGGGAGAGATTGTGTCGAGCATCTCAGTGGCAATGGGCATGCCGTTAGAGGTCAGATCAACAAAGAGTTTGCGGGAAACGCGCAGGCCCTTGTTGATCTGGAAAGATGAGTCGATATCGGGGTCGTTGATCAGGCCTTTCCAGCCGACGGTCGTGCGAGGCTTCTCCAGGTAGGCGCGCATCACGATGCAGAGATCGTCGGAGAGCTTGTCGGAGAGCTGCTTGAGACGGCCAGCGTACTCGTGGGCAGCTTCGGGATCGTGGATGGAGCAAGGTCCGACGACGACTAGTAGTCTGTCATTCTGGCCCATGACAATCTTGGCAGCTTCTCTCCGGCCCTTGACGACGGTCTCGAGAGCAGTGGGAGTCATGGGGATCTCGGAGATGAGCAGAGCCGGGGGGATCAAAGGATCCTGACCCAGGACTATGGATTGTCGTTAGTGTACCATTTCTTCAGGCGCAATCACCTGGTGTATAGAGAAGAGCAGTGCAGGCGGGCGAGTATTTCGCAATGGCGCAAATGGCCACCGGCGAGAACATCGGAATTGCATGTGTCACCCAGCTCAGAGTGCCGGTTGCGACACGGCTAGCTGAAGCTCGCGCAGAAGAAAGTTCCAGGATATTTATACTTACTTCTGGTATCATCGGCAATAACTGCTGCGTCAACGCCAGGCATCTTGTCTGTGGTGTTGTGTGGTGTTTTGAGGGAGAAGGAGAAGGGAAGAAAAAAAGAGGAATGGAATTAGTATGATGGTGGGGTGTTTTGCGATGGCGGGGTCAGGCCAAACAAATCGCAGAGGCGCAAAGATGTCGATTGGGGTATCACGATTGCAAAGCAATGAGATCAGCTTCTAGATGATTTGGTTAAAGAATATGTATTCCCGCAAGAAGAAACAGGGCTTCGAAATATAAATGCCGACGGTCCCAATGAGTCAGATCACCCTTGTATCTCGGAGAGCACCAGATGCCGGCAAAATTTCTTGGACCGGCCGTGCTTCGGAGGTGTGGATGCGCCGTGCAGACCTGCCAAAGCAGTCTCCAAAAAATTTTGGAAAAAAAAGGCCACAGTTACGTCGGTTAGCCCCAAGAGTGGTCAATTGGAGGCTTGCAATTGGCCACAGCGCGTTGTGAGCAGTTCTGCGAGTAAGGTTTTCAGTTTGGCAGCTCCACAAGTCAAAATAAATCGGCCAAGCCACAGCGACTTTCATCAGGAGCATCATCGGAGCATGTAAGATTCATGTTCGTTTTTTTGTGGTTATATTCCTACTAAGGTACACTAAAAATACAGCTCCATGCTTGCTCTTCACACAAGTTTCCTCAATGCGTAATTGTTGCCGGCCAAGCAGTACAAGCTGACACCTTCCGCTCTAGGACGACATCTTTTTACCATTGGTTTGTTGATACCATCTGGGTCATGGTGGTGAACCGCGCTTATTCTTGTGGAATACGGGCTTCTCCGCAGCGTCCAGCGCATGAACTAGACTTATGTAGTCAAGGAACAATACATGGCTGAGTGGTATGAGGTATCCTTTGCGCCGAGATTGTTTTGGTATACCTCGTACAAGTAATAAGCACCTATAGTAATCGTGGGTGTTAGTTTGCTTCTTTTGTTGTCCTGGATGTAAACCTGCTTGAAGAATTGATGAGTACATCACATTGTATTCAAGGCAACCATTTTTGTGACTTTATTATTTCACGGAATATTCGTAGATGGCTGCGATAGAGTCAGCCAAAGCTTTACTGCTTCTTGCACATACCGCTCGAAACATTCCGTACCTTACTCCGTGGTATTGTCACCTCATAGCTACACGTGGAGTATTCTCAAGAGCTACTGCTAGGCCCTGATAGGCAAAACATCTCTTACCCTGTACAAAACAGGCTGTTCACAGGCGCATACCAGCAACACCTATGAAGATGCATTGAAAAAATGAAGTAACACATTTTGGGCCGATCTTTGGGTAGGTAGTTTATGTGAAGTTGAATATCGCCATTTCCCCGATTCCTCCTAACTTTCCAGAAGCTGGTCCTGAGCATGCCATCTTTTTGGAGTAAAATCGCATTCTCGTTCGAGATCACCATCCTTAATCTACCAAATAAAAAGTGCTAATTACCACCTTTGCTCACTTGAATTATACTTCTATTGAGATATCGCGAAAGAATTCCATCATTGAAAACATCATCTGCCTTTGATTTGATCAAACAAGCGAAAAACTATGGCGAGTGATGCTCTCTCTATCCTTATATACTTCTTTAGGAACAAACATGTCATCTACTCCTCTGTGGCGCAATTGGCTAGCGCGTCTGACTGTTAATCAGGAGGTTGGAAGTTCGAGCCTTCCCGGAGGAGCATTCGCTAATACGGTGAAAAACCTGTCTTTTTTTCTTTTTGCAAATTATCTCGAATTTTTTTTTGTGTTCCAGTGCTGAGAGTTGGCACAAGACATTCGGTAGAGCTACTTCATACGACCTAATGATATCTCACCACATAGTAGGTACTATGTGGTGAGAGTATCTACTAAGGTATCTACGATAAGAAACCACTTAGAATACATGGGACGAAATGAAATGGGTTTTTGGCGTCGTCCCGGGCATGGTAGCTCATGCAGCTACACCGCTTCTATCACAGCGCATGGGTAGCGTAGCAATACCCCATTAGTTTGGCGGTGCTGTGCATTTCGTTCTCGACTTACCTGTAAAGACCCCTTTGCGAGGCAGAATCATCCATAGTAAAGTAGCGTGAACCAATGCAACATGGCTCTCATTGATCTGACGTAAACGTGGTATGGCAACTACACAATGGAGAGGAAAAGAGCAAAGTTGAGAGTTAATGACCGTTCATGGCATCAATGTAGTATAGCAGAATAGGTGCCAAGAAAGCCGTCACTCTCTCCATCAGCGCTGTGGCACTCCATCTGCGGTACGACTAACATCAGAGACTTGAAGCATCAGTAACACCGCCTTTGGGCTCGTGCTTTCAGCCCTTTGGTGGAGTGCTGACTGAGCGGCTGCGCGCATCGGAATGGGGTGCAGCAGTGGGGTTAGGCAGTCAATTACAGCGTCCGTCGGCAGTACTTGGACCAGCACCGATGCCTGCCGATGGCTTTTGTACCGAGCAAAAGGGACTTCACCTCTTCTCTGCTCTCGACATACAAAGAAGCCCCATTGCTTTGCAACTTGCACTGCGATATTTGAGCGTTTTTTTGAAGCCAATCCATCATCGCTTTGCGCCTCTACTGTTATTACTATTCTCTTGTGCAGAAACGGCCTAGAGTTGCCGCCTCGCCCAGCCCCTTGCGCACACCGAATGATACGAGTTCCTCCCCAGCCATCTCCCGGATCGCTGTTTGCTCGTCTCATATAATAGCAGCAGACCGACACCGCAAGGCGCGCAGTTCTGATCTCTCATCTCCTCTGGTGTCTCTTCCCCTCTGTATTTTGCCCAAGTTTGACGATCCAAAAGTCCAGAGCTGTCCTCGATTGACGGCGGCTTACCTTGGCTTTTTTCCCTTGCGTTCCCCTCACCAACTCCAAGATCTTTGGCAGGGCTAGCTGGGAGCTGTCTTGCCTCAGCTAGGCCCTTCAAAAGCATCCTGCTTCAGCCACAGCTTTTGAATCAGGCACTCGCCATTGCACCGCTCTGGACGGTTGTGCCACTGTACAATTACTAGGTGCTCTTTACTCCGGAAAGGACTAGAGGACCCTTCGTGCATCTTGTGGCAGGCAAGGCGGCGGCCACCCACCTATCAAGCCTGTCAATTTTGTATCTATTTCTGCCCCTATTGCTCTGCCATTTACACCGCTGCCCAAACATTGTTCTCTTTGCATATTATACACTGTGCCCAGACCAAGCAGATTGCAATGTCTCATACACAACACTACATGGACGTGGTGTCGGAATCCAGCCGAAAGCGCGGCCGTGATGGCGACGCGGAGATGGAAAACATCTCGATGGGCTTGGAAGAGCATCGTAGCGTGAGTCCAAAGAGAGATGCTCTTCACACTGGGACAAGTGTACTAACCATTGATGTAGAAACGAATCCAATGCCTTCCTCTCCGAACATCGCCAAAGTCGTCCCAACAGTGGTACTCTTCACCCCTCAGCTCCGACTCTGATGGTCATGTCCCACAGCCCAACTTTGCCTCTTGGCCACACCAATCTGCCGTAAACTCCCATCCTTACAGTGGCAGGGAATCAAACATGGTGATGAGCTCTGGTCGGATCCCCACGCCAATCCAGCCAAACTTTGCTGCACATGGGCGTGGCCAGCAGAACGAGTGGGCAGGTCCTGGTCCTGTTGTGACGACGCTTAATGGGGTCATTAACCTGGGCCATCATCCCGCTGGCTTCTCGGACGACCAGTCAGTACCTCGTATCATGTCGGGCCTGGAAGACTGGCAAGCTGTGCAAAATCACCGAAGGCTGCCTTCGCCAATTTCCGAAGTAGAAGACTGCGTACAAGATCAAGACATCGGTGATGCTGGCATGATGGTTGATGACAACATGGGCGTAGTCATGGACGCGAACGCAGGGTTACCACCTTCGCCAACCCGTGCGATGGACCACCCTAATAATATGATGGACATTGAGTCGCCACCACGTTCGCATGCGGTTGACTTGGACGGCGACGTCCCTTCGCCCAGCCCTGGACGGAGAGGCCATATGCGGAGCAAGCATACGATTGACAGTTGGACGTGGCAGCCTGGGATGAAGAAAAGTTTCAGCATTGGGTACCGAGCCGATTGTGAAAAGTGCAGGCTCAAAGTTCCCGGGCACTTTAATCACATCGTCATCTCATAGCAGGGGAAGACAAAACTAGCCGACCCCAAATCTGACCCGGATTTGTGGGATACTGCTGTCAGGCCTCTCGATTAGCATGAGAAGCGACGACGGCTGGCCAAGCTTTCCGACCACAGACGATACACGAAAAACCGAAAACCAAGATGTACAGAGACGGCTGTCTTGCCGAAACGGAGGCTGGAGCCACCCGCTTCAAGCCTGAGACCGATGACCCTTCCGCTGCGTGCAAAGATGGGAGGGCATTTCTGGAAATACCAAAGACTGCTGGTTGATTGCGACATCCAGGGTCACATTATTTGATTTTTGCACCCGCTACATTTCATCGGAGTTTGACGGAGGGATTGGGCTTGCGACGCATTCGTTATTGATATCACGCATAAACACTTGCATTGTTTTTTATACAGAAGAAAAGAGACTCCTTGTTCGGGTCAGCAACAACTTGCATAGCCTCAGAGAAGCGTTCGTTGAACAAGCGACTTGCTTCGTACATGCGGTCTATACATACCTATTACATTACATATTGCTTTTTGGGGGAATTAACATGGGTACACAGCAGGCGAACTACACTATATGAGAAGCGACTCATCATTATTCAAGACTTGACCGACTAATAATTAAAAGTACATTTTTAACACCGGTGCTGTCTTCTTTTGGGCTGCATTTCCATTTCCATTTCCATTTTTAAATCCCCGTACATCTCTTCGTTAGTCCTGCATGCCCAACAAATTCAGATGCATATGATATAGAAGTTGGGAGGTGTGTCCCCTTATAGTACATACAACAAATGACTCCCGACTCCATCTAATGCAAGCCCATCCACAAGTCGTATGATACACGGCTGCCGCCTCCCCAGTACCCAAATAACATGATATATAGTTTTCTTTTCTCTCTTTTTCTCTCTTGTCCTGTTTTACTGCTGCCCATTAATTCACCACCACCCCTTCTTCTTGGGCTCCGGCGTGGAGCTTCCAGAGTCCAGGGCAAGCTGATCCAAGGGGCCTCCATTCTGCTGGTTTTGTTTTTCCTTTTCCCACGCATCCTTTGCGGCGTCTCCTACTGACTGAGCAGCGCTGCTCTCTGTGTTGCTGTTGCTGCCTCCCCAAAGGAAGCCCAGCAGGCCCTTGCCCTTGCTCTCGGCGGCCTTGCCGGCATCAAAGGCCGTCTTGACGTGCTCCTCGAAGTGTGTGCGGTGCTCGGGCGGGGATAGCAGGGGGGGCAGGCGGATGCCCTTCTCCTCGGCCTCTCGGTTGGCGTCCTCGACGAGGGCGATTTGCTCCTCGGTGGCGTCGCCCTTGAGGTAGGCCAGGCGGGCGGTGGAGAGCTCGTCGGCTTCGAACTTGCGCTGGGCTTCTATCCATTCGGCGCGGCGGGCGCGGTTGTAGCGCAGCATGTCCCAGACTGAGTATACGCTTACGACACCGGCGACGACTGTAGCTCATTTGTCAGTCTATGTTTCCCAATGGCGTCCGGGTTCTTCTTCTGCTTCTCCCTGTTTCTTCCGCTTCAAATTCTCTGCATCGTATCGACGTACCTGTGAACATGACAAGGCCCCCCACCGTCCACCTGTGCGCCACATCAAAGAATCGCCTTGAGGCATCAATGACTCTGTCCGCCTTGCTGACCTGTGCCTTTTGCGCCGCCAGATGCGCCTGCCTCAACCGCCGTACTCGCTGCTCGGGCGTCTCGCCGGGGATCCTGGAAGCCTTTGGTGCCGCAGAGGTGGCAGACTTTGACGTAGCGTGGGGTATGGTGGACGTGAACCTTGTAGCGTCCTTGACGCTCCGAGGTCCTATTCTGGACGCCATTTTGAGAAAAAAGAATTTAGACGAATAAGAGAAAAACAATTGTCGAGATTTAGAAAAGGCGAATTTTGAATAAGGGCCGTATTGGGGAAGAACTGGCAGAGGAAAGCAATGGGCCAAGGTGATTCGGAGGAGAGATTTTGCTGTACCCGGAAATGGATCGTTTTCGTGAGATTTTTTGTAAAGGTGCAGCCGCAGAACGGCGAGAGGGTGGAATTCGGCGTGTGTGATTGGTGCGGGATTATTCCGGGGGTCGAGAAATGGGCTGTTTTCTTGGAGGGCAACAATCGGCACTAGCGATAGCTGCTGTGGTCGGGAATATTTCATTCTACACGGGCAGTTGAGCTGATCTCTATGACACATTGATTGGGACGCTCATGGTTTGACAGAGCCAGTTGTTTTTGTTGGCGATTCACTAAGTAATGTAATGCCCTTTTCTAGATGGACTTTCGCATCGCCACCGTAGAGACAAGAGAACTTCATCGGCAGGCGATGGGTGCATACGGTACTCCGTGCGTCCCCTCTATCTGCAAGGTGAAATACCTACTAGGTAGCTATCAAAGCGCCTTCATGTCTTGGTCATTCGTACTCCATACGCTCCATCCTGCTGTGCATACAAAAATTCGCACGTCAAAACTTGGCCCATCCAGCCAGTCTGAAATCAAATCTCAAAGTCTTATGGTTATCTTTCTCATGATACTGCATATAGCAGGCGTCACAATGAAAATGGAGTTGGATATATCAAAAATTGCGCCACCCATGGCCCCGAAGGACAAGGAGCAAGGAGTGACTCCGCGATGTGCAATGCAGGCCCTCCCAACTATTACCAGGGCTTCGTGATCTTGTATTGTAAATTTAGCATCCAATACTATATTGCTCTAAATCTCTTTTCTCTTAGCGGGGTAGAGCACGCGTTTGTACGAGAAATAGCTAGTCGCTTGGAGAGAGACGTGTCACGACGTGACAGACAGCTGTGTGCAGTTAGCAATTGTCAATACATGACTATCATTATGCAGTTGTATATATGATGCCTGAGGCTCTAGAGTTCAAGAACCATTTCCAACATTCTCTCTCCTTCTACCTCTTCCTTTCTTCTTCATAATTCCAATCTTCAATCATCGTCCAAACAACATCCAAACATTCCACAACCCTCAATATATCATCTCTTTCTGAACATTTTACATCCTTAGAATCGCAATTATCCGTTCGTTAAAATCGCTCGCTATCTATATATTTATTTATCTATCTAACTTTTTTTCAGCACCAGTTATCATAATGCCCGACGACTGCCCATACCCGAGACCTTTGAAGCTGGACCTTGACGATGTCATGATCAGCAGCAGTCATGGTTCATATCAAACCGCAATCCACGTTGTGGATTATTATCATCAACAAGCGGTGTTGCTGACACCTGACGAGCAACAAACATATATCGATTTGGTTCGCAATTCTGATTATATATTGAGTCGGACCAACCGTCGTACACCAAGCAACCACAAATTGTGGAAGTATCTTAAAGAAGAAGACAATAACTATTGCCGTGCCCGTTTTGTCATGCTGGCCGCTATATATGGCATTGGAAAACTCAAGGGCATTCGGACTGATGTTGAACATGGAGATGGATATTTCGAAATTCGGGATTTATCCCAATACTACAACCATTACTATTATCCATCGCCATCGCCAACGATCCAAGAGGCTGTTTCTGCGGCCAATGTATCAACCAGTGAGTCAACGACAACGCATGACATGCCGGGCGATAATGCATCACTGCTGTCACCAATCTCTGTTTATCTGTCTGGAGCGCCAGCTATTGATGGTAATGCAGAGTCTCAACCTGCCCCCCCTCGGCCTTCAACGCCAATTACGATTGCGTCGGATTCCGATGAGGAACAAAACAAGAGTCCACCTTACTCACCCGTCGCCGAGCCTGTTGATCCAAATTCTGCGTTAAACGAATCAACCGCTGTTCTTGAGGCTCCATCCCTCGATCCACAGGCAAAGAGTCCCGCCTACTCTCCCCGACTTAAGCCGACACCGACCACCAATGTTGGTGAAGTTTCTCTTTTAGCTAAAATTGCCGAATTGGAGAGAGAAAAACAGTCACTCAAAGAAGAGAACAGCTCTCTTCTTCAAGTGATCCAAGATCAGGCTGTGGACTACAATCAACTTCAACACCAATTCGGGGAGCATATTGCTAGATGCAATCATCATTAAATCATCAACGCGAGATCTTTGGGGTTTAGGCATTTTCGGCACGAGAGTTTTCGGTTTGGGTTAAGGCGTTTATCAAATATTTCATCATATTGATTGCATGATTATGCTGATTTTCCTCTTCTATATTCTTTCCCCCCTGCATTTCTTTTAAAATTCAGCTTACTTTCTCTTAATATTTAAATAGCTTCACTTACATTATTTCGTCAGTCAGTCTTAAATGAAAAGTTTTTATTTACTATTCAACTTAAACCAGGCTCGTTCAATTATTATACATCTACGATTGATTATTATAACTACTAATTAGAGCTACAATTTACATTATGAGTTACAGGTAAAATTACACTACGATTTACAATACAGGTTACAGCTATAAGTTACATCTACAAGTTACAGCTACGAGTTATATCTACGAGATACAGCTACGAGATACACTTACGAGATACAGCTACGAGATACAGCTACGATTTATAGCTACGAATTATATCTACGAGCTACAGCTATGAGTTACAGCTACGAGTTTACATCTACGATTTATAGCTACGAGATACAGCTACGAGATACAGCTACGAGATACAGCTACGAGATACAGCTACGAGATACAGCTACGAGATACAGCTACGAGATACAGCTACGATTTATAGCTACGAATTATATCTACGAGATACAGCTACGAGATACAGCTACGAGATACAGCTACGAGATACAGCTATAAGATACATCTATAAGTTACAGCTACGAATTATATCTACGAGCTACAGCTATAAGTTACAGCTACGAGTTTACATCTACGATTTATAGCTACAAGTTTATATCTACGATTTACAGCTACAAGTTTACAGCGACGAGTTTACAGCTACGAGTTTACGGCTTGTCAGGAACGGCGGCTCAAAGGAAGAGTGAGAGAGTCAGGGTTGAAGGCAGCACGGTTATTCTCACGGACCACGCAGCTAGGGATACACAAAGGGCTGTATTTATCTCTGACCTTCCTAGGAACAAAGGGTAGGTGGCTCCTTCTTATATCCTTTGTTCAATCTCTTCAGCCACCTAGCTGACTAGTTGATAACTCAAACTCCCCTATCCGGGTTCAAAGAAGAAGGAGGCATATCCTTTGTGACTGGCCTCTGACACAGCTACGACTTTACAGCTATAATTTTACAGCTACGATTCATATCTATGAGTTACAGCTACGACTTTACAGCTATGAGTTATAAATAAATCTCAACTGGCTAGTCCAAAGTGCCAATAGTCAGTGCCAATAAACCAAGCATTGTAGCACATGTCTATATTATAAACCTTGCAGTAGACTAGCCCCATGAGGCTTTGACACTTGCCTTTCCACAGACACGATACAAGTGCAACGCGTAAAAGTCCTCATATCTGATACTGCCGCTGCAAGTTCCCCATCATGAACAATGGATAACCTCTCTTACCAGCTTATACCGGTCACTTATCGTTATACCTTGTTGCTATATCTCGTAGTTGCGCTTTATATGGTGTAAATTGTGTCTCACATTATAGCCGTAGGTATAACGTATATCTAAATGTATAATGTCGTAGTTTTCTTTCATTGTGACTATTTCATCCTGTCATGGAGGCAGAGAAGGGAGCTACAATTGAGTCAGGTTCTCGGTTTCGCAGAACAATTTTACAGTTTGAGTAAGCATAATTATGATAATTAGTTGTCATTTCAAGCTACTTAGTAGCAATCGACTGCTGCCATCAACACTACTAGTATGCATCCATTCCATCGCAGTGTGACGTGTCCCTGCCCTATTGCAGCTAATCAACTAAAGATCCTCGATCCCAACCAACATGTCGAGGGTATTGAGGAGGGTTTCAACTCTGGGCCCCAACTCCGCAAGTTTGTTGATTTTGCCTTCCAATCCCTGTGGGCCTTCAATCTTGCCTCCCAAAGCGATCAAACGGTCAATTTTGCTTTCCAATTGGAGCAATCGGTCAATCTTGCCTCCTAAAGCGATCAAACGGTCAATTTTGCCTTCCAATCCCAGCAATCGATCGATTTTCTCTTCTAGTCCGAGCAGACGACCGGCTTTGCTGATGCTTTCGATATTGGGCAGTTGGGTTGCCTTGGGCTTTGAGATTTCTGGTAGCTTGGTTCCATCAATGGCCGTGATTGTTGGTGCATTATTGGTCAAGTCGATCGTGGTGCTCGATTTTGCATCATTCATCTTCAATTGCCGTTTGCCATGGGTTTTGTCAACGGGAGTAGTACCATCTGTGGTAGAAGAAGGCGCCACAGCCTCCGCAGTTGATGTGGCCTTGGATTGATGCAACGAAGCATCATCATATTCTCTTTTCTGCGGAATAATAGATGAACGATTCTTCGGTCGATCTGGATCTCGATGATACCGGCGGTATTCGTTGGTAAGATTGGTGATTGTCCTGCCGCTTGGGCCATTAAGGCTCTTGATTTCGCCAAACATGCTTGTTAACATTACGAATATGGGCCAACTTCCACCACTGAATCCATATAGAAAATATAGATGGTAATCTTCTGGCAATGGGTTTTCCTTCGATGGTGCGTTATAAGCTTTGCTATTCAGGAGCGAAATGTACTCGTCTTGTTCTTTTGGCGTCATCGTCATCGCGTGTTTCCAATAGCCTTCCACAATCAATACGGCATGGCCATACTGCCGGTCGCTCTTGTCAATGGGTATGTTGGACAACTCAAGCCGTCGGGGGGGGATGACTGGGCGATTGTTCCGCCCGGGGGGTTGTTCGGCCATCTTGCATAAATGGTGATGATAGAGGAAGAGAAATGAACATCGGTGGAAAAAGAGAGGTAGGAGGGAAAAGAGTACTTATGGGTAAGAGTAGAGGGGGCTTCGTTTCTTTTTCGCCAGCTGTAGGAAGCGTTACTGCGTTTGCACCACCAACATTAATTTATTAACGCCATACAATAAACCTGATCGCCCATTGATGCAAATTGCAAACAAATACCCGCAATATCCCATCATTTCTCCCAATTATGCTATCAATCTACGTCCATTTCAACAGTATAAAATGCTGCAATAATAGTTGGCCGCAATTGAATTTTAGGTGCCGGACTTTCGACTTCTTGCTTCGTTGACATTGCTTTTCTTCTCTGGTCTTCTTCCCATTCCAAATGGTGACGAGTATTATAGTGATCTCTATATTTTTTTGCTGCATTCCCTTGGAATCCCTTGCATCCACTGCCAATCACAAGGCAGCATTTCTCTTTTCTTAATTTTAAGATTGGTATTGACCAATCAAGCTGCGAAAAAACAATGTGCGCAATCAATGGTTGATAGCGCAACCATCTCACTCGTTCTTCTAACGCTGCTAGTTTGCATTCTTCATTATCTTGTAATTCGCCAACTATAGATATATTCAGTTAGCATATAATATATCAATCAATACAGCTCAAGGTAACGCAAACCTGAAGTTGAAGTGATGCAGCGCTCAGTATACTGCGGAAGTGGTGGAGGCGTGGGAGCAGCTGGTGGGGGCACCGCTATGTCACAGATTTCCATATCAATAATGGAAAAGGAGAATTCAGTCACAATTGAGCAAGGATCAATTAAAACAATAGACATTGTCATTAAACTTCAAGGGAGGATTATACAATTGTCGATTATGAAAAGAATATTGACTGCATTCACCGAATCGTAAGAAAACAAAATTCGTTGTGGGAAAAAAAAGACGTGGCAGTACTCTATCGTTCCTGCCTCATGCTGTTGTAGAACACGATGCCTTGAAAATCAGGTAATTTTTAGTTCACTCTATCACCAGGATCTATAGAGTCTTCGTAGTTAGAATAAATAGTTGCTGATGTACAATTACATGGATGCTTATTTCTTTATTACTCTGCTGATCTTCACTTCACTTTAATATCACAATATGTGCGGTTATAATAATACTAGCTTTCACTTCACTTTAATATTGAACTATGCGCAGCCGTAAGAACTAGGATGTACAGCTATTTGAATAGAGTCATATGTTTATTTCTTCTTTAGACATTGATGTATTCCATATACCTCCCTTGTCTTCACTGTGATCATTCAATCTATCATCGTTCAATCTATCATCGTTCAATCTATCATCGTTCAATCTATCATCGTTCAATCTATCATCGTTCAATCTATCATCGTTCAATCTCTCGGTGACAGCATCCTTCTATCGTTCAATCTCCAGTTCATATCAGTCATGGAGCAACATCTATCAATCCCTCCGTATCCGGCAGGCAATATTGAAGCCAAAGATCTACGGGCAGTGTCTATCACCCAGCCATTCTGTTATGATGATGCAGCAATTCATATCCCAGAAGCACTTCGCGGTAAAATACCCAACGGACTACGACAAGCAGATGGGACAGTTCATATCAACGCCAATGAAGAAGGATGGCTGCTTCAACAAAGCAGGCAATGGTCTCGTGTTGTGTTTCCTCGTAAAGGCGGATTTATTGATGGTAAACTGTTTATCACTACTTAATCTACACACCAGACTGTTCTCTAACTTTTCTCAATTTTCGTATAGTTATAATACCTTCCAATCTTCTGGTAATTGGAGCTTTATATCGATCATTTACCGACAAGTTATCCACCGCGCGACCACAACCACCTCTGATCTTTGCCAACCGGGATGACCATTCACTGCTCGATTATCACATATATCTCTTTTGGAGAAACGCCCAACTAAAGGTTGAGGCTCAATTGGAACTCGAAATGACAAATAAACGACTTCAGCTCCTCCACAATACCTTATTCAAAGACCATATATCATCAATTATCTCTGCGATTATCCCTGCTGTAAAGATCTTATTAGAGAACTTCAACGGAGACAGACATCTACTCACTCAACAACTAATTCAATTACCTCGAGCAACACCTACATGGCCACAGCCAGGCTCAAAGTGCATATATATTCGCCTATATACGAATCAAAATAATAATGCCAATTCAACCGCTATATATATTGGCCAGAGTCGAGTTCATGTATGGAAAAGGCACCTCGAGCATGAACGTGCAATAACCACCCATTCTACAATGTGGCATTATAAAATGGCAAAGCGTTCCACTAGCGATTGTCGACTGATGATACCATTAATCGTCTGGCCTCCTGAAGAAGCAATTAATATAGCCGTCCTAGATATGGCTGAACAGACAATGATCTCGCTATTCAATTCTTATGCCCCTTTTCTACAAAGAGATAACGAAAACATAGCATCAACAAATCCCACCGACTATCAGAATTGGAAAGTAATGACGGAAATTACTTCGGAAACTGCGAAAATTTCCGAGTACCCTAAATTTAAATTTTTGGGGTGTAATATCAAGTCTCCAATACTTGCAGAATGGACAACAACAGACATCCATTACTTCCGCATCAACCATACATTTAATCAACGACTGATAAAAGTTTACCGCTCTGCTGGCGTGATGAGACGGAATAACACAGGTAGCGCAGCTCGCAGCTTGGGATATTATGATGGATTAGGCAACCCGAGAGCACTACACTTCCAAATCGCAAAAGATGTTTGTGATCGGTATCAACTTGCACAGAAGACGCCTTGCTATCTTGATTTTGAGATCATGGAGGACGGCAGACCTCATGATACCCCGTACATTGGGTGCCCGACAATTGGCCCCTTTGAAGACTTTGGTAAAGCATCGAGTCTTGGAATCCGAGTAGTATGGAAAGCTGATGACAAATGGTTATCGATCCCTATCCACGCTCAGAAATGGGTAGGAGCTTTTGGCCGAGGGATTATCAACAATGATCGCAATCTCGCGTTGGGCGTTTGGTTTAAAGTAATGACGACGATCCAGCTCCTTGAGCGAATCATCTACACAGGGCCACTCAATGGTTTCAACAAAATTGCGTATTTTGCGACAGCCAACATTGTCGAGCTTGTCCATAGCCACCTCAATCAATCCTTGTCTTGGATTCCGACGAAATCGCAAACACTAGCTGCACCAAGACTTGTTGACTTTGAGGAGAATTGTCGGTTGATGCATCAACAGTATCTAACGTGGCCAACATTGGTAAATCCCGTTCAACCGCCGCCGATGGAATCCGATTTCTGGAAAGGACAATCATTTAACCACACAGATGCGAACCTTCAAGGCCCAACGATAAAGTGCGACTTCTGCGAATACACGCAGCGGGGTGGGGCGCATGCATTGAGCAAATGTGAAAGAGACACAACCATAGAAGATTATCATGTGTGCAAATGGTGCTCAATGCTCAACCGACCGTGTACTTTTACATCTCCAAGCGATTCAATCCAGCTTTGGGGACGCGGTCCTCCATTCTTGAGAGGCATGCGTGGTGAACGAACAGACAGCTCACTCGCCCCTGCACAATATCCAACCGGCCCTTTTCGATTTCTAGCTTTCCATAGTATCGCACCGAGAGATGCAGTCGAGATTGATGCCCCGATAGAAGGGCTTCAACCCCTTTTGACGCTCGATTCATGCGACGATAATGATGTCAATGTTGACTTGGAGGGCGCAGAGGCAGACGTTGAAGAAGAAGAAGAGTGATCATATTGCCAAATTATCGACCATTGCTTAGTTTGCTACTCATCAGGGATTATTTTCAGAGTGATTATTGTTAACGATTGACCATATTTTCCGTAAATGCATTTTATAGTTGCTATAGTGCCCGAATTACATGTTTCATTCCTACAATTATTTGCCTACTACCTAGTTACTTTGCAGTAGGAAGATAAGTCATATACCTACCTACATAGGTACCTAGTAGTCTCGTACACTAGGTATATAATTACCTAGAATGTGATTTATTCGTTGCAGATTCGGTATGAGCTCCGTCTGTGGCTGTTTCAAGCCTTTCCCCGTTCTACTTTGTCTTTTCTGCCGAGAGTACCAGATTGATATTGCAAATTCTAGCTGGGGCAGTATTTCTGTGTATCTCGTATTGTAAATAATAGCTGTATACCGTAGCTTGTAGCTTCACTCCATAGTTCGTAGCTGTATCTCGTAGCTGCATTCCGTAAAGTAATGTAATTTATAGCTTGTAATTCGTGCCTAGTAGCTGTGATTTGTAGCTGTATCTCGTATTGCATTACAGGATAAGTACTGTAGTTCGCAGCTCGTGGTTCCTGGTTCGTAGTTTGTATAGTTGCGAAAGGAGGGCCAAAAGGAGGTGGCTCTAGGTACATGTAGGCAGATACAGGTAGTGAGCTTACCCGTCACCATGTGAAGTTTGCCAGATGTAGATATGAGAGGGTATCAGCTAATTGAGAATTAACTACCAGACATCATCGAAGTCATGGAGAAGATACCTTATAGTTGTTTCAAAGAGTTCTCCTATTTGCACCGTAACAGATTCCTATTTGAACCGTAGTACTCCATATCATAAGCTAGGTTCACACTCAAATCGCAATTGCCACTCCCATACAGCAAAATACAGTGTAACACACTGGGGAGAGATATCTTACAAAACCCCACACAAGTCCAGCACCTATCAATCAATCCAATTTATTCAAATCGCATTTCCAGCCCTTCCAACTCAATGTAAACGCTTCTCACAGGCCGGCTAGTTCATCTAGCTCCTCAGCGCCGGGTTGGGTTGCCGGGATGACTTCAGTAACTTCCTCAGCCCGGCTGCCCGGCTGCGGCCGTAACTTCGGCTCGGAAATTGTTTCTGATGCCTGGCGCGGAAATGGGTGCTTTCAGGCATCAAGGCACTAACAATTTTCAACACTCCCTCGATTACCAAGGAAAAATTAGGCAGGCTATCAAGGCGCCTTCATCTCTTGCCAGACTCTTGGTCATTCGCACGCCGTACGCTACATCTAGCCGTGCATCCCATTGAGTGCGATAAGGTGCCACCTAAGTACCCTTCAAATCTGCAGCCAATCAAAGAGTCAGATGTGAAGTATTCTCGCCTCAGTACTAGATAGGTACCTAGGCATAGAAGAAAAGTGGACACGGTACTTAGGTGGCACCTTATCGCGCTTAAAGGGATGCAAAAATTCACATGCCAGAACTTGGCTCGTGTTGCAGTTTACGATCACGTCCAAGCTCAAGGCTCATCTTCTTCATGATGCTGCATATAGCAACTGTCACAATGAAAACGGTGTTGATATCAAAAATTGCGCCACCCATGGCCCCGAAGGACAATGGAGCAAGGAGTTGACTCCGCGATGTGCAATGCAGGCCCTCCTGACTGAGCGCTGGAATTCGTGATCTCCAGGCGATCGCAGCAAGGTAAGTATGAGGAAAGGAAAGAAGAAAGGAGAGTGAAAGGGTGGCGGCGTGGAAGCTATTTTATAGCTCTGAGTTGATGCCTGGCGCAGAAATGGAGAGTGTCAGGCATCAAGGCACTAACAATTTTCAAGCGGAGCACGTGATGCGCATTCTGATTTTTGGTGCGCGGCAGGGCATGTCCCCACGAGGTACGTATCGATTGTAGGGCACGAAAACCCTTTGACGAATTTGACGAGTCTCATCCTCCGAAATTTCAACGACTTCCGAACAACGACCACCGGAGCCCACGTTGATCGCAAGCAGACACAATGGTATGTAGAGATATCCCTAATGGAGCACGTTGAATTGTTGGAATTCACAAGAGTGCTGACCTTTTTTTCCCATCCAGGCGATCAAGCACAACCAGACGATCATCAGCAACCGTGAGCACTCTCCCATCAAAACCTCGAATCGACGATGCGAATTATCATGGACTGCGACTGACCCCTCCCACAGATTTCCGCAAGGATTGGCAGCGCCGGGTTCGCACCCACTTTGACCAGGTATGCGATCAACGACTCGAAAGAAAAAAATTCGACATTTAGAGGTGGATTATTGACCTGTTCGAAATAGCCCGGTCGCAAGACACGGAGACGCACTGCTCGTCAGGCCAAGGCTGCTGCTCTCGCTCCTCGTCCCGTCGACAAGCTGCGACCTATCGTCCGATGCCCTACTGTTAAGTACAACCGACGGGTTCGTGCCGGTCGAGGTTTCACCCTCACCGAGCTCAAGGTACGACTTTACTGAACGAGTTTCTTCCTCGCGATCCTTTGGCCTCGGGAAAGAGAAGACAAGGCAATCATAATTGCAGAGGCCTCTGGACACCAGGAACAGAAAAACCCACTAAATTGGCTGGAATGGTTCTAACAAAATTTACAGGAGGCCGGTATCTCCAAGTCCCTGGCTCCCACCATCGGTATCTCCGTCGATTTCCGCCGACAGAACCTGAGCGAGGAGAGCCTTGCCGCCAACGTTGCCCGCCTCAAGGCCTACAAGGAGCGCCTCATCCTCCTGCCCCGCAAGTCCAACGCCCCCAAGAAGGGTGACACCAAGACCGACGTCGCCTCTCTCGACAAGGTCGCCTCCATCGCCGCTGCCCTGCCCATCGCCTCCGTCTCTGCTGGCTTCTCCGAGATCAAGAAGAGCGAGATCCCCGCCGCTGTTGAGGGTGGTGCCTACACCAAGCTTCGCATTGCCCGAAGCAACGCCAGATACCAGGGTGCCCGTGAGAAGCGTGCTCGGGACAAGGCTGAGGCCGAGACTGCCAAGAAATAAACTTTGTCAAAAAGGGAACTGGTGTTTTAAGGGTTTTTTGCTCTTTGCGTCTCTACGGGAGTGTTGCAAGGTCGGTTTCGAGGCTTTGATGAAAGTGCTAGGCCAGGTTACGGGAGGAAATATAAGCTCTTAGGTCCAGGTCAAAGAATTATTTGCATGATCAACCGACCCTGCCCTGTATACACTATAAAAAAAGGGTCAAATGGCAGCATTTTAAACGAGCGCTGAGGCACACGTAGTAGTTTCTTGTCGTGAAAAGTTGCTCTAATTTTTTCTTGTTCAATTGGGTCCTTCGCCACTACGTGCAACTATGAGTGATGTGAAGAGATATATATGCATGAAACGACTTGAAACGATCAACCAAGTATATGATGCGTATATATCGCTGTGGGTAATTACATTCCCTTTTTTGTTTATCCAGACAAGAGAAATGAAGAGTAAATCTTGACAGCCTCTTTTACCAGCCACAACTCCATTGGCTTCCCGGCATTTCAGATTTACGATGCCATCGCCTTCTGCGCAGCCACAATCTCCGTGCCCTCCTTGACCAGATCTTGCAAGATGCTCAGCCTCAAACCAAGTAGTTGATCGCCCCACGTCCGGAGGAGTTCCGTGCACATCACCAGAGCATTCTCCCGATCCACCCGAACCATGCTCTCCTTCTGCTTGGGATCAGCCTGCTGAGGCTCGAGTCCCAAACCTTCTGCCATTGATGTGATCTGGCCATCAGGAGCGGCTAGCGAGTATGGCGCTTCCTCAATCTGATCGCTGCCTCCCACCTCGCTAAGGGGAGTCTCTCTTCCGGTGATGGCCTTGATGAGCTCCGTCATGGTGCCGTGGATTGAGAGCAGCTCCACGATGACGCGACCTCCCTCCTTGGAACGACACATGAGAGCAAAGACGAACCACGCTTCTGAGCGAAGACTTGGCCATTTCTGCTGGGTAATCAAGAACGAGAGAACCCTAGCAACGTCGTGCTTGCTGTAAAAGTATTCACGTCGTTGGTTTTCTTCAGGCTCGGACGATGCTGTGCCGTCTTTACTAATTGGGCGCTCCCAGTCTGGCAGTAAAGGCACGACTGGGCCAGAGTGAAGCATCCGACATGTGGCAGCTACAGCTCGAGCAGCCTCGAGCCTCGTGGGCTCAGCATCAGAGCGCTCGTAAAGAGCAATGATGCCGCTCACACTGGAGCGTTCACGGGCTGGGCTGGCCGGGTCTGCGCTGAGAGGAGCACATATGCGAGCAACGTTGGCTGGGCAGTTGATGAGCAGCAACCGAGTCAGAGACACGGCGGCAAACTGCACCTGGGGCGAGGTATCCAAGCTGTATAGCCGTGGGACACATGTGACGTCCAACAAGTCACCGAGAAGAGGCTTGTTCTGGAGCGGGATGGCCAGGTTCTTCAAGAAAGACAAGGCCGAGTGAAGAAGCTGTGCATCGGTAATGTCTTGATTCGAGAGAAGCCTTATTAAGGGGCCATGTGCAAAGTAGACCTGAACAAGAGAGGTGGTGGCTTCATCTGAGCGGGAGAGATTGCCCAGGGCGAGACACGCCGCCGTCTGGAGCTGGAGGTTCGAGCTCTGCAGCCAAGCAAGAAAGTTTTGGGCAACCGGGCTTTGAAGTGGATAGCATGAGGCGAACAGGTCGTTGCCGGTGATGTCTGCCAAGCTGACGAGAAGGCTAGAGTAAAGCTTCTTCAGGGACGCTTCCGTGTCGGCGTCATCAATTTCGAGCACATTGAAGTGAGTGTGAGCGTGGTAAAAGGTGGAAAGGAAGAGCTGCATCAAAGGTCCCTGGATCAGGTCGGCCTGGAACTTGTCATCGGCAAGGTAAGCGCCGGCCACGGAGACGAGAGATATGAAATCGTCAATGTCATCTCGAGACGGCAGACTCGTCGCCAGTGTGAGCAGAATTTCCACTGTTCGGGGACTTGCACGAGCTGCTTCGCCTTCTTGGCTAACAAGCAGTGCGAGAATCTTGCAGAAATAGGGGACGAAGACGATGAAGTTGGCAAGTGTTGGAGAGGACAAGAGATCGATGAGTCGCTGGTTGAGGTTGGCTTGTGAAGCAGCAAGCTGTGCAGGTTCTTTGAAATGGCAAGTTAGTGTCTTTACAGTCATTCATCAGACCTAAAGGCGTTATTGGGGCTCACCATAGTCGACTAGGATGTTGAACAAGACAGGAATTGTGAAGGGTATCAAGCTCTCATCTTGCAGGTGATTGATGACGGTAGCAAGGTGATTTCCCTGAATCACTCTCGCACGGTTCTCGTCTGTATCTGCACAAGAGTTTCCCACCAGCCGCAGGATATGAATTTTCAAGCCCTGCTCCAGATTGCCGCCAGCGAGGACACGAAGGAAGAATTCTAAGATGCCAGAATCACCAAATGGGCCTCGCCATGCCACTACACGAATACATATGTTGGGTCAGTCTACCGGTATAGCTCTTCTTCTACTTGGACATATCCAAGGACAAATTTCGCCAAATTTCGATCTATTGGTTGATTTTGATAGTGACTCACCATCTCTGCTGCCATCGCCCAGCTTCTCAGCCATGAGCTCTAGGTCTTCCTGCCCATGGGAGGTCCATACCTCACGACAAGCTGCTAGGAGTGGTATCAACAGCTCGGTTCTCCTCTGACGAGCGTCCACAGACTCTGTGGTTTCATCGTACTTGTCAGGAGAGACTTTGCTGCCTTCTCGCAGGAGCATCTCTTCAATCTCCTTTGGCGCCATGGCTGCTGTTGATGCCTTTCCTATTTTCACAAAAAACACGATATTATGATGTCTTGTTCTAAATTTCAAGAATATGGTAAGAGAACTCGCAATGAAGAGGCAAGGAGATGATTCGGAAATTAGATAATATATGCTTTTCGAGATGAAGTCTCTTCACACGCAAACCCTGCGAGGTGATGACGACTCTGTGCTGTTAGGCCAAATTCAAGGTTCCTCAGCCTCAGCATGAAACAGACGGAAAGCCCTAGTTCAGCCAAAAACGCGTATACGGCAGGCTTAGATTGGATTATGCAATTGCCGGAGAGTATTTTAGCTTCTTACTTTCCGGACGGGACAGACGACGGCAAATAGTATCAACGGATCCTGCCAATGGGCACGACGAACAAGGGCCTAGGCATGTCCAAGTAATTTATTAGTGAGATGGGCAATTGCGTGGCTCGTTCAGGGGGATCCTCTCGCTGTGGTGGGTGTGGCTGGAATTTACCGGGAACGAGGGGGCGGGGACTTGGGGCGATGAGTGAGCCTTACCGCGGTGAGCGTCAAAGCGTCTGCTCGGTGAGCGGCAGATCGTCGGGTAAAGGAGGCAAGTTTATCCCGGATAAGTCGCAAACTCGGAATTGGGAAAATTCAAGAGACAACGACTCTCGCATTCTCGGCCGCGGGACGGTGCTTATACTTGCTTGTCTTTTCGTCAGCCGCATTCTGCAGGATTACACAATCTCTGTGAAGGAGTGTCCTTAATCTGCTTCGGTTAGCTGTACTGGCTTCTCCATCACCATGGTAGGTCTTGCACCAATTTTTTCTTTACTTGCCGAGGCCCCGGAATCACACGATATTGCGACACCAACATGTTGAATATCTGTGACAACATGGCTGACCCTGGATCACTTTGTAATAGGCGCACAAATTCGTCATCACAGCCTTCCTCACAGGCTCTCGCATCCTGGGACGGTCCTTCATGGCCGCCTACAAACAAGCCCAGGCCTCGTCGCAATATCAGCGTGCGCAAGCCAAGGCGACTGGCGTCAGCGCTTCAGGTCGAGCCTCTCTAACAGCCGGCATGACCCTTGAGGAAGCTTGCCGCATCCTGAACGTCAAACCCCCCGCCAATGGCCAGGCCAACGTCGAGGAGGTGCTCGAGCGGTACAAGAGACTATTTGACGCAAACAACCCTGAAAAGGGTGGCAGCTTCTATCTCCAAAGCAAGATTGTAAGAGCAAGGGAGCGATTCGAAGCTGAGATTGGACCCATACGAGAAAAAGCAGAAGCGGAGGCTGAAGCAAAGGAGGGGTGGAAGCCCAAAGTCTACAAGGATCAATGAGCAGGGTTGAAGCGGACGACTTATACGACTATGGTATAATACGGTGTTGTGTGGGAGAAGAGCTTACGCGGCAGTTCGATGTTCTAACTTGGAAGAGATGAGCGAGCCGCGAAGCTCCCCCTCCAAGGAGGGGTGGGACGACAACTCCAGATCCACCCTTTTGTATATGATTTCCTTTTTCTTTCTATTATTACCACATCTTCACTCGACAGTGGCATGGCACGGCGTTTATGGAGGAGGGAGACATCTAGAGGCTTCGAGGCCACCGGAGACTGGGTCTAGACGAAAACAAAAAAAGCAAGGGCGATTTGGAACTGACTTCAATACGCGGCTGTCAGCATGCTTGTACAATACGAAACGATGTAACATACCACCTGTGTAAAATTGAAATGATTAGATGAGCCCTCTATCTGTTTAACCGTGTTGACGTGTACTCTATTTGACAGCTCATGTTTTCCTACGGACAAGTCCCTTCCAATAGTCGAAGCTATTCTCATCACTCTGAAGGCTCCATATCTTGCCGTTCCCCCTTCCTTCAGAATCCGTCTCCTCAACACGCAGCATCCCCCAGTCGCGAGTGATGCCCAATACTCTCGCCTTGACACCACCTTCGGCCTCCAGCGTGATGGCCTGACCCGTGTGCAACCAGTGGCGGTAGTACCGTGACTCGAGGTCTTGGGAGAAGCCCTCGCGGCGGAACTGCTCGTAGATGGCCTCCAGACGGGTGAGGATGCGGGCGAGAAGGGTCTCTATGTGGAAAGGCGCCACGTTTTGTGGGAGCAGGTCAGAGAGAGAGGTTGTCGGACGGGGATTGGTGGCGTTGATGCCGATGCCGAGGACAACTTGGTATGCGCCGTTGAAGTAGCTGCATTGAGAGAGGATGCCGCCGATTTTGACGTAGGACTGAGATGATGCTGGCTTTGTAGGATCAAGGGCATCTGATATTTACGTTAGCATGAATTATATGTATAAGGCTATATGCATAGAGAAGAGAGATGGTAGAGCCATCATTGATATCTCATTTATTGTAACTTACATATATCATTGGGCCATTTCAACTTGACCGGCATCTTGTCATAGCCTGCATCATACGAGCGGATAGCTTCAACAATGGCAACAGCTGCAATGTACTGGATGAATACTATCGGCCGTGAAGCGGCAAGGTGAGCTGGGTGATTGATGACGGTAGAGAATAAGAGAGATCCAGGGGGTGCAACCCAAACGTTGCTTCCACGTCCTCGGCCAGCGACTTGGGTCGTAGCAGTAAATGTGAAGCCAGTTGGTAGTTTGCAGTTAAGCTTTGGGTTCCTTTGTGTCCATGAGTCAGTAATTGTATTGAATAGCCTTTTCAAGCGCAGTGTAGGAGAAAACGCACTTTTCAAGCAGAGTGTTGGTGCTAGTCACGACATCTCCGTAGAGCAACACATCCCCCCATTGATCAGCGCCAGACTCAAGCTTCCTGTACTTCTTCAGACTCGAGTAGAAGCGCTCATGGTTGAAGCGCGGTGTTAGTTCATCGCTGGGTAACTTTGTCTCATGAGCAATAATCTTCTTAATGATCGAGCTTGGGTCATCAATCGTCTCGACCTGTGGCAAAGTTCTTGAAAGCTCATCCAGGTTCAGCCCATCTGCTTGATTTATGATCTGGAAAGTATCCGCCTCTCCGCGGATATACTCGTTGCCATTCTCCTTTTCGATAGCGTCCCCCCAGTCACATAGCAGCTCCGTCACCTTGCCGCTCTCGAGAGCAGTAAGATGAAGGCTGGACAGCGAGGGGGGCGTATAATCATCCTGGACAACTTCGAGTCCCAATTCTGATAGAAGAGCCTTCAAAAAGCTGGTTCGGGAGTTGTCGTCTGCGGCAAGTTTGTCGACCAGCTCGCTATATCCTGGGATGTCTGGCTGCGCGTTGAGATTGGCTGGGGCAAATCTTGGAATATGTCAGCCGAAGCTCTCGCTTCACAAAATGGCCAATGAATGGTATAAATGACTTACTCCGGGTGAGGCCCGCTCAAAATTGCCTTGCCCTCTCCCACATAGCACAGAACGACTGCAGCCTTTTCGTCACCGCCGTCCACGTCCAAATCGTCCTTGTATGAGGCCAGAACTTCAATCTTGCGTCCCCCTGTTGGGCTTGCATCAACAAAGACACCGCCTCCATTATAATAGACGGCAAATTCGCCGGGTACTTTGTCTTTCAGGGACTGCTTTTCTGCCTTGACAGTAGCAGCTCGCGCTCCCTTCTCGCTCTTGTATTCGAATCCCTTGAAAGCCCCGCCACGACACGTTCCAGGGAAGAAACCAAGCTCTCTGCTGCCGATCACTTCCAATGCCTTGTTACCAACTTCAAATTCGCATCTGCTGCTGCCATAATACCCGCCTGCGCAGAGACCTAGATATGCCCCTCCTCGCCGGACAAACTCGCTGATGCGGCGATTTCCCTCGCCATTAAAGACCCGACAGTAGCCAAGATCAGCGCCTCCAGGGAACACAAGAAGAGCGCAAGTCTGGGCCCACGGCTCTTTTAGGAGGGCCGTCTCATTGATGGGGATGATGGCGTAGTTGGGGGATAGAAGCCGGCGGAGAGAGTACATGCAATGCCGCACAGATTCTGCCGTAGTCCCGGTGCCTATTGTTAAAGTGAGCAAAAATACTTGATACAGTAGATAGAAGTCAAGTGGAGGGGGAATATTGACCTGTATGGACCAGGATATTGAGTCGACTGGGCGCCATGATGCTTTGCTTTTCTCCGGCCGAAGTAACAAGTCACGCCACCTGATAATCAATATTTGCTCTTTTCTTCTCTCTTACATCAACCGGCGCTGCAACAACCCCGGAACCATTGACGACTTTTCGCAAGCCGCAAACTCTTTCGATATGCCCGGACAAACGCAAGAAAAGCCGCCAGCTACAGAGTCTTCAGCCGCGGCAATTGAGGATGACGATGAGCCGGATGAGTGGTGAGTAGCGGGTTAAAGCTGGCCGTTTGAAGAGGCTCCGACGCTAAGCCGTGGTTTTGCGAACTCTAGGGACAAGCGGATATTCAGCACGGGCTGCGCGGGTGAGTCGCGAGTTGAAGTCAATTGGTTCTATAATGTCTTTCTGGCCATTTGAGGAGATATCAAGAAGGAAAAGACGATGAAGATGAGACCAAACAGACATTTTCCACAGATTTTCTGCAGAATATCTCTCTCTTCTAGGGTAATTGGAAAACTGACTCACTGTTTGTGAACAGATGAAAACATGAAAATGACAGACTGCTACTACGAAAAGAAGGATTGGAGAGCATGTGCAAAAGAGGTAGGTATTTTGTCTTGTTCTAGAATAAGTCAAATTTCTATTGCACTTATGTTGAGTTCGAAGTGGTTACTAATTATTTGTGTTTGTGCCTTGTAGATGGAGGATTTCAAAGAATGCTGGAAGCAGCATGGTAACAATGAGCGAACCAGTACCAAGGATACATAAATGGCCACGTTATTCCAAATTTTATTTCCAACTCGAGGAAAAATGTAACAACAGTAAATAGATTATCTTGACTCACTTAAAACATTTATTTATAATTTTCCAACAAAGAAATGCCGATTTGTATTGAAATTCACCAGTGCGTCAAACAAACATTAAACAAAGAACAAACACAGCGGTAGCCGGAACTTCTTTTGACCGGGCCATATCAGCGATAACACATGAAATCTTCAGATGCCGTGAATTCACAACCATTGCTCTGGAACTCAAACATCGAAAGATTCCAGACTGCCAATCCATATTCGCCATGCTTCCCTCACGTAGAGCCTTTTCCGCTGCCTCCAGGCAACTCGCCTGCCGCTCCTTCAGACCGATCCAGCCATCAGCACGGCTCTATTCCACAGAGACATCAACTACGTCAACGTCAGAAGAGCCCGCAGCTAAGCCCACCTCCACTTTAGCTTCAGGGACGCCGAAATACGCAAAGCCTGCGCCCAGAGCGACCAAGCCGGCAGTCGCAGCATCTACACCGTCTCCCGCAGCATCTTACAGCGATGTTGTCTACCAAGCCAAGAACATTGCGTACGAGGACGCAAGGGAGGATGACGATGTGACGGACCCGGCCGCCGTGGACTGGACGAGGAGTTTCTACGGCATCTCGGCCCGACCAGTAACAGAAAAGCAATTCAAGGCCCTGATGCAGCCTGTGGACGAGAAGGACATCGAGGTCAAGCCCGACGGCGTCATCTATCTGCCAGAGATCAAGTACAGGAGGAGGCTGAACGAGGTCTTTGGTCCCATGGGATGGGGCCTGATTCCCAAGGGAGAGGCCGTTGTTGGCGATTCAATCGTGACCCGCGAGTATGCGCTCATCGTCGATGGCCGGTAAGACACTACCAATCGCTGCGTGCGTTACTCTAAGCCGTCTGCTAACGTTATTACAGCTTTGTCTCACAAGCCCAGGGCGAAAACTCGTACTTTTCCGCCGAACAGTTACCCTCTGCCGTCGAAGGTTGCAAATCAAACGCCCTGATGCGCTGCTGCAAAGACCTGGGCATCGCCTCCGAGCTGTGGGACCCCCACTTTGTCCGATGGTTCAAGAAGAATCACATGGAGGAAGTGTGGGTAGAGCACGTCACAACCAAGAAGAAGCGAGTGCAGTGGTATAGGAAGGGCGATGTGGATGTGTCATATCCCTACAAGGTCAGCAAATAGGGATCAAACACCGGATGGGGTGAGCTTCTTTAAGTCGCCGAGGGCGAATTTTACGAGGATTTGACGATCACCTTGGGAGTGCAAAATGTGCGAATTGCATTAAAAGGGACACCCCCGAAAACAACTACATTGATGACAACACGGGCGAGGAATGGACTTGTATGATACTTGTGTTAGAGAAACAGTTTTTGTTTGTTTGGTGCCATGCAGCAAGGTTTTGATTAGACCTATGGGTTGGATGTACACAAAAAAGGCATGTGGGGGCCGTTTTTACTCCCCTCGATATATCATGATTCAATATCTCAAAGAGTGTCCAAGTCTCCATACAAATTCATGTATAGCATCCACGCGACATGGCGGTAACAGGTGGTCTACGCGTTCAGTCTATACTCGCGGGCCAGCCATTTCCGATGTTCTTGTGCTTCCTAGTCTTCTAGTCCGGAGCTGTGGCCTGTACCCGGCTGCGTATTGCGACCCCAAGGCATCCACGAACCACCGTCGCCACCTCCAGCGTGACGGCGGCGGAGGTTGGCCTCATCTTCGGCCCCGCTCTCGGCATCAATCTTCTCAAAGTCGGTCTCGCTGCGGCTCTTGCTCAGTCCACTCCATCCGCTGAGCCCGCTGGGTGGCCTCTGTGTGACCTCTTCGTCGCTATCCATGTGCCTGGAGCGAGATCGGGACTGCGTCTGTCCGCCGTTTCGTTGAATCTGCGCCGCTTCACGATCCAGGGCTGTGAGAAGGACGTTGAGACGGTCCCGCTGGGAGGCGATAAAGGTCATCCTCTCGCCCGAGTCTTGTATGTGAGATGGGACGACTGATGATGACGATACGCCAGCAGCGTCGCTTCGTGCCCCCGAGCCACCGGTCGCCGCGGCTACGGCGCTGGCCAGCAGACCGAAGAGATCCGAGCCCACATTTGACGGGGCGGCAGGTCCGGTCGCCGTCGGAATGCTAAATCGAGCGAGGAGCGACTGCGTGTAGCTCTGGTAGGTGTTCGGAGGAGGAGTGGGAGGCTCGGGCTCACTCGGTGGCAGGCCCAGGACATTGACTCTCAAGTAGTCGATTGCCTTTCGGAAGTAATCGATACCGGCCGCCTTGAGACGCTCATGGGCGCTCGCGATGAACTCGTCGATTTGCGATTCATTGTCGCGGAGAAAGGGGTGGACGTATTGCTCGTATAGCACTCGGGCGCCCTGGGTTTGCGGTAGAATCAGGTATAGGAAGAAGAGAAGGCGGATGTAGCCATAGAACGGCACCCTTTAAGCCAAATGAATCAATATCAGAGCGTCACAAGCGGCGTGAGACGGACACGGAGGCGGCTGTAAAACGTACCACGCAAGGATGAAGTAAACCCACGACTCCACCAGCAGACAACAGCTGAAGACGACCCAGTACATGAGCCATGGCGTCAGTTGTGCAGGATCCGACGTCTTAAGAGCTTTGTAGGAAGCAAAGATGGGGAAGAGGAAGGATGCGATAGAGCTGTTTTGCTTGGGGCATTAGCGCTTCTTAGCAGTGACGGCATGGCGGGGCAGATAAAACGCACGATAAGAGCATCGCAAAGAGGTCGAACATGGTGGCGGGAGGACGAGGCCCGACGCGGCCCGTTTGACGTCCAGAGCTGGATTGAATATAGGTATGTAGAATAAAAATAGAAAGCGACGAGTAGTTTTAGGGTGCCTTTATTCGCGATCACTGTCACCGAGGGTTTGTGGAAGTAGCAGGTTATACAAGAAATTGAGTTGCAGCCGGAGGTCGAGGTTGGGGGTAAAAGGGCTTAGTTAGGCTCAAGGCAGCTCCAGCCCAGCAGCCCTTTTTGTTTGCGACTGAGCACCAGGGCCAGGTCTCTAATAGTGAGGCGATGGCAAATGCTGATAGCCTCTAAGTGGATTAGGCTCAGGTGGCACAACAGCCTCTCAGCAGGGATCAGTAGCCTGTGGTGAGGCCGGGAAAGGGGAAAGGGCAGCAGGATGGCTGTCGTGTGAGCAGCAGGGCGAGCACCTGAGATGCTGAAACCGGAAGAAGCGTTGCGGTGCAGAGTCGCGCAACGGCAGAGAGGCTCCCCGCAATTGCGAATCCGGCCGGTGATGTGCTCGTGACTGAGCCTGAAGCGGCTGTAAGCGTGTCTTCCGGACTTGGGGATGACGCAGTGGTGTCTACCTGAGCGGTAGTGGTTTATTAGGGGCGAAGAGCCGGAGCCTAGGGGATTTGTAGCAGTGCGACGTAATAGGTATTTGTTCCCTAGCGATGATTCCGGGCCGTGGAGGTGATTTGAGGCGCTGAGGAATGACGAGAGAGTTGCGTGAAAGATGCTGTGCTTACCCATCAAAGGACGGATCGGAACATTCACATGTCATTTGGATGCATTTATACAGGCACATGTAAGTATGCGGAGAAGCCCGTTTGAATGACAGCGATCTACGGAAGGAGCACTGCAAGACCACATGCAGGGACGCAATAGGAGGCTAGGCATATCTGTATAGTCTAAATTTAGCACCTCAAAATCAACAATCGCATATCCTCTGTGGCGCAATTGGCTAGCGCGTCTGACTGTTAATCAGGAGGTTGGAAGTTCGAGCCTTCCCGGAGGAGACGCAACACAAAATTATTTTTTGATGATTTTAATTCTATTTTTTATTATCAATTATCTGTTTCATTAACATATAATTCCGCATTGTCGAGGTGTGGATGTTGTGATTATCAAACACCCTCTTTTTTGCTCTTTCCCTTTTTTTTGCGAGATTATACAGTCATAGGTGCTATTTCGCTTGATTGCATTGCAGTTAGCAGGCAGCTGGCTGATTTGCAGTTTCCCACCTTGCACTTACTGCGAGCTTCATCACTTAGTACCTATATTTCCCAGAGATTGGAAAGAATTTATGTCATGACTGACTAAAGCATGGACAGAGTTAAACGCTTGCTATTTAATTACATACATCTTGAATTGCTCTTTACGCTTTCGTAAATATCAATTTCTCCTCCTCCACTAACCCTCTCCCTTCTTCCAAATCATAACCTCTCCCGACATTCTCTGAGAAGTGGTAACTGATAACAATCTGTTATCATCCCGGCTGCATGGAGATATTCATCAGATCAGTCAAATCCATTTACAGCAACTGGCGAGCCTGCTGCCACAAGTTCTGAACAAATTGGGATTGCAAAAGAGATGGCCCATATGTCCATGCTGCATATGCGCTGCCAAAGATGGCCAACCACGACGCTATGCCCCTGGCAACGAGGATCCTCTGAACAAATTGCATCGTCGCCGCGTCGTTGACCCAAGGAAACGGCTCGTCCTTTGGTGCGTCTTTGCCCAAGAATTCGCACAGCGGCCCCCAGCCGTCTTCGGCCGTCCAGACCAAAATCTTGCGGTTCCTCTTTTTGGCTTCCTCGAGCACATGCTTCTGGTATGCATCATAAAAGCCATCCAGATCCTTTGTGTGCCACCGCTCCGTGATTTGGTTCTTTGCTTCCTGGTGCATAAGCCAATGAAGACGGTCGTTTTTCACGGGCAGGCAGAGCAACAGATAGGTCCATGTGCGGAAAAAGGCTAAGCTGCTGTCCCAGCTTTGCAGCCAGGACTTGTCGCCTCCTTTGCGTTGGTTTAGGACCAGCGGGGCGTCTGGATACATGTCCATGAGATCATCGAGGAACCAGAAGCCAGGAAAGTCTGTCGTGGCTTGGTAACCATCGAAAATCTTGTGTAGCAGAGCCTGTCTCTTCTTTTTATCCTTTTCCCGCATGGCTTTGAGGACAATCTCGGCGCGCGTATTGCTCGGCATTACGTGGGCCATGTGCATGCAGGGAAAGAATCCAAGATGGGGGGATTCCAAAGCGGCCTGAAGCGAGGAGGTCGCGCATCGAGGAAGACCAGCGCCGATAACTCGCATCTGAGGACCGAGAGCCTGCCGGTCTGGGCCCGTGGTGTCGGAAAGGAAACGCATGGTGAGAACAAAAACAGACAGTCAGTTAGGCTGAATGGACAAGTACTCAAGAGGAGAGCTTGTGGTCGACGACACCACGACCTGGGATACCATCACTTATAGTATGCGACTGGACTACGAGTACATGTGCTAATATGATATCTTCACACCATCCCGTGGATAAGACTAACAAGCTAGCTTTGCTTTGCTTTCACCATTCACAGTCCACAGCATGCTCACCTCACCATTGTCTTTTTTTAGTGACAGATACTGTTGGCCAATTTAGTTGCGCTTCGTCTCTCCAGCTTTGTTTCTGACTAGGGGCTTAATAGCCAAAGATATGTCTATTTACAGTCAAGACCTTGACACGTTTCCACTAATACCTTGGTGCTTACCTACTTATTACACAGGTACTAATTCGACGTTGGATAAGCTGGGAAATGTATGGCAATTTGAATCGTGATTAATCAATTCGAGGCTTTAAACAATAATCACTAATCAAACTAGTACTCCTATGGTAGACGAGCTGGAGGTTTAGCGGAAGTCGCTGACGCCCGACGGACCATCGCTCGAGTTAGCAGTAGCTTAGAACGTACGATGCCGAATCCCTTGTCACTCGCAAGGAAAAGAGGATCAAATCTCTGCTGTTAGGGCTTATGTGGGCGGGTGAATTGAGGCTCCCGAACCCCTCTCATACGCTCTAAGGGGCCAACGTGAATGATTCATGTGCATCGTTCAGCTGCAGAGGCACCCCCTTGAATGACATTTGGGGCGGAGAGTATACATAGATGCCATCAGATTCTACGAACCGACCTGTAAAAGTTCATAAGATGGTGGGAACTAATCAATCTAACAGAAACTAGCTACCAATGAACGCAACGAAACGACTTTACATATTACAACCACACGCGGCACTGCATACCTGAGCTACATGTAATGACAAAATATCACGCTGTTTACATGTAAACAGGTTGACTAAGGGCTGAATGTTTTGGCTCTTACCAACATGCATATGTTCTACAGGACTAATACTACTTTGGCATTCTCGCCGTCAGACTCCAGTTAGGCTAGAATCAATAGCTGCAAACCCTAGGACCCTTTGTCTAGCGTCTTGTCAGCTTCAAGGCCGATCTGGCCAAAGCTCCTTTGCGACATCTCTCACCAGCCGCAGCTTTGCAAACATCTTCTCTTCAGTCATTCCCTCAGCTCCAACAGATACGCTGGCAAAGCCGCACTGCGGGCTAATACCAATGTTCTCCATGACTTCCTCGACGCTGCGCTGTTGGCCGTCTGCAATGATCTTTGCAGCTTCCAAGACACGCCGCTTGATCTCCTGAGAATCCTCGAGTACTGGATCTTTGGTCGTCACAACGCCAAGGACAACGTTCTTGTTCTTGGGAAGGAAGCGCAGAGGCTCGAAACCTCCGGATCTTGCGTTGTCGTACTCGAGGAAGAAAGTGTCGTAGTTGAGAACCTTGAAGAAGCGCTCGGCGATTTTCTCATATGATCCTTCACTGAAATGGACTGACTTTGAAAAGTTGCCTGTGGAAATCACACGGAATGGGTCATTATTCTGAATCGCAAAGGAATGGAACAGATTGGAAGGATGGCATCCTAACCCACGACTTACCTCGGCAGATATGCAGTCCAACATGGAGCCCTTCAGGACGATCCGCGATACAATCGTTATGAGCCTTCAAATATAGGTCAAACAGCTCATCAGGATCCACGCCGTCGTTGCGCAGCGAGTCTCGCATCTCCTCCGAGCAGAAATATGCCATCGTGGGGTCGTCAATCTGGAGATTGCGCAGTCCTTCGTTATACAATGTCTTAATCTCCTTTTGATATGCCACTGCCAAATCCGCAAAGAAGTCCTCGTCTGAGGAATACGCATCGGCGCTATAACACTTTCCCGGAGCCAGCCTCAAATGGAAATAACAAGCCGGGGGCATCGTGAATTTGCATTCTCCCCACTGCTCCTGAGGAACAGTGTTGCGCAGCAGCAGCCAATTTTCAAGATACGGGCTGCTGTCGTAGCTGATCTTGCCCTCGCAGATCGCAGCCATGGGATACTGCTGCCCGGATTTCTTGAGAGCCGCGATGGGCGGCGCAGAGAGGCGTGCTAGTTCCCATGGCACGGGGCTGACCTCGCGGAAACCGGTGAGCTTCTCGAAGAAGCCCGAGAAGTAGTACTTGCGATCGAACTCGCCTGATGACAGCGCCCTTGTGCCATTGAGCTGCTGCTTTTTGACGGCTTCCTTGATGGCGGTTTGTTGGACTAGGCGGAGCTCCTCCGCAGTGATTTCGCCTTGGTCGAACTGTTTCTGGTGGTCGGATACATAGGCTGGCCGAATGAGGGAGCCAATGTGGTCGGCGTGAAAGGGGAGTCTCGCCATGTTCAGATGATCACGTCGTTGGTGATAGGGCTATCCTATGATGGTTTGTCGAAGAAGACTTCAAATGAAACTCAATTTCGATATATGCTAATATTTTACAGCCTATTTATCTATCCATGACATCAATTGTGCGTGGGCTGCCAATTTCTTCAAACCACAAGATCGTCCTAGTTAGCAGCAAGATTCTCCAACTTGACTATCTTTCCCCGCAACTCCCGTCCTCAACTATCCCGCTTCATTTGCCGAGGGGGCGAACTAATGGCTCCGTCGATGTTCATCGAATCGTTGCAGCCGTCTCTGCATGAACATGTGTGATTTATCCTCTAGGGTTGCAGAACCTGCGGGGGACCTCGCTCCAGTGTGGCCGACACGTAGCGTTACACCAGGTTTGGACCCGAAATCGTCAAATAACGGCCCTTTTGACAGTTGAGTGTCAAGCGCATGCGATAGTCGAAACCACATCGTTGCAAGGATCATGACTTCATTCGGCCGGGTAAAATGGTTCTGTGGATGTGTTGAGGGGCTACCTATTTTTCCGCGGCGCCAACTGACCCGATTCAGCGACATGCCACAGCCCGTGTTGGACAGGGAGAGACAACTTGTGATCCCGTGTCACTGGGTCGAATGGATCGTAGGACTCCGTTTTATTGGTCCCGTCATGCCATTTCTAGACATCACTGTCTTTGATTCTAGAAACAAAGTTCAATCTGCATTTCTTCTCTTTGTCAATGGGGATAGTCATGGGATCTATGAGCGATATGGATTTTGTTCGTGGATGATAGGGTAAGTGAGAATTTACTTTCTGGTGAAGAAAGTGACGGTGCATTTGATTGTACGGTTCTTAATGAGTAGTTCAGGCGTGATAATGCTATTTTCCTACGATAAAGTTTAGACTTACGGGATGTGTTGATAGGTCGAGCTTCTACACAAACATAAATCCTCTACAAAGACCTTTACAATAATATTGATATACTCTGTAGACAAAAACATACACCAAAAGTTTACGATTGGTCCCTTCTGCTACTTTCATAATAAAAGCCTGATGTTGGACAGAATGGTCCTCTTTGTGTGGTGTAAATGGTTCCCATCCATCCCTCAAGTCCAACCGGCCTAGTGTCCTATTCCCTTGCATCAAAATCAGAGACAAAACCCACATCGACGCGTTTATCTCACAACGCCACCGCGTTGAAGCTTACTCCAGTATCTTCTCGCTGAAACCAATGTCTTCATCGCGATAGCTGAGCTGAGATTCCTCATTGTTTTCGAATCCACCACGATATCGATTCTGCGGTGCGTGCCATATCCCATCGTCGGACTTCAATGTTTCTCTAGACGAGACACTTTATTCAGCTGGTTCAGCATTGTGTTTTCTCGGCATGAACAAGGTGGCATTCCTTATCATTGAAGATATACCAAGAATTGGGCTACAGATTGCTTGGAACTCATTCGGCTTGCCTCTGTCTGTTGGGCTGAACGACAAGCCCTCTTTAGCTATGTGATATGCGGGTCAGAGCTCGGCTGCATGTTGGTCTGAATATTTATAGCTTTTCATGCATAGGAATTTGGACATCGGCGCTGTCATAGGCGTTCCTTATATGACTTACAGCTGAATGTCTACGTATCTGGCTACTATAGAGACGTGGAATCTGAGATGGTTTCCACACTAGGAAGAAACTGGCCTCGAAGAATTCCAAGAGAGCATACACACTAGCCTCATGGTTCTCTAGTGGAATCATGCCGTGAGACATCAAGAATGCTGGCACGCCCAGAGGTGGCAAAGGCTGCGCTCTTCACGAACAACGCAGATCGCAACCCGGATGATTATGCAAAGCATTCTTTAACGTGGGTTGTATTGGTATTCTTGATGTGACGTCTAGATTTATAAATAATGGTAGACGCTCCTCCTGAAAGCACAAGTCCTTCATCACAGCAAGTACTAACTCAGCAGCAGTACACTCAAATCTCGGATTTCCTTCCTTTAGAATCTGAGATATTTTAGTCACTCTTTTATTACAAGACATTCTTTTCTGTTCAATATGCGTTCGGCTTTGATGATCAGCCTGGGCGCCCAGCTCGCCTTGGGCTACTTCACGAACTCCTCGGAGCCTCTGCAGGGCAAACTCGATGTTCACCCGTTACTTGTTGGCGACTTCAGGCTCTTTGGATGTGTGGCATCCACGGCTGGCTTTCCCAACTTCAAGAAGGTTGCTTCTACGAATCTCATGAACCTGGACTTCTGCGCAGCTAGCTGCCCAGGCAAGTTCTTTGGCACTTTCAACAGGTGAGTGTTTTATGGAAATATTGTGTCCTTGCCCACATGTTGATAATGATTTATAGGGATTGTTATTGTGGGGATGAGCTTGATTTTGAAACTGCGGGCAAGATTGACGAGGATCTGTGCAACACTCCTTGTCCGGGAGATAAGCATCAGACCTGCGGTGGTCTCGACGCTGCTCGTCGCCTAGCTCTGGAGAAGCAGGAACCTCAGTCTGTTGTCTTGAGTTTATACGTTAGAATTCATGGTGAGGAGCACCATGATGACCACGAGTATCAACATGACGACCACGAGTACAAGCACGACGACCATGAATATCACCACAACGAGACTGAGTACCATCACGATGATAATGAATATCACAACGACGGTCATCAATGGAACAATACTTATGGAACTAAGCCCACTCGCCCTTACCATACCTTCACAAGCACCATCACGAGCACCAAGACTAGCACCATCACATCTTGCCCGTCTTGGGTCGAGCACTGCCCCGTCGGCCACAAGACTACAGAAGTTGTGACCGTCACCACTGAGCTCTGCCCCAAGCCCGAATGGCACAAGAAGAAGATTGTCTGCTACGGAGGCCACTGTGCCCCTGAGGAACCCTGCCGTGAAGAGCACTGCGAGCACCACCGCGTCATCTGCAGCGGGGATGACTGCTATCCCGAGGTCTGCACCGACAAGGATGAGTGGCATAAGCTGGTCATCTGCGATGGCAAGGATTGCCGCTACTACCAGTGCTCCGGCGAGGAGTGCAACTCCAAGATCGTCTGCTACGACGGCAAGTGTGCCAAGGAGACATGCTACGGCGAGGAATGCCACAAGAAGTTCGTCTGCAAGGACGGCGAATGCGGCCACGAGCACTGCAACGGGGATGATTGCCACAAGTATGAAGTCTGCAATGGATCTGGCGCCGACTGCAAACCTTGCCCCCCTTGCAACGGCGCAGACTGCCCTGTTCCTCCTCCTCCTGCGCCCAGACCTCAGCCTCCTGCTCCCACTCATGGCCATCCTAGCCCGCCTAACCCTCCTGTTCACCCTACCACTGGTCACGGCTGGCCTCACCCGACCCAGCCTCCCGTTGTTGCCGGCTCGACAAAGCTGGGCGCCACAGTCTTGACTGCTTTGCTGAGCTTCGTCTTCTTCTTGTAAGTGGGCTATTAGGTTACGGGATAGCTAGAATTTCGATTCCTTTCGCAAGGGGGAAGGGTGTGAAATGGTGAGGGACTAGATTCAGGGGATGTTTAGATGATATACTGGAGCTATATTGTTGATTTACTCTAGATGGACAATAGTGTAGTGTTAGACACCGAAGCTTCTACACTCTTCCAATGACATTCATTTTATTCAAATCTCTCATTTTTCTTGAACCGTTCGCTTACCAGCATTGATATGGTGTCATTCCATTGTAACCCATTTCAGATGCCTCAATGTGAAGCGACCCAACACTATCCGACGGAATAATGACTCGTTTCTAATTTTGAACAATTATGCCACTTTTCTTCGGATGAAGTAGGAAAAGGAACAATAAACTACATAGATACGGAACACATCCGATTAGTCGGCTATCCACCATCGGGGAACTCACTCATTTCCACCATCAGAAAAAAGGAGGACTCAAAGCTGGATGACACGAGCAACCCCTGCATAAGCCACATGCCTCCAACAAGCGAGGAAGAAAGCTGATGCCTAACGGTGGCAATGGCCCGTGTGTTCTTCAAAACAAGGCGATCGATGGGAGCCACTATGTCGGGTCTGGGGGCAATCTTGACCCAACGTGTGTTGCGCGAACAGTTCCGACGCTATGGTTCAGCAATATCCCTTGCATAATCATGTTGCTAGTTCCAACGGTGGTCTGGAATTGTCCATTCGAACCTTATGAATCTCGTTTTACTCCAATATTCACATGGCATAGTAAAGTCAGTGACATCTACGACTGGAAAGTCGGCCATGAGCAATTCAGGTCAATGTATCCTAAACACACCAGCGGACGTGTCTAATCGGGTGCGTAGTGGCTCTCCGGTTTCAAAGCAGAGAGGTGTTTATTGGCTAGCGCGGGGCAACAGTCGAATGATAGCGAACAAAAGAACCATAGTTCATGGTTTGTTGGATGGGCATTAGGTTTTCTCCATGCCTTGCCACGGAGCATCACTCGGACCACATTGTGGTTGATGTGTCCGGATGATATCGGCCAACCCCCCGTAACACGAAACACGAACCCACCGCTGTAAGGTATGAGGTCAAGGCAGCAATTTCAGTTATTGAAAGCAAAGGGGAAAAGACATCTAGATGCCAAGGCAAACTAGAACAGAATGAGGCTTCGTACCAGATAGCTTACCCCCTCCTAACCTTGATGAAGCGACATGTAGCGATATGACCGGGCGAGGACTTGTAGCAAAGAGATGCATGGCAACGCGAAGGGCTTGAAAATACAGTTTGGCTTCGGAAGTAGGGTTATTCGCACTCATGGGCCGAGTTCGCCACCAGACTAGCTGTTATAGATAACCATCCAAGGATGATGATGCAAGCGTCGCTGTCAAATATCAACTCAAACGCTTGAGCTCGACCAACGGAGAATCCACCTAAATTCGTAATTATTCAATTCGAGCCTGGGCCGTAAGACATGAAACCTTTCCAATATAAGTAGTTGCATGCGGTGTTGGGATACTATACTGTAGGTCAGCATCATACTTCAGGCGACAGAGAAACATTTATGCAAGAGGCTACTGTAAGCAAACAGCGAACTTGATTTTAATATGGGCTAGACTCGAGGCTAGGCCCTCATGACATGAAAGGGCGTTCCGAATTACCGAGACGCAGGAGACCAGGGCCTGCTAGCAGCGCCTGGGACGCAGAGAATATTGAAGTCTGACCAACTCCATCTGTGGAGGGAATGCCAATTGAAGGCAAAGCAACCCAGCAGAACAAAGGTCTACGTAAGGGATCCCTGCAGCGGCTTGCATAAGTGCTGGCCAGGGAGGTATCAGGACGTAGCCAATCATGCAGCCATCGACTGGCCTCTGAGACGCAAATGGAAAACCTTGCATTGGAAGTCTCAGCAAGGACATATACCCTACAGCACGTGCGATTTCGAGAACACGGGAATACCTGTACCTGTAGGATACTCCGAATCGCATTCGTGGCTTGCCGGGCTTGTGGCTCTAGTTTGGCATAGGCTGTAGTGGAGCGAGCAACGAGTGGGCTTTTGGAGATCAGCAAGCCATGGAAATTGCCAATTGCCAGCGTCGAGGTGGGTAAGATGAGTAGCCCAAAGATGAGGAGGCGTTTAGCGTTCCTTACTGTCGGGTCGGCACAAAATGTCAAAGCCGAGAGGAGCCTTTGAGATGAAAATGGGGGTCGCGAAGCTCACTAGGGGCGGAGCCAGTGAGAAAAAAGCCCATGCCACCTAAGCAGCCAATTTGATCCGCAAGAGGGGTTCGTTCGTGTCTGCAAAGCGTCGGGTTGATAATGCAACGGGCTCAGCCAATCGTCGAGTCGTCCAGCGAGAGAGTCTTGCGATTCGTGGACGAGGAGGACATGTAACGTAACCAGATCAACCAACTCAAGGTATCTCTAGGCAAAAGAGCACAGAGAAGATAGACGCAGAGGAACCCGTACGCTGTATGTATTCGTACTGGCCAGTAAAGACAAGGAACATGACATGAATGACTTGGCATGGACAAGGGCTTGGCGGAGGTTGTGTTGGCTTCAAGATGGAGAAAGCTGTGGATGAAACGGCGAGGCGAATTGAGAGAAATTGCTTGGTATGCTACCTAGGTAGGTACCTATGAAGGTGCTAAGCGGTATCCAATGGCAAATTGCAACCGTGCTGCTGCAACGGCAACTGCAACTGGAGGCCGCACCTGCCGTCCATGGACGAAGCGAGCACAAGTCGAGGCATGCGCTACCGAGGGAGTACCTGCCTGGGTTCGTACTGTCCTGTCCTTTTCCTCGTACTATCCGTTATTGGATGCTGGCTGGCAGATGCAGCAGGAAAGCACGGCCCAATGGGCTAATTCGCATCGGAAGTTAGTGCCTTCCAAGGCTAGCACGAGCATCAATTTTCTTCAGTTGGTGTGCTCTTAATTCCGTCCGCACACACAAACTTGTTCCAACACTCGGTTCACGAGATGGCGAATTGCCACGGAGAAAAACTTGATTTATTCCTTGTTTTACGCTCGTTATGTGCCGTTCCGACCAACTGAAGAAACTGCCTACTAGTGTCTGTGCTGTACTCGATAGTGCTGCTACAAGAGAAAAAAAAAATCGTTCCATCAACGGCGGCAGTCAGACTGTTGGCTTGGCATCCCGCATTCGTCGACGCCTTACCGGACTCGAGCACAGGCATGGAAGGACTGGAACAATTACTGTAAAAAGCAGGGCTCCGCGTATTTTGATGAGTAATTTGGAATGGAGGTTACACACAGTGCCGGATGCTCTGACTTGGGTTCTCAGCGCTGCGGATCAACTTGGCAAATAGGCTGAGTCGGAGCAACAAAAGACAGATTGATAATTCTCCGGAGCTTAAACACCCACAAATCTGCTCCAGGTCCAATGAGTCTACCTGCTTTCTGCTAGAGCCCGGCCGCCACTCATCATGACGGCGGAGAGCAGAGTCACGCCATTATCGCGGACCGAGTCAATGGCGCTTTGTCGACCTCCAACGTCGAGCCCATGCTGCTGCGGGAATATGCAAGCAGTCGAATTGAGGCTTCAACTAGTTGCGCTAGAGGCTCTAGGCATGTTCTGTATGGGGCTGGCGGTTAGCTCCAAGCCAAAGCTTTGTTGCTCAGCCAGTTGCGATTTTGGTGGAAGATGACGCTGCGGGCGCTATTGGCCTACCCCCGAGAGAGGAAGACCATCACCTCTGGCGACATACGAGCAAGGAGTTGCTCGGAAGATATCACCCATGCATGACGACATGGTCAATGATTGTGTTAGCGTCCTGAATGGGACCGTTGTCGACAATCCTTAAAAAGCAGGGAGACAAAGACTGTACCTTGCGAAGCATGGAGAGCAAGATGCGAATACCGAACTGCGGAGTTGGAGTGCCGAGTTTGCTGCATATCTGGAGTTGGATGGGGCCCGACTTGATCGCTATCATACCGCCATCTCCATCTCCAGAGTCGTCGGTAATCCGGTATCATTCACTCCGCTCGGTTTACCCTCTCATCTCTTTTGCACCTTGTTTCCTTGCAACTTACAAAGACAAACACCGTGGATCGAGCCGCGAACCGTGGTGACAAGCCTTAAATCTGTCTAGCTTCTCTATGCTGTGTCTTCTCAAGGGACCCTTCGTCCAGCCCCTGTCAATGTCAGCTTCCCCGTGTTCCTGACGCCGCGGACAGAAGACTCCGCTACAAAAGCACATACACGTACTCCGTACTGTACTGGTATAACGTCGCCCTGCGGTTTAATTTCTTTTCCTTTGATCTGGCCCCCTGTCTTATCGGTGCGGCAAAACGAGTTGGAAGAGCTTCTTTCTCGCCATCTTACCCCTTCCTACAACCATCAGCCTTCCCCGACGTTTACTCTGTACAAACCATGGCTCTGCCCTGACGATGATTGAAGTGGTCTCTTGATCTTCTTGCTAGTTGCCATCTTTCGCCCGACTCCTTGCCGTGCAAGCGCCGTGCGAGCGCCGTGCCCGACTCCTGCTACGGCCTGCCAAGACCGAGACAGCAGGCCTCTCTGGTCCGTGAAGCTATTCGCTGCGTTGCTGGCCTGCAGCGCTACTGCAAGAAGCTGCCACCTTGCTGTGCGTGCCCCAACCGTCTTCAACTTGGACACTGGCCCCAGTATCGTCTCCGTGGGCCGGGCCTAGCGCCGTCTGGTCGGTAACCCACCATCTCTCAGAGTCGCCGCTCTGTGAGAAGCCTACTTTAGTTGGCGATGCCCCCGGTAGGCTAGACGATACTGTAGCCGTACATACGCACACAGCCATTTCGTGCTTGCCGACAGGTTGATCCCTTACAGCCGCTGTCGAAGGTTGTCTAGCTTATCACCAGCCAGCTTCCTTCTAGAGACTGCAGATCGATCTTCAACTTGGATGGGGCCACAGTATCGCCCAGCTACCGCTCGCATTCGCATTATTACGTTTATTTGTATACATATCGCCGCCCACCAATTCGCTTTCTCAAATATTACGACTTTTTGACTTGGATATCCAGCCATATTTCTGCAGACTATCTAATTCAACTGGACATTGCCCTTCACGCACACAGCTATACGCATAGACAAATCTACATCATTTACATCGCCACAACTCTTCACAATCGCGTCACCTATCTGTATTCTCATCATATTAAAAAAGCATGGTGGACGACGACGCAAGTAGCGGGCCAGTCCCAACAACCCGTCCCGTTTGCCCTCCGTCACCCACCTCGACCAATTCAGCCATCACCGTGGGCACATCTCAAGACGCGGTTCGCATCAAAAATATGGAGAAAGGCGAATATATTCCCGATGATGACAGCTGGGACGACACGCGTAGTCTCACAGAAAGCATTCGTCAACACATTATCGACGGTGGCCTACGCTACCATGCCTATCACGCTGGGCAATATGCCTTCCCCAACGACGAGACAGAACAGTACCGCGACGACCTCAAGCACAATCTGACCATCCATCTCTGCGAGGGCTCCTACTTTTATGCTCCTGTTCATGAGCGGCTGCAGAAACCAGGCGCTGAAGTTCTCGATTTAGGTGGGTCTCTCCGGCGCCAAACATTCTATGCCACCGACTTTATCATTCGTAACCTCTTTTCCGTATACACATATCACTTTGAAACGCTCATTCGTGGACTAATGGTAGAAAACAGGTACCGGGACAGGGAAATGGGTCATCGAGTGTGAGTAAATCCTGGCGAGATTGAATGTCAATGCTGCACAATTCGTCAATCTGGAAAGGGGAAAAGAAAGCCCCGAGCATATGATAGCCCTAGTCTCATATTTCTAACTTCGCCTTCTAGTGGCTGACATGTATCCAAATGCGACATTCCACGGCATGGATCTTTCGCCCATTCAGCCTGACTGGGTCCCAGAAAACGTGCTCTTCGTTGTCGATGACATCGAGCATGACGCTGGATGGACGTATCCCGAAAATTCCTTTGATTATATTCATATTCGTCACACCGTCCACTCTATAAGAGACCGAACCGAGCTGTGGGATCGGGTTTACAAGTGAGTTTACCTGTTTCTCCAATTTCCGCACTCTCTAACATGACCGGTTTCTCTCTTAGGCACCTGAAACCCGGTGGTTATGTCGAGGTTCAAGAGTTCCAGTACGCTGCCCACTGTGACGACGATTCGTGCAACGAGCCATATGCTTGGCGTGACTTTTTACGATACTTGACGGATGGTCTTGCTGTCCTCGGCTCAAATCTCCATGGCATCCTGAATGTTCAGGACGAGCTTGCCGCTGCTGGTTTCCAAGATCTTCACCGATTAGATCTAAAGTGCCCCAACGGCCCATGGCCAAAGTCAAGGCGTCTCCAAGAATGCGGCCACATCCTCCGAGATGTCATCCTGTGGGGCCTCGTCGGACTAGCCAGACGGCCGCTTCATCACGGGCTTGGATGGACGCCCATCCAGATCGAGATGTTCCTCGTCGAAGTCCGCAAGTCCGTCATTGCAGAACGTAATGGCCTACCAAAGTTCCATTCATATTTCCCCTTTCATAACATATACGGCCAAAAGCCCCTGGATGCTGCTTGAATATGTGGCTTGGCCGCAACTTATAATAGCGCCTATTATTATGACGACACATGATTTGAAAACATCAGCATAAATACGTGGTCTAGGGCCTAGACAGTGGTGTCTAAAATGGGCTTGCTGGTCAATCAACGATTAATGACACATGCTATACCACTATCACGCATTTCTATCTAACGACTTAATTACCAGACCAGACGAAAAACTCCCTCCCTTCTCAGCCCCTTTTATAGCCTCTTGATATAAAGATGCCCCTTACGTCTGGAATACCCTAGGAGTTGCATATAATAGATGGATGGATTGATATGGCGCACAATGGAGTTGTTGAACTTAAAGCGTGGCTGAATGAGATATTGTTTGGGGTCTAACATGTCCCCTCTTTTAGAACCTCGGTATTTAGATGCATGGCATTGGTGTCGGGATTTTATTTTTTGCATGTAAATATAACGATTACGAGCGAACATTCAATGGCTACAGTGCTAATACCTCAACTTATGCTTGTGATGGTGCATGCATGTACTTTCACAGTGTTCTCTATGTGCAAGACATTTCTTATATGTATACATGCTACAGTAATGCATCCGGAAAAGCCAATGTATCAACTTTTGCTGCCACAATATGCAGCAAGCAAGAACGTTCAAGAGAAGGACGTATCATACAAATGCTCCCGGAGATAACTAGCGGATACAAACATACGAGTATATGGCCAACTGAGCCAATCTGACATGCAGGGTACAAGACGGTTCACGCCCCCTTTGTGGTATAACGGCCGAGAGGAGCAAAAGCCGAAATCTCCGCTTGATTCTGCTGGAACCGGACCAACTCTTGTCACATATATTGATATTATGACATATTTGTGCTTTAGAAATCAGGTGTGGAGATGTTTGTATGTGCCTGGTTTGCTGGCTGGGTTAATCTGTGCATGCGACGAGTAAGACCTAGCGAAAGCCTTTATGGGGCTTGCGTTTCCTCCCCCCCTTCCGTTGCCGGGATGCCATTGAAGCTTGCAATGGGGTAGTCTAGGTTTGTGGAGGTTCTCTGGGTAGGGGGATGTTACCGATGCGTCTTGCGTGGAGATGGTTATTTGCATGGGGCGTGGGGAGACGGGGAGGCAAATCGATGGTGAATACGATTGTCATAGCATGGCTTGATGCCTTGAAGGAGTAAGGGGGGAGGTAGAGCTGTTGGTGATAAAGAGCGATATTGAGAGATGATAATGAATGATTATTGGCACGGATAGATGAGGGAACTGGAGTTTGTCTGCCCGTGGGTGGAGATTTTGTCGGAGACGGCGACTCTGGTGGAAAGGCATAAGATTGGTTGGGTCATGTCGAAATTAATCCGCGTAAGATGCTTATTTAGCATTGAATACCTCGGATGCCCCATATTTAGTGATTCGGGGACTTTGTACGGAGACTAAATACCTGAAGATGTTGGAGAAGGTACCGATATTATGTGGGCGCTCTGTCATTTCTTCAAAGGGGGCACTGTATTGTTCGGCGGGAAAGGCAGCTGTTTAGTGTTTTCTTCTCCCCTCGAGGTTTTGTATGATGATTAATAGCTAAATTATTAATTTGTTGTTTGTAAGTGTTGTTTCAAACCTAATTGATCCTTTGCTAGATGAGGGAGGAGAAGTTGGTGTCGACTTAGCTTGGAAACGATTTACATTGGACCCTTGTACGGAAGTCATCCGATACAAGAATAAAAGAGAAGGTCATTAGCTTGAACAGATCTCTTGCTAATCACTTGATTGATGAAGCTTATTCTACATGGGTATATTTAGACCTTGTCTCTAGGTAGATCTTCTCACGACCGTAGTGAGGGGGTGGATGCGAAAGGACATACGTATATACGTATATAATGCATTCACGTTATACCAACAAGGAATAAATATGCACTAGAAGGTTTAATTACTTCTAGAGACGGTATAATTGTTTCTATTTACGTGTTTTTACTTCTACAGATATACACACGCCTGGCTTCTACAAGGGGAGTTGTGAAATCCCCTCCAAAAAATGAACATATCCTCCCACCATGTCCAGCTGTGATAATTGGAACAGATGAAGAAAATGATCAAGTGAGGATCTGTACTTATTTGTGACCATAATGTTCAATTCGGTAAAAGCTTTCTCCTATATGTTCTCAGTGTTCCCCACGGAAGGAGGACTACGTTGAGAACGACTAATGGAGGAGCTTTTGCAAAAACAAGGGGGTGCATATTAACAGATGCGAGATGCGCTGAGAGTCTTCAACCTATTTGGGATGAGATGATCAGACTAATGACTCTGTGGGGGAGTTTGATGAAAGATACCTGGTAAAATTGGGTGCTTTGCTTGGTTTGGCGATCATTTTATCATCAATACCTTCGGGGAACTACTCGAAGTCTAGTCGGCATAGCAAATTTTAACGGTGAATAAGAATAGTAGTTCACAATCATAGTTCTTTGAGACATAGTGAATTGTGAATTAACAATACAACCTTTTTAATGAGCATACTCACAAACCTAACCCTCGTGAGGAGAGTGTAGCCTTTGCGCGGCCATGACCAATTTTCACCAGCGAAGTTTCTAACATTGCGGATGGAAACACAGAGATTGTTATGGAATACCACACTATTACATCAAAGGAGCAATTGGCAAGTTTATGGTAATTATTGCAACGGTATCTTTTATTACAAAAGATCATTCGTGGCAAGTTACCAGTGCAAAGCAGATGTCACGCTTCCTTCATCACAAACTTATGTACCACAAGCATAGAAATGGACTTCGCTGTGATCCGCTAGCATTCATGGAATGGGGGCAAGTATATGACTTGGCTCAGAAAAACGGCTCTAGTATCACCCCAAATCTGTTATAAGACAGGAGCTATCATGAGGAACATTTCCGAATAGTAGCTCAATGGTCTAGATGTACGATTCCTGCTGATCGCAACTCTGGCAAGAAAAGGAGAATGAGGCAAGGAGGCAAGCTTATTAGGTTTGGCTGTGAGCGAAACTGTCTTTTGAAACATGATAAGAGCAGAGAGTGTAGGTATTGGAGTTGATACAACATCTTCCTGTCATCCGCCTCACAGTTTTGCGACAAGTTCATACGTCCAACGGTGAATTTTCGCTCGAACTACAAAAGATTGCAAAATATTAATTATCTCAAAAATCTTAACTTGAAATACCAAGCCCGATGCAAGATTAATGGCTAGCTATAATTAAAAACGGCATTCACTCAACCATGAAAGAGTCCTAGACTAGTGTTCAAGAAGTCCAATGCATATTGAGACTGCGAGAAAGTGATAAACGAAACACTCGTCGATAAAATGCCGACTTTACACCAAAAGCTTAAAATAACTTCTTCTTATTAATGTACTAGACCCCATTAGCGAATACTCAACATTCAGCATGTGATCCTCCATATCGTGTGTTGGTATTGAGGACTTAAACGAGAGATGCCAGGCCTAATACTACAATAGCTCAGGGGTTAGACCAAAGACTTACACCAAAGAGACGTGCGTAAAAGTCCTGTTCCATGCCATAGAGTCACAAACTAAGCGCTTAGAACTAGCCATGCTCAAGCCAAACAAAAACAGAGTCCAAAAGGACAAAGCTCCGAGTCATACTTACACCACCATCACAAACATCCAGATGACGTTGATCAACCATCTGGAACACCCTCAAACTGACTCAGTTCTTTCATGTGCTCTCAACCAAAGACATCAATGACATCAGGTGATTGCCCCAAACACTCACCCCGGGTTGACGCTTCCACTTCCAGCCCAAGGCAGACTCGGACAGCCACCCAGCGGTGAGCCACTCCAACCTGAGGCGCAACTCATTACCTCAATCTTCAATTCCATAACGCCCATTTACTCAATATCATGGCAAAAATGTCGTCTTTCTCCAATCATATGCCAGATAAATCCCTTAACAGCAACCCAGTGCGAGACATCTTTCCAACCATCCACCTTTTTCCTCAACCTCCTCGCCATGGGTAACGACGACGCATCGCCACACTTAATCGTACGCCCCCCATCCAAGAAAATGCTCCTCTAGCACGAAATGGCTGGGAAAATCACACATCAAACAGGCTCCTAATGACCAATAGTTCCCATATCCCAGTCAAGGCTTCCACAAAAGTTCAAGAAAAAAGCATCCAATCTACGCGCTCCAAACCTCTTACACGGTGACTCTTTTCTCTTCTGATGATCCCTCGCGTCACATAAAAAAAGAAAAGAGAGAGAGAATGGGTGGCACGTGAACACGCTGACGCGCGAGTTCGCAGGAAGTGTCAATGAGAAGCGCGCAGAGACGCCTTTCTAGCTTCGAATACGCGCGACGCCATTCGCTGGATTGACTTTTTACTTGCCACCTATTTTTGGCGTATCTGAAACCTACCGTGACCGGCTGCTGCCTGTCTTAGCTTCCTTCACGTCTCTTCACGTCTTCCTACTACTTTTTTTTTCGCCTCACGACGCGGGTCTTTTTGATGCTTCGAGACGATTCGCGTAGAAAAAGAGAAGGCTTCCAAATACGCGCGTCTTTTCTGTCTGCCTCCCCCCCAACCACCCCATCAATTGTTTGGCTCAGAGCACGTTTTAGCCCCTCGTGTAAAAGGCAAGGGAGGGGGGGGCGTGATAAAGTCGCCTCTCGTGAATCCCATTGCTAGAATACTACGTGCAGCATGGAATTTTGCTTCCTGGTTGTGATTTACGCGCCGTGCTTTGATAGCAAGCAGAAGCAGGCAGTGTAAGTCTGTGACTCACCAACCCCCTTGCCTCCCCCATGAACAATCCCCCCAGCCATCGCATTTGTTCGCGTCCCGAGAACCTGGGCCTCAAACATTTGGAAACTACCTATGAACTCGCAACTACCGGGTATCCATTTGCTAGCAACATGCGTCGCCCTCGTCGCACTCAAGGTTGCGTCGCGCGTGGCTGATCGAGAGGGTGTACGGCGTATGGAATATCAGAAACTGCAAGCCCCGTTTTGTGCCTGATCCGGCCCTCCGTTTGCCAGAGTCATTGCGTCATGCTTGGATACTTTTTGTCATCCGTCGCAGCCACATCAGGACAAGTTACTCCAATAGGCAAACGGAGAAATAAACTTATTGGAAAAAACCAACAAAAACGCTTCAGATCGACAAGCCAGTACGCCGCACTTGTTGGCGCCCAAATAGAGTTGCCTGAGGACCAAAAACCGGCTCCGTTTCATAGTTTTCATATGGGCAGGGCGCTATGACGTAACGCCGCCTGTGCCCTGGGCGTCGCAATTGTGGCGGCGGTCCCGGCCGCTCGGCCGAGTCACGTGCAACCGGGACCTGAGATCACATGCACAGCCACCCGGCACTCCACTCCACGTGGCTGGGCGAGCCCATCTCTCTTCTCTCCACGCCGTCTCTTGTGGTTTTGAGCTTGAGCAAGCTCCAGACGCCCGTCCCGCTGGCTCCCGGGGGCACGCGATCTAGGTTACAAGTGCCCCCAGTGCGTGGCGGAGAGTTTGGCACTGGAGACGCAGGAAAAGAATTTTTTCAACTTTTTACATATCCTTGTTTGTTTTGTGTTGTGTCTAACATTCAGACGGGAGGCTGAGTTTTTCTTGCGCGTCTTAGACAAGGTTTCCAGCCTCGCATTACGCGGAATGGGAATCAGCTTTTGCGTCCACCTCAGCCCTGGTATGCATGCCGCGGCACTTGGAAAATTTTTCCTTTCTTCTTCTTTCTTCTCTCACAATTTCCAAGGGTCAAACGAGATGTGACGAAAGTGTCGCGGGGGAACGGCACTAGAAAAAAACTTCTGCGACTGTGATCCGTCGCGAGATGCGTGTTGCCGTCACCGCCTCCGTAATAGATTGTCCAAAATGGGGCGGTCTAGAAAAGAAGCAAAACGTGTCGCTGTATGATAAATGCCACCTAGACTCGTCTAAGCCATCTTGTGTCTGGTGCAAGTGCATTAGCATGAGCGATCCCTTTGCTATTTACAGCAACCATGTCGTTAATGCGCCCCCCAGAAACCACCAAACAAGCCATGGATAGCATGACAAAAGCTTTGACAGATCCAGGTGGATTCCATTTGCTTGCCCACTCTGAGCCATGTATCGTACGGAGCACAGCATGACAATAGTGGGGGGCCACATCTCAAGGGAGTGCAGGTATTGGTATCGCAGCATCCTGTGCCGTGTACAATGCCAATTCGGTCCGGCAGTCGTGTCCAATGGAATGAATTAAGGCTGCGCGAAGGACGCAAAAATAAATTCAAAAAGAACCGGACACTGCTTGCGCCCTGTTGTTGCCCAATATCGTCGCAATACTAGTACCAAGGCCATGGGCGTACAACAACGTGCCACACCACTCTAGAGCCACGATATGGCCCCGTCCAAGGCTGTCCTGTGTACTTAATTTCACAGCAAAGTTTTTTTTGGTATTGATTGCAACAAGGCGGGAATCTAGGCCCATCTGTTTGTTCGGGTAGACAAGGCGTAAACAAGTCGCATGGCCGCCCACACAGGCCTTCGGCACTGCTGGTGGTATTGCTGCCGCATCGTAGGGCACGAATCTGCAGTGGCCTGAACTAGATAATGTAGAGAGGGGTGCTCGAACAAAGGATGGGACGTAATACTAGCACACAGTATTTACAATCCTGAAATGGACCCCCATTTGCGCATCGTGCATGCAAACAGCCATTGGCGACAGTCAGAAAACGGCTTCCCGTAGGGCACAGGCATGTAGGGCTTTCGTACCCTCTCCTGCTCACCCTCATGCTCACGCTCACGCTCACGCTTATTCAACGACAAGACGTGACACGTGCGTCGCGATTTTAGGGTTGATGCAGGTCTGCATCGCGATCTTCATCTGGATTGTTTCCGTTTGCATGAACGAATAGTATACAAAGGGTAGCACAGAGCCTCCCCTTCCAGCCGCAAAGAGGGCTACCTGATGGATGCGTCCGCGGCTTGGGCATGAGGCTGTCAGTGATGGCGGCTCGCTGCTGGATTGGGCTTGGGCACCGCCGGGCTCTCACCGCGGCCGTAGCACCATCGTATGCTTGATATGATATGACAGGGCTCGACTTTACCGTGTGCGGATAGACACCAGGCAAGGTGAGCTGGTGGCATAGCACCGATCATGAGCCACTTGCTGCCGTGAAAATCTCCTCAACAGGCGCATCACTCACCACTTGGGCCAAGTACGAGTAGTAGACCATCATGTGGTCGAAATCCACCCAAAGCCCATATCTCACGCCTTCTCTCCAAACACTCCCGGCGGATCTAGGATGATCTAAGCATTGCAAAATAACACCAGTCTGATATGTTTCGCTTCACAAATTGCACCCCCGGTATTTGCTGTCCCGGCCAACGTCGATGCATCAATGGTCGGTGTATGGGCGGTATGAGCGGTCCAATGTCGTTTTCTGATTCCATCAGATAAGCAAGACTAGGGATGCGTCCTCACCGGATTTTTCTCTCCCGTGTACTCGTACATGACAGCCTGAGGCTCACAGAAGTCAGGTCGCGGCCACCTGCTCATTGAGGCTTGGGATAGAGGTACGGATGCCGTTGCGCAGAGATCTGGCTTCCATCATTGTGCATCGTCCCAATGCATCTCCTCCCTTCTCGCGTATCAGAGCTGCGCAAGAGTTTTCTTGCTTTCCCACTAGGCGTCCGTTGTCGCAGATGGCCTTGCCCTGTTTGTCGTCCTCGCTACTCAAACGGACCAGTGAGGTGCGTCTTGGAGTCTCGTCATGGTGCGCGGGCCGGGTCAGGAAAATTTTCTTATCCCCCCTCTCAGAGATCGTACGTCTTGCATGAAAGTTGAAAGAGTCGGTCAAGAACAAGCAGGGCTACTGTAAAGCCACCTTGGTAGTCCGCACCTCCAAGATGGCCTGCCTGCCTTATTTTTTCGGCAAGGAAGCGGAAGCGCCAAAGGCTGTTTGTGGTGTTTTTGATATTCGCAAACAAGTCTTGACTAGTGAATGAATGGGTGGGTTGTTAGCCTCGAGTTGGCGATTTCGCTTAAGACGACGCTCTTTTAGCTGCTCGAGGGGTGTGTCGTGAAGAGCCAAAGGCTAACGGGCATAACCCCTGCATCTAAACCAGGTGGGGCTCTTCTCTTCGCTCCCTGGCTTGTCTTTCTTCGCACTGGAGGCTAGGCAAGGATGCCATTTTCTTGGTGGCGTTTGCGTGAAACTGGGGGTGAGAAGCCAGCTGCCAATCGGCGCCCAAAAATGCTGCAGCTCAAAGCCCGATTCGACAGCCGCAGCAGCTTTGGACATCAATACAGCTCTGGCGCCCAGCGATTGGGAGATAATACATACGAAGTGACCGGGCAGCGCTCGCCTATGAGTCACATTCCGCCTTGTCGGATTCATCAGATGGAGATGAAGCAGAAATACCCGCCCAAGCAAAGCCAGGCAAATGGTTGCAAGGAGGCAACCAGCAGCGACGCAAAGACACGAGAATTGCTTGGGTTTGATTGAGGGACGGCCCATGAAATGAGATGTTGAAAATTTTTTCACTTGTCAAACAAGGGACGGGCAAAGGCCAAGCCCTAGTGGCTTCCAGGCAGCCTCTTTTGGCCACACCCTCCGGCACCAGGGATCCAAGGGAGGACGGACGATGGTTGGATGTGGGAGAGCAAGAGGGTGGGCCAGCGAGACCAGCATCACACCGGGACCATCTTTCAAGGTGTGCATCGTCGTTCTAGAAATCGGCTAGGACCCGGACAAGGCCAAAGCAGCCAATCCTGCGGCGGCTACGGCTCCCGTCCGGAGACCGTCCCAGTATGGAGTGCATGTTGAAGGGAAGAGGAGCACAGTCGGTGAGGGATGCGTAGCGTTGCGTTGCGTTGCGTTGAGTAGCGTTGGGCGTCTGACATTGTCGAGAGGTTGGATCCTCCAGTCCTCTGAAGTCGTACCTATTAATCAACATGCCATGATGGAACGGCAAGAGGGTGTGCGGTTTTGTGTTGGTGCTGATGACTGAGGTGGCCTTTTCGTACGGACTTTCCTGTAGGTGCCGAGGTACTTGGCTGGTGTGCAAAACTAGCAGTAATGCTATGCTGTACTGACGGATCGATCGGGTCGGACGACCACGACTACACGAAGAAAGAGACCAGAGGAGAAGATCAACGCGCTGAAGAAAGTAAAATATCGGTAGTGTCGGGGATGGCATGTGTTTTGTGCAGAAAATGCCGATGCGAGTCCGTCTCGCAGAACTTCCTCGATGCAGCTGGACAGACCAGTCACTAGAGCTGGGCGACGCAGGTACGAGGTTGGCTCGCACGACACAAGGGCCAAATATGGGATGGAAGCATGAATCAAGTCGCGTTTGTACATACAAGCGCGAGTACGAGTACTGTACAGTACAGTACAAGCTTGGCTCTCATGAACTGAGCAGAGTAGAAGTGAATGTACAAATGGAAGTAAATGTTCCATACAGTGTGCCGTGCCTGGCGCTGGTAGAAGTGCGCGGGAACGGCTCGCTGCGGCGGCGTGGATGCTTTTGGGGCTGCGAGCTCCCGTCTTTGTGGGACAGCCTCCGGAGGTCCCACCCGGTGCGGTGGGAAGAAAAGAAAGACTGGAGATGGCTGATGAGCGAGGGTTGACAAGTCCCACTCGTTAGTTTCTGGCACAATTAGCCCAGAGCTTAGTCGTTAGGAGAGCGCGGAGGTGGAGGTCGCTGTAATGCTGGGAGGGTACGAGTACGAGCACGATAACCGGTCTGGTGCATTCATATGAAGAATCTTGGAGTGTCCTGACCAACACGCTCCAGCAAAACTCAAACTGCCATCGGTGCTAATTCATCCGCTAGCCCCCGGAAGCTCTGCCGCGGTCCCAGGGCCCTCTGCAGCCGGTGCATTAGGCCATCGGCTGTTCGTTGGGGATTGAAAGCATCCTTCATCACCAGTATACGAGTAATGGCATCGTTCTTGTAACGGCATTTGGCCCCCTCGATTCCTTCACGCAGAGGTATTCGCGGTAGGTTTAAGGTTTGTCTAAGCCACAACGCAAAAGATGCCCGTCTCATGGCCCTTTTGTGTCCAGGGGGGAATGGACCTTCATGTCTGAGCCATTGCACCCTTGTGTACTGTACCGACTAACACTGCATGATCACGAAGCGAGAGAGAAAAAGAACAGGGCCAAGAATCAATAACAAAAGAAAAAAAAGTTTGTGCGCCCTGTTATACTGTACATCTCGTCTATTATCAGCAAACGGGGCATAAAGAACAGCTCGCCAATCATAACGACGAGCTGTTGGTGATAATACGGAGAAGGACTAATCCCAGCAATATGAGTGCATACGCATATGTAGGTACCTGTAGGTGCGGACGCAGTCGTGCAGTAGACAGTCTACACCGTCACCGTCAAGAGAGAGAACACTCGAACACTAACAATGTCCATGCTTTGTGCTAGCAGAATTTTTCAAGCAAGGGCAGCCGTCCCCTTGCCGCATCCTTCAAGTGACTGGGCTGCGTCCATCACAAAAATGGTGTCTTCTGGTAGGCCCGGCTTCGTGATTGGCGCCGTGTGGCGAAAAGCCACGCCTGGAACGGCCCCTGTCAGAAGCAACATCTTCTTGAGTTTGCGGACGTCGGTGCGCCAGGCATAGGCGAGAAGAAGACAATGGGAGAGAGGGAGAGAAGAACTGGAGCCCGCTCTCGAGGCGAGAATCTCTAGGCCAGGGACCCCAACCCAAGTCGAATATCGATGGAGTTGATGATGTACAAGTATGACATGTAACATTCTCTCTCGGTCTCTACTGTATTGTTGGGAGGAGCACAGAATTGCTCGTAGCGCCGACCAGGCGATGATAAGTGCAGCCTCGCCTCTTTTTCTTTTCTAGCCTGGAAAATCGAGATTCTGTCCTCATGGCCGGCGCATGGCTGGCAGCTGGAAATCACCCCATTCGCCCACCTCCAACACGGCCCTGCAACGGTCAGCACGTTTCGGCCTTGTAATTGCCGAAGAAGACACTTGACCTTTTCGCACAGGCCTCGGCCATGCAAGCGAATAGAGCAGCAGCCCGTATGACCATTTTACTTTTGAAGTCACAGTCGGTATCCCAGAGGAGTTATTAATACGACGATAGCAAAAAGGAAAAAAATAAAAAGGAAAAAAACGGCTGTGCTTTTCCATACGGTCGCCAAATGGAGATGTATGTCACATGCAGGATTTGTAGATGGGCACTCCGAACTCTGAGCTTCTCCTGGATCTGCATACGAACTACGGGAAAGGATTTTCGTAGGTTCACGTACGAGTAAGTGTACGAGTACTCGTAAGCTCTAGAATGCCACTTAATATATCATCCATCATCATCCTTCCTTCTTTGGGTGATGATGGCTGCGGTTGAATGGATGTAATTCCCAGGTACGGAGTACTATGAGGCAAGTATTACAGCACCTTGGAGAGCAGTAGAACCTTCCGTCCTACGTTGATCCTAACCACCTACTAACCGTGGTAGGTACTAATTAATGTAAGTCATTGGCGAATTAATTACATGCGACCCCAACAATTGAGTTTTGGTAGCATCCTAGCTCGAAACCATCAATCTACGGGTATGCAAGCACCGTCGTAGTCTTCACGCAAGCACTCAAAAACCGTGAATGTCAACTGCCTTGCGGTTTAACCGCCACAATCAGCCCGGAGCTCGGCGCTTCTCAGCACCTCCCGTCACCAACGCCGCACCACCATCTTGACGCACTGCAACGCCAGAAGCGACGGTTGTGACGGCGGAGCGGATTACGAAGAAGCCAGCTCTTGTTCCTTCTGAGCGATATACGGACAATCTATCGATAGTGCCCGTCACACAGCTCAAAATGCGGGCCAATCAGCCGCTGCGTGTGCTGCGGACAACGTGCTGCCGCCAACCATCTCGATGCGGCGCCCATGTGACGGGAGCAGCACTTGTGCCATCTCAGTGATTGTGATGAGCGAATACTCGCCAGCCAGAGCCATCTTTTTGCGCTGCTTGACAAGTGGTCACAGGGCTGATGTGCGATGCAGATGGGCGCTTGCTACGGGTTTGTGTGTTCTAGGCTGCGTTAATGATTGCGTCCTTGTCGGCGCTTCCCACCATCCTCCACACATCCTTCAACTTTGGAATAGAGCCGTCATACGTAATGCTGGGGGCCGGCCGGGTTGGTGATGGATGACAATGATGATGATAAATACGGCGCTTCCTCCTCTCGCTCTCGCTCGGCCGGCCTGCCTCCGCCCCGGACAGATGGTCGAGGCCGAACGAGGGTAGTAATAAGTTTGCCGTAAGCCACCAGAACCAGAGGTGATGCGCATTACGATTACGCACTGCCCATCATTCATGCTTGTCATTACCCGCGGCGCAAATATCAGTCTCCGTCGTCCCCAACAAGTCCAAGCCTCAGACCACAAACATTACGCTTTGTTTCTTCGCTGAGCCCGAACGACGGCGTGAGTCTACTCGTATTGTACGAAGGACGCATAATCAAATCTCGGCCTGCGTGTCTATACCATTTATCGCACAAACGGCTCCGGAAGCTCTTGCGGCACTAGCATTACTCGTGCTCGCAACAACTTCATTTGTCTCTGGGGTGCATCGATATTACGAGCTGTACCAGCCGTGCACGCCCGGTTCTTTTTCGACGCGGCCGATTAGCGAAAAGACTGCGAGTAGGAATTGCAAGGACTTTATTTGTGAGCCGGGTGAAAAGGCAAAACACCGTGAGTTCGCACGCTTTGTGCATTTGCTGCGCGCGCACAGGTCCGGTCTCTAAAAATAAGAACAGGGATTCAAAATTGCCTTGCATCCAACTTCAAGGCATCGACGGCTTCGGGCGTTTGACACCTGCCCATCCGGAGAAGAACCAGCAGGGAGACAAAACAACCATCAGAAGGAAGAAAAACTTTTCAAAAGTCATCTTCTTCCCTTTTCTCACCGAGAAAATACAAGACAGCTGGTGGACTCCCCAGCCGCAGCGGAAGCTAGGATTCATTACCCCTAGGCTCCATCATTTCGCTTATCCAGTCCCGGTAAATTGGACTGGGGAGCGCTCAGTCGCATTAGAGCCAGGGCCACGAGTCGTCTGTCTGCAATCGATTCGAGATACGGTACCAGCACGAAGCACACACAGCTAGGGCAACCATTGTCAAACCCTGGCACATCCCAAGACCGCACAGCGTGCAAACCCGGAGCATCTTTTCACGCCACTCGGATTGCTCGTGCTTTTCTGGGTGAGCGATACGAAACCGAAAGGCTGGCTCGGTGGTTGGTCGTCCACTAAAGAGTCATACTCGCAACGGGCTTCTGGGAGCCCCTAGAGCCCGTTCAGCTGCGCAAGCCGGCTGAATCGCCCCCCGGAGCAAGATCCAACGCCGGCAGACTGCCGTCAAATCAAGGCCAGGAAGCGCAGTCGGGCTGCCTCTTGTGCGCGGAAGCTGCTGGAAGCAACAGCTCGCTGGCCCCGGTCTGCGCTTGGGTGCAACCATACAAAAGTGCAGTACGAGCGAGGAATCCAGTCCCAGGTCCAGTCAGCAACATCCATCATAGGCTCCGTGTCGGGCGACGCTTCGAGCACTGTGTGGCATCCACGGGAAGGTTCCACAGTGACTAAGCCCCGATAATACCACGCCCCCTCCACCTCCCACCGACCTCGTTCAGGCCCCCTGTCCCCTGTCGCATGCCTGTGGCTGCCCTCGTCTCTCACTAAGAGGCCTGCTCCCTGTCTGGTTCTGGCTCAACGCCCACCAAGGCAAAATTTGTTGCGGCCACAATATATACCTCGAATGCATGCCCGCACACCCGACTCTTGCTTCTTCCTCTCTCCGACTTACGCATCTGATCGTTTTGGTTCTGGCATCTGCCAATGAACCTCATCTCCACCTGCAGCATTGCATCGTCCAACGCCGACGACATCCACCATCACCTCACCTGCTGTCACGCTCTTCACGGGCCCCCAACAATTGCCACAGCGCTGGCACTACCACTACCACCCAAGGGGGATACGATAAAAACGATCCTGTTGTAGATTGGTCATGTTTGACGCAAGACGTAATAACTCTTTCAACTTTTACTCTTCCGATTACATACCAAGGTGACGGGCTTTTTTTTATTGCTCTCTCTCTCTCTCACATCTTAATATCACACCCATAACCTCCCACGTCCCCCCATTCCCTCACCGAGAGCAGACAAGGCTTTGAGCAAAAGGCGTCTCAAATCTTGTCCACTTTCAGTCTTACCTTGCGTTTCGAACGAAGCAGAGAAGCAAATCCATTCAACGATACGTCGCCAGCTCCTTCATTGGAGGAGAGGTAGAGGAGCGAGTGTCACAGTGGACATTGCAAGAGGAGCAGTCACAGAATGAACTACCCATCACCACGAACACCTGGATCGACTCCGATCCACGAGTGGGAATATACACGAATGTCATCCGCCACTCCAACCCCATCACCGCGGCCAAGCTGGCTCGAGACGACGCCTCGACGCCCGGCAACGCGTGCAGCTCACAGCCGGGCCAGCAGCTATTCTCAGGCCGGCGCATCTACGCCTCGGGCTCCAGTAGATTCGCCCCGATACAACAGCTCCGGCCAGTATGCCACGGTTGATGTGAGTCCCAAATATTTTTCGTCGTCGCGCGGGCCCTCCGGGTCGTTTCAAATTCCTGCCTGGCACGACCGCCGATTCTCTCACACCTATGTCCGGGCTACAACTCCGTTTGGAGAATCCGACGAGGACGAGATCTTCGAGGCCTCGGGGCGCACCTATGTGTTGCTTGCCGAGTCTCGAACAAAGGGTCGCAGGAACTCGCATCATGTTCAAGATTATGAAGGGATACGGTACACTAATCACGACGACTACCCACAGGGTACCGCCGCTTACTACGCCGACTACAGCCGTGATGCCTACGACTCTCCGCAGTCGCACATCCCCCCTACTCATGTCCGACCTCCCACCAGCCACGGCCACGCCCGCCGCTCGTCGGCTGCCGCCAATGTTCCCCAAAGACCATCCACCGTCCGTCCGTCGACTCAGGCCTACCGCACAAAGGCGGCTGCTGCCGCCGCGACGACACCCAAAGCTACCGAGGCCGATGCTCGAAAGCACCGGATTCCTACGGGCTACTCGCTCAAGAACTGGGACCCCTCAGAAGAGCCCATCCTGCTCCTTGGCAGCGTCTTTGACGCCAACAGCCTGGGTAAATGGATCTACGACTGGACCGTCTACCGAGCGGGTGCCAACTCTCCCATTGCCGATATGGCGGGCGAGCTCTGGCTTCTGCTGATTCAACTCTCCGGCAAGGTCAAGCGCGCGGAGGACATCGTTGGCCGCGTTCGCAGCACCGAGAACCGAGAGATCATGACCGACTTTATTGACGCCGGCGAGCGTCTCACAGAGAAGCTCCGCGGACTGCTCAAGGCCTGCGAGGCCCCTATGCTCAAGGCTGCGAAGAAGAAGCAGTCGGGTCTGGGCAAGAACTCGGGCGTTGAGTTCGTGGACACCCTCTTCGGCCGCGACCGAGAACTTGCCAAGACCGAGAAGTTTATGCAGAGCGTGAGGCTCTTCAGCCTCAGATTCGATGCCAACTGTGAGGGCATTCTGCAAAACCCATCTTCCTAAAAGGCCATTATTTTTTGGTTATTTTACTTTCGCTACCTTACTGTGAGGACACTATCAATTCCCACAATCCAGGATAATCGACCCCCCTACAGAGGACTGTTCCGGGAGCGATCCATTAAAGAGGAGATGCATATGAATTTGCCCTGGACTATGTTTTTCATATGACCAAGCGTCTCACGTATCCTTTTTAATCTTTCTTTTAATTGTTATCCAATTGGCAACTTCCCTAGGATCCCGGACCATCGAAGTTGAATAATGGCCCACTCCACCGGATGGAATGGCCCAAGAAAGACGCAAGACTGTACACTAATACTACTGCCTGTTTTTGTTCTCGTCCGGAGATTTCCTATGGATACCCAATCTTACGGACTCTTTATTTCTATTTCCTATGTTCTGAAACTCGGTCTCGGAGCGATGAATGGCTTTTACTTTCCTTTCCTTTTCGGTTATTCAAAAGACAGATTTCTTTTAAGGGCGACCTGTACTACCACCAAAGCACACGGGGAGGAGACACCGAGACACGGGGCATTTTTCCATCTAGAGATACCCAGCGTTATCATTTCGGGCGCGTCGCAAGCAAGCGGGAGGAGACGAGGCAGGAGGAGCAAAAAACAAAAGCGACAGCAAGGTGGCGAGGTTGTCTGTTTTACATGACTTTTATTGACTGATTATCTTTCTTTCTTTTTTTATTTCTTTTCTTGGGTTTAATGTGCTGCGGCAGCAACGATTTTACAGAGTGTTTTTTTATTGATTGAGATTGGGAATACTAGATGGAGGACTTTAGTTTACTGCAAAATGATGATGGCTTTGATGAGCTCGAATATTTATCCCCCTCTATATGAACTTTTCAGGCTCCATTCGTGTGATACTGTGTATGTCTACGACGTGTCTTTTTTTTTCTCCCACAGCAGCCTTTTGTGGAGTGATGCAGTAGGGGTTTGCCCTGCATGTACGTAGGTAAGAGTGTGGATAGCGGTCTACGGTATCTCCCCTTCATAACTCCATGTAAAGTGTAAGCCAGTGGCTTGTTAATATGAAACTGGAGGCCACACGATGTGTATCCTCATAGGGCGATAAAGCTCCGTAGGAAAAGACGTGTTGGAATACGGCATCAGCCCGCCGTTACAATGCTGAAGAGATGTCTTGGCGATGACGTCTTTCCACGTCTCTCCAAGGGCGGTTTGCCACGTCTCTCGTCTTTTATTTTACGTGTACTCGCCGTTTTATTCATTATGTGGAGTCGTATAACGAAGGGGCTTTGTAGGTGGTAGGTACAGGTAGTAATGCCTTTGAAGAGATGGGTTTGTCTTTTTGGGCGATGGAGGACGACTTGGGATTAGGCAGACGAATTAAATGTTTCAGGATTTTCTTAGAGAATACGCTATTGTTGCTTTTATCTCCAGGTTTGGTTTTGATGTTGCTACGGGGCTGAGAATGGGGATACGAGTACGAGGATTGCTTGAGATTGCCGTGTGTGCCTGTGTGTGGCTTTTATGGTGTAAGTTGGGGGTACAATGAAGGTTTACTGCTTGGGATGATGAAGGCTGTATAATGGCCGGTGTATTTGTTTGGTGGTTGGTTAGGTTTTGGTATGAAGCTGCTTCGTGCAGATCTGATATCGAACTGTGACTAACCACAAGCTAGATTGAGAATCTGAGACGAGCTCAGACGACTCACAGCAGTAATGACAAAGAAGAAGGTTGGTAAATTGCTTGAAAGGCGGCATGAACTCGTCGTGCTTATTCGGAGGCTGTGCTTGTCTCATCTTCATGTCTCATAGTAAGGAGCTACTAGTTCCCGTTTGTCTCGCGGGCAATGGCCAAGTCAAGTATGACAGCTACAGACGTCCCCTTCAATGATTCTCTTTCTTTTTCTCTCTCGCTCATGTCTCGGGGTTTCAACTGGAATCATCATGGGTTTTTTCTTAGCTACGGTACGACAGTTCATGACGCAGAACCAGCCCCCCCATGTCTCAATCATCAGCCTCGTAGTGCGCATCAGGCTGGAATGCCGCCTCAGCAAGAAGCTATTCATGCATGCATAATGGATTCCCGTCCTCAGCCTCACTTGACTCATTTTTTTTTCTTCCTATCGAGTGGCAACCTATCAATGCAGCTTCTGTATGGTCGACGTCTTTTGGGGGAGAAAAAGAAAAAAAGAAAAGGCAGCAGGTTTCAATCGAATAAAACTGGCTAATCCAGCCGCCCACGTCCGAGCCGAAAGAGCCCTGCACTGTACGACGGGAATATCGAAGCGGATCCCATGTCGTTTTTTTTTTCTTGCGCAACAGAAAGAGGGGAGAGGAGAAGAGTCTTGCATTAAGCACACTCCCCCTCCAAGTTTGTTGTGTTTGCTTTTTCTTCTTTCTTCCTTGGTGGTGCTGGCTCTCTCGTGCGGAGAAGAGCATGCGTTTGCCTAGGTGCGTAATGCGGCAGGCAGTGGAGTTTTTGTGGTGTTCTTTGTCTCCTCTCTGCCAGGATGTTTTTTCCTTGTTTTCTTTTCTGGGCGTTTAGGTATGCCCTGCTACTATTACTTCGGGGCCATGCCATTAGGACAAGCAGGAATGGGGCTGCATAAGGCGGCGGAAGAAGAGACGAAAAGCCTCTTTGTCCTTTGCGTATCACCAAGAGCTGCGTACAACAAAAGCGTCTGGTTCTATTTCCGTTGGAGCCACAGGATTGTGTCACCGAGAGACACATCACATCACATCACTCTACATGGCACTGGCCGCTGCGCTGGCTGAGTATCACAGGGTCTTCAAGCGGCTCACTCTCAGCCCTGTCTTGGGCCCACGGATAGATAGTGGCCACGGCATGAGATGAATGCGAGAGTATTTGCGCATGGCATGGGGGGGCATGGCGTGTGTCTCTTCTTTTTCTTTTCCTTCACCTTGTCGAGACCCCCTCACTTTCAGCCCGATTTGGGGCCTGAACAATTCCCACTAGCCATGTCATAAAAATGATGATACAGTTGTTACCTGGCTAAGGTAGGCAAGGGCGGCGCTTTGATAGGTCGTTGGCTCCCAAAAGGCAGATGCATAAGTTAGGTTGGGCATCTGTATAAAAAAAAAACAACCGACTGGGATGGGCCCATTTGGATTCGGAGCGCCCCGAAAGCCGCGATTAACCAGCGCAGCCACCACGCGGTGCCTCAATAGCGTGGTTTGCTGAATTGCTGAACTGCAAACTGTCTGGGCGCTTAGGATTGGACCGTGGAGGATGACTTGCATAATCCGACTCACCTGACGGGCTCTGCAGCAGCGAAAGAGGGATTTGCGACTGGCGAGGCCAATCACGGCCTGGGGGTGGTTTAATGGCATGCATGTGTACGGTGGGAGTTGTTCTGGGGACAAAAGTCTTCTCTCGTCATCATTGCCTTTTTTCTCTGCTTCTTTGCTCCATCTGGCGGGAGGAGAAAAAACAGGGCTGCGGCCGTGGTTCATGCCGGGGGCTGTGTGTTACATGATGACAGGAATCCCAAGACATGGGAATGAGAAATGCAGGTCCATGTGCGCCGTAGGGCGATGGGACCAGAGGCCGGAAGCACGCAAACTGCCCCAAACGGCGCTGTCTTTCCATGCATGACTGCGTTGAAGGAGTCTGACGTCTTACGTGCTCACTGGCTGAGCAGACATGTTTGTATGTAACATGTAGTCATCCTCAAGATCACCATCCCGCACAGTAACGCATTGTCAGCTCTCGACTAGCACACGCACAAGCGGGGTGGAAAAGAAGCACGGTGTATTCCATATCGCCCCCCTCCTTCTCCCCTCACCCGCATTCGACTGGGAATGTAACCTGGAGATACCGATGTTGCACAGATGCCAGATTTGCTGAGAAGCCCTTTCGACTTGGGACGCATATGCGCACGGCACGCTGCATATATTGGCCTCAGCCTGGCGCAGCACATGTCTGTCCCTCCATGCCGCTAAACTGCTGCGGCCAGTCAGACAGGGCCCCCTTTTCGTCGCTCCAGCTGCAAAGATGATGCTGAGCGATTGTCCTGCGCCTACCCGTATCCAGGCCATTATTGACGACCGACATCAAGTTAATGTGGTAAGCAAAGCGAGTGGACGCTCCACTTGTTCGGCTCTTCTCTCTCTCTCTCTCTCGCTTGTGCGCCTCGTATTCCGTGATACTGCTTCCTTCGTGTATCTTTACGAACGTCTTTAGTGTCGAAAGAGCCGAAATTGGAGCGAGCTATCGAGCAATGCCCCGGTGCAGATCTTCGGAGGTGCCGGTGGGCGGGGCCGGACCGGAGGTGAAGCTGCCGGCTGAAGTCGGACGTAGCCAAGATGGGAATTGTGACGCAATGGGACGTTGTAAGGGTAGAGTGGCATTGACTCATACTAGGAGATATACACTATAATCTTATATCACAAACAATGACTCTCTAGTATAGTCTATCTATTAACCACATTTTTTCAGGCTTGGATTGTCAGCAGAGTGTGTGATACAGCTGCCAATGAGTTAGGTAGTAGTGGCCAATCGACTAACAACTTCACAATCTACCTTTCAATGGCCTTACGAGTCTATCGGGGTATACGTTTGAAGCCAATGGGCTTCTCTTACTTCGTGGATGATATATCGTAAATAAAATTCGTGAGCTTCAAGGCGTATATCTAGAGAATGCAATCAGCTTGCGGCGACATTACTTGGCCTGTATACTTGTTGGTCCTCTTCCAATCTAAGTCTCCAAGGTTTGCCTAAGAATGTGCATTATTTGGGTGGTTCTCGTAACTCCCCTGTTGTGAACTCTGTTTAGATACCGAGGAATATGCAATAGCAAGATTGAAGCGATTCTCAGTTCCAGGGAGAAGTGCTATAGACTACATTTGTTCGTAGTCCCTTTGTTCTGATGTGACTTCTCTGAATCTACCAGAAGTTATCTGTAATATTTAGTGTTTGGTTTCGTCACCCTCCCCACTTCCATAACAAATCTGTCTTACGGGTACACTCTACTCTCATTGTCGCTCAGGAGGAAAATGCTTGAAAGTATTATATAACTGAAATGTGTTGGCATGGTTAGTCTTGCAAACTCTGGTATAAGTTAACCGTTATGGAGTCGATCACGTCTACTATTTCTATGACTAGATTTAACTCACGCTCTCAACATAGAGTTTCTCCTTGTAGTCAATGGCTACCATGTCCTGATATCTAAGCAACATTAGACACTAATAGAAAAGACAACCTCGTTCCATCAACTAGCCGACAAGAGCAATTCGTGCCTTCTATTTCGCAAATGTTGGGAGTTAAAATAAGAAGTTATACATTTACTAGACGCGTAGGTAGTCTTAAACCCATGATGAACTCATTCTTTGCTTCATTATTAAACTATATACATCTAATTGATATCATTTAATTTCAAGATCTAATGGCTCCAGAAAGCATAAATCATGGGTTCTTAATAACTTTTGAAACTTTTCTTCATGCGATGTGAATTTCTTTCACTCATGTGCTTCAAATCGTACATGCGCAGACATGCAAGTCGTCGCAACATCTTTCCCATCCCCTTTACCTCTTGTTGTAGTTGACGAATCGGCTCTAAAGAAACAAAGTTAGCAAACTGGACTAAAATGTAATATGGTGAAAGAGGAAAACATACACCCAGATAGAGAATGGTAATGTTGCTGACGACGAAGCAGAGGAAGATACCCAAGTCTCTCCAGCGGTGGTCAAAGCTCAAGCTCAGTGGGGTGTAGAACTCATCGCCAACCTTGTATGAGCAGTACTCGCAATTCGAGGTGCTGTTGGAAACGAGATATCCAGGGGCACCCCTTTCGAAGAATGGTTGCATGTACTCGCCGCAGGTTGTACCGTTAGGGGCGGTGAATCTGTTCAGCTCGCTGGGCTTGCAAACGACTTCGAGTCCATGGAGTGCGGTGGTAACACAAGCACCGATGAGACGAGTGAAAGGATCGAGCTGGTAGAGCCAGACACGCCAGCCCTTGGGCATCTGCGCATACGGAATGGTAACACCACAGAAGAGAGCGAAGACAATGGTGATGAAAGGATCAAACTGGGTAGAGACACGAGGTGAGGGAGTAAGCGCGGAGAGACCTTGGCCCAGGGTGACAGCGAACAGTTCTGTGATGAGAACCATGAAGAACTGGAAACCGGCACGCGAGGGGTCGGTTTGGAAGCCAGGCATGAAGTACAAGGGCAGGTAGAAGGAGACCGCGCAGAGGACAGAGTAAGGCATCTCAGCGAGGATGATGGCCGTGACGAACGAAGAGGTTGAGTACATCTTGGACGAGGATTCGCGGAAGAAGAGCGCACGCTTCATGGCGTACATGATTTCGACCTGCGACATGATGATGGCGGGCAACACTGTGATCTGGAACATGACGAAGACCTTGTACTGAAGAGAAGACTTTGAGTTGTCCAAGTTGAGATACGTGAGACCGGTGATAATAGCGACAGCAATGTGAGCAAACAGACGAGTGAAGAGATAGTTGGGCGAGCGCCAGAAAGCTCGGAACATGCGTCGGACAACAACATTCATCTGGTGGTAAAGAGGAGAGGCATACTCCTTTTCGAGCCCGGGGCTTGCCTGGTTAGCCGCCATACGCTCTCGCTTCAGCTCGATGATGACATCCTTGGTATGAGCAAATTCAGGGCTATCTTCCCAGATATCAGCCCAGTCACGGTCACCGATTCGGGGCATGCTACCAGCACCGACGGCATCAAGCATATACTCTGCAACGTTGTCGGTAGGGGCAGCTTCAGCACCATAGCGTGCCAGGTAGGCGCGCAGAACAGCAGCATCCTTGCCAATATCGCCAAAGTAGACAGTGCGTCCTCCTCGCTGCAGCAGCAAAAGACGGTCGAAGTTCTGGAAAAGCGCAGCGTTGGGCTGGTGGATCGTGCAGAGAATTGCCTGGCCAGCAGCAGCCAACTTTTTCAGGAAACGGACAATGTTGAAGGCGCTCTGACTGTCCAGACCGGAAGTAGGCTCGTCCAAGAACAGGAGCAATTCGGGCTTGGCGGCAAGTTCAACTCCAATGGTCACACGCTTGCGCTGTTCGACGGTCAAGCCAGCTTCAGGGGATCCAATGATGCAGTCGGCAATGTTCTCCATTTCCAACAAAGAGATGATCTCTTCCACATAGGCATGGCGCTCGGGGATGGGGGTTTCGAAAGGTTGGCGGAGTTCGGCAGAGAATCGAAGAGCTTCACGGACTGTCTGAGTGGGCTCATGAACATCAAGCTGCTCGGCATAGGAGGTGGATCGTTGGAACTGCTTTCCGGGCTTGGCACCATCTACCAAAACGTCGCCATAGATGACACCAATGTTCTTTCTAGATGCCAAGACATCGAGGAGTGTAGTCTTTCCAGCTCCAGAGGCTCCCATCAAGGCGGTAAGTTCACCTGGCTTCACATATCCAAAAACGTTGTTGAGAAGACGTCGGGTACCACCGGGGACAGGCACATCGTAGTTGAGGCTCTCCCAAGTCAGAACGCTGGTCGAGTTAATGATCAACTCAGAACCTTCCTCGTTAGATCTATCCTTGCGCTTGGCGTCACGCTTGTCAGCCAGGGCTTTGTTCAATTCTTCTCGCTCCTTGTTAGGCTTTGCGTAAACCTTGAAGCTGTTTCCACCCATGCCAAACTTGACGATCTCACCAAGGAGCACGTTTAGGAAGAGGAAGAACACAATCAGCGCCATGACAATACCCCAGTTGCGCCACAAGTCACCAGGAAGGTAATCGAAACCCTGAGAGATGTAGTCACGGCCTCGGACAAAGGTTGTGCCAGCGTTTGAACCAGGCAGAACACAGACTTGATGGTTGATGTCAGTATATCCAGGACCAGATGGAATAAGCGATTCGGAGGTACAGGTGAGATTAATCCTCTCAAACTCATTCTCCATCAAAGAGCTAAATGCGAGACCCAAAATATTGATCCAATAGATCCAGCGGAGCCAGACTTTTTCGGATTGATACTGAATGAGATATCCGGATGTAGTGATGAAAAGCGTGATGATAACGACGGCAAACTTGATGGCAGAGTCGAAATCCGGGCTGACACAACCAAGAATTCGGAAAAAGAGCGTCATGCCAATGTTACCAGAGAGAATCATCAGATAGAAGGTGAAGAATGCGCCGGCATCTCGAACTAGGCCCGTCATGAAGTAGACAATGATGGAGAACACGAGGATTTGACTGGCTGCAAACGCTTGATCCACAAAGATTTGGGCAATCCAGAGAGCCGAAGGTCGATGGAATGCGTATGCCTTGTGTCTTGCGACCAGTGGACGTCCCAGCATTGTTCCTCCTAGTTCTGAGAAGGCCTGGAAAGCGTTAAACAGGAGTGCAACAAACAACAAACCGCCCTTGCTGAAAGCACTGGCGGAAGTTTGACCGAGATTCAGATACAGGGTTCCGAGAACGATAGCGACGAGGATACTGCGGCTCCAGCCCACGATGAGGTTAAATCGATCCTGGAGCTTGAGAATAAACTGTCGTTTCATGATAGACCAGACCTGGATGTGGAAACCGACTTGATAGGGGCTTCGCTTAGATGTGCCACGTTTGCCTTCCTTAAAGGCAACCAAGAAATCGTCGTGCTTCTGCTTTTCATGCTCAAGGTTTGCCTTGTACTCGGCAATTTCGTCTTCAATCATCTTCTGGTAAGGCGACGCCTTGAATGCCTCCCTGAGTGAATCTGGGCTGTGAGGGGCGTTTTCTGCAGATCTTCCAGGTTGATATTCACGCTCGAATTCGTCGGTACAGCCTGTAACATAGTCGGGAGTCGTCTGTCTCGGCTGCGGCAGGAAACCAAGGCCTTCGAAATAGGCACGTGCATCCTTTGCAGGGCCGAAGTAGACTTGTCGTCCTTCATCAATCACCATGACCTTGTCAAAGAGCTTGTAGATGTTCTCAGAAGCTTGGTACAGAGAGACAAAGGTACAAGTTTTGTAGAGATCTGTCTGGATCCTCAAACTCTTTGCAAAGTCAAGAGCAGTACTGGCATCGAGACCACGAGTGCTGTTATCCCAAGAGAGAATGCAAGCATTTGTGATCATCATTTCCGCGATGGAGACACGCTTTCGCTCACCACCAGATACACCACGAACGAAGGCATCACCAACAATGGTCTTTCTGGTGTGTTCAATATTGAACATCTTGAGTAGCAGAGTGATGATGTGCTCCTTGAATTCAGTCTTGGACATGTTGCCAGGTCGCTTAGCAGGCATCTTGACATCCAAGGCGAATCCCAGAGTCTGCTCAACAGTCAACGTAGGGTGGTGGACATCGTCTTCAGCATTGTAGACGGCCTCACCACGGTATCGCTTGAACTCCTGCGCAGTCCAAGGACCATAAAAGACATCTCCATGGACTCCAGTGTATCCATATCGCTGGTTAGCAATGGCCTTGAGGAAGGTGGTGCATCCGGAGCCTGGAGTTCCCAGAACCAAAATCATCTCTCCTGGCTTGCACACGCCCTGAAAGCCATCAAGCAGCGTAGCCTCAGTAAACTTCGGACCCAGGCCGACCATGCTTAGCAGTGGAGAGATGACGTTGAAGGTGTCGATGATGGCATCGGGGAAGGTTTTGACGAAGTTGGTGAAGCCGCCGATACCCTTGACGGTCAGACCATCCCAGCAGGTTCCGATATGTTTCGATCGAATTCCGGCCTCGGTACTGGCGTCGAGATCGCCTCGGAGAGCAGTCTCCAAGTCGAAGAGAGAGACGTCATCATCCTCTGCTGTGACGGTGGCCCCCTTTTCGGGGTCGGAAGTAGATTGGTGCTTGTTCTTGCGACTCGCTCGAGAAACACCAGTAAACTCGCGCTGCAAGCCGGCAAAATGAGCCTCAGCCTGCTCAACAGAGACGCCCGTCTGAACTCTGGCAAGTTCCTTAGAAGAGCGATCGCCTTCAACCTGAGTCTCCACAGAGTTTGAATCCAATTGCTCGCCAAGCTCCTTTGCCGTCGCCGAGTTTGCCGTGCTAGGCAGCGACTCCTCTTTGAGAGGAGGCTGCTCCCCAGCCATTGTCGTTACTTCTTGGAGAGTTGTACGAAGCTACTATATGTATAGATGCTTGAAAAGATGAAAGTCGTTGTCGGTATTAGAGTTGTCCAAAAAAGGTCGTCGCCGAGAATTGGTGAACGAAGGATACTTTGGACGTAGAGTATGATCAAGTTCCAATAGTCCAGACAGAATTATTATTGAGGTTCTAACGACGAGTGAATGCAATTATTTCTTTGGTCGTTTGTATGGTGAGAGATCAGATGAAGCAAAAAGAGTAAGCGGTGGGCTCGAGCGGTGTGATTCTACCAGACGAAAGAAAAAAATACCACAATGCAGAGATTAATAGAGAAGGAGGATATCAAACAACCCAAACAGAGAAAGACTCTCGATGACAACCAAAATTGGCTATCAAGCGATGACCAAAACAAAAGCTGAGAAAAAAGTAGGATGCCTACAGTTTTTATTCATTTCCTCACGGCTAAAGAAAAGCGCAAAGCAAAAAAAAAATCGGGGGCCGGCGGAGCTCCAAGGGGGATCTTTTGGCCTGCCAAGATTTCTGGGGCCAGATAACGGCATCCAACCTCGCCCTATGACAAGGACAAAGCTCTCTGACATACTTCCCACTTCCCGGCCAACAGACTCATGGCCCACATGCAGGGTGGCAGCTCGAGTTTGCCAGCACAGCTTGACCGTCAAAAGTCCGAAGGCGAGGGGCAAAGCCGGAGCTACAGCCGTTCACCAGGTAAAACCCGGCCAAGCGGCGAGAAGAATCCACTCTGGATGCACAGATTGGGGGTACCGGAGGCAGTGGGGCATTCCAGGAGTGCTACAAAGTCTTTTACAGCTGGACTATTGATCATTGCTACGATGAGTATACGATTGCTTACTACAAGTACGCGCGAGTACGTATGACTAACTACGACAATGTTGCTGTTTGTTCATGGAGGCAATACAAACAGTCACGCAGGCGACAGGTATCCGGAGGAGCAAGATTCAGCCATCGATGTGACCGATACAAGTTCCACAGGCCAAGATGTCGGACTTTGACGTTCTCCAATATTGGAGCCGATGGGATGAGCAGTTCCCTCTTTCATGCTTGGGAACCGGAATAACATGTTGACGCATTCTTATTAATAAGGTTCATTTCCGGAAATCGGAAATACGGAGTTAGAGCTACAAGCTTCTCATCACGCTGACCTTTCCATCAAAGCACCATATGGCTACAGTGGCTAGTCGTGACAATCTCATCGGGCAATCTGTTGAATATCCAACTAATGGGCTTCCACGTTTCTGTGCTTGTACAGCACAGCGTTGAACTGAACTGCTATACGCTGGTGTGAAAGAACGGATAGAATATGGCATCAATCGTGTTCGGGCATTTGGGATGCCTAAAATGGCAATAAGCCAATAAGCCAACAGCACGATGGATCATGGCGTGCAACCAGTGGCGCTGCGGTTGGTCAGAATCGTGGGGCGTTTGGTGCTAGAACGACTCAGCAACTCCGAGTTTTAGGATTACGGAGCCCCGAACGCAAGGGTCGTGCTCAGCTGGAGAGTTTTCGATGAGAAGATACCCATAGCAAATCCGTCGATAAACAGCTTACTCCCCAGACTTTTTTTTCTTTCTTTCTCGTTTTCCTGATGCCAAGCAAACAGCTCCCTCCTGGTGCTGATCTGGTCCAAGAAGCGGTCGAAACGACCTCAATACATCACCGCTTCTCTATCTCTAGCCCCCATCATGTAGGGGTTGACAGCCCATACTACAATCGATCCACAACTCTCCTTTGATCGGCTACGAACGACATAGAACACAGGTTCAATCACCGCCTATCTTGATTCGCGACATCCCCTCTCTTGTCACTTCTCAACTTGGAAATGTCACCGGATGTAACACGGCACCATTGATATTTCACGGTGCGCGTGCCAATATAAACCTTTTGATATGGGATGAAACAGACCAGCACGGACTGTTAAGCCCGCCTCACGGCTTGGAGGGTGCGGCGCTCGGCGCTCGCTGACTTTTCTTTTTTTGCCCACTTCTTCTTCCTACAACCGGGGGGTTGCGGCCCGCGCCCCTGTTGGCCACGCCGTTCGTTGTTTGCCCCGTTTCGGTCCGCACCTGTAGAATGTGGTAAGTGGTCACAAACTGCCATGAGGAGACTGAGACACTTTTCAGCCGCCCCGTCCTTGTCGCAGCAAAGATCATTGTTTTTGATTGTCTTATACAAGCGTGTGGTGTCTATGACATACATACGAGTACGAATCACCGTTTATACGCCAACTCTCGTTTGTGGCTTACGAATTCGGCCTCCTCCGAGCTAGTTCAGCATATGGGTCTTTCATCAAGCCGGCGGGCGCGGCACCCGCCGACCCTGGATTCATTCCTTGGTTCCTACAGGCTGAGATTGCCGATCCGAGAACTGAAAATTTCGACGTTTAGGTGGCGAGCTTTCCCTCAGTGGGAAATTGCAATTCTTGGGCCTCAGCCCCCGCCATCACCTCCGCATCAATAAAACATGCTCAACGGCGTGTTGAGGTAAACCGACCGTGTTTGCGTGTCATGATTTAGAACATGTGCGAATCAACGCGTGGAGAAATAGTCGGCCTCTCTCTTTGCACTAGCCTTCGTAATACGCCCTCCACCCACCGTCGGTCGGTTAATATGCAACTTGCTCGCCGGATGACTCCCACTCAAAAGGAGGCGCAATCCGGCACAGCGTTATCCCGCTTGTTACTAATAACAACACCTCAGTCGTATAAGTGGCTCCATTTTGCTCAAGACAAGGGAGCACACCAGCTCCGATGCAGACACTACTCGGCAATTATCATTACAAGTACTGTCTGCGTGTCATCAGAGAAACGGACCACAAAGAGCGCCTTTCATTTTATCCGCAATATCGTATCGTCGTCGGATTTGGGATATTTCGAGAAAGACATCAGGCATCAACTTTCGCATTTGATAGGCGAAGTTCCGACTTACTGCACAGCAGCCCTTCCCATGTCTGGAGCATCTAGATGGAGTAAGGCTTCCGTATCTCGTAAACTCTTAATTCCATTCTTAATTCCGTAAACAATCACAATCTCAACCACAGAAAAGACCCTCTCAAAGATCGACCATACCAGCCCCCACACGGCAGAAACAAGCAGAGGAATGGAAGAAATGCTGCCCCTTGTAATAACACATCACGAAATAAGACCTTATACGGTACGGATACAGAGCGTCTATTTGAGGTAGTAGTAGCAGTTTTACATGTAGCATCACCCTGGCATCGACAAGATTACATCCTTGAACCATCCCACTTGGGTATCAAGTGAACAAGGAATGAAAGCCAGGATTATCAGCGCTGAAGCCCCAAATGCCAAGATTACGCCACATCACCAACCATTACCGAGCAAGAATACATGCAGACAGCTGAACTCATACTAACACGTGCGAGTACCTCTTCATTTCTCCGTGAAAGCCAAGGTACAAGCAGGAAGCGGACAGTGGCACAGCTTCAAAAGCAAACAACGGCGCTACGATCCCTTACGTTCACCTCTGCCATCATATCTCAATTACTTGAATAGGGCAATCAAATCGTCAAACTCCGCAGCCCCAGTGGATCGAATATTCCGCAGATACGGAGCCATCAAGTCACATTACGCTCATTCCTCACCGCAACCCATCCACAGGCCAAGGAGCCACCCGGAGACATAAAGTAACAAGACAAACGCAAATCTCCTGAGGGGGGCGAGTACTCGTAGCTGCTGCGTGTTTTCGGCATTCGCCTTTGCTTTGTGTGATTGAACGGGTGCTTCAATTCCGTCAGACTTATTCAGATCCTCTTCGGAGTATTGAACATCGTTATTATTCAGCTTCTGTGTTGGGTCACTAATGCTTAGTGATCTACTCTGCGGAACTCCGATAAAGCATGACAATGTGACCAAATACAGAATTCATTAAATGTGTTTGTCGTATAATCTTATTGCGCCATCTTTGACTTTTACGCAACGGGCGGTGCTGAAAGATCCACGGCCAGGTGCCATCGCCGTCTGCCTCGCTACGAGCTGGGCGCTGCCACCACGAGAGAAACTGAGGTCCTGACCCCTTGCTTTGTCTAAACAGGCCGAAACTCATGTTTTGCCTCGTAGTGTTACTATTCATATACATGTGTGGGGTCCTTGAAAACTCCAAGAATGCTAGAGTCAGCAGGACAACGATGCTCCCTTGCATTGCGACTGCATCCAATAGACGGGTATACTCCAAAATCACTCATGAATAGCCCCCAAAACACTCTGTATCGTTTGTAACAATTACTTCAGAGCAAAACATAAAACACAGAAGCCAAGAATCTCAACCAATCTTCTAAGAGGGAGTAGTTAAGAAAACGCAGACTAGCAATCCCGTCTAACCATGCCATGTTGTATCCGGAAGTGCACCGGCTGAAAAGGGGAACTGCCAAGTCACCAAATGCGTTTGCTTCAGTATTTGTTATCACGCCTTTTCGTAGAGATACAGTTCCACACATTGCGTCTCAGCTCCAAGAACGAGCAGTGGCAACGTCTGCCTGTGTAACTCCGCCCAACCCCTGATCTGATAAGAGGCCAAACAGCACTTCCTCCGAAGCGTGCCGCGGCTTGGTCGCCAGAATAACTTTTGTAGACTGCAGCTGCTCGCCGGTTTCTGCCGTGTTGGACTCGTGCAACGCGGAAAGCGTCCCGAGCAGGGCGGGAAGCATGTCCACGTTGTAAGTGCAGTCGCTGAGTAGGACAAGGTCCCAACGGTGACTTTGTGCTCCCGGGCCAAACACTCCTTCTTGGCCTTGCTCACAGTCGAGATTTTCGTAGGGAAGCTTTACAGGAGGAGCAGTGTTGGACTTGTGCTCCTGTCGGGCTTGAAGAAACCGGGACATGTTTAATCTAGTCCGACTTTCTGCTTCCTCCAAGTCCGTCATGAGAATGGTACATCTACGGCCAGGGGGCGCTCGTGTCCTTGGAAAGACACGGCACTCAAGCCTCCCCCGAGAATTCCCACCCGCATCCTAGTGCATTGGTTGGTTTTTGCCCTGTGGGTAAGCTCTTTAAGACTTTTAACCCAGAGGACTATGTATCCGTTGGCGTCGGCAACATACATGGCTCCGCGATTGCACAAAATGCAAGCACTCCAGCATCCCAGATATGTCTCACAATACCCTCATCAATCTTCTCTTCAAACTGAACATATACTTCCTGCTTGGAGGTACCGGGTAGTGACAGTCTTCTTGTAGTAATCTCGATGTCGGCCTCATCACGGCTCAGAGTGATCCAGACTGGCATCACTTCTGCAGCCGTCTCCTCTTCTAAAACAACGGTAGTGGCGAGAATAGCGCGTAATCTAAGCGCAGAGTATGTCTCTGTGCTAATGCATACGCTGACCTTGCATTTTGCCTTCAATGGTTGTAACTTAGCTGCAGCAATGTTGACAGAAGGCTTTGGAGCACGCATCCCAGATCGCCATTGTAATCTTGCTGTCCCGGGCAAAGGACTTAATAGGACCTTCCTTTTTAGCCCTAAGCCGGTGTTCATTTCGGCATAAATTCTCAAGTCAATCGGTACGTCTGGATATGGAAATCAGTCGCCCAGATCCGTAGTTATTGTGAAAACGAGATCTGGCGTATGTTTCTTTCCAGACTTAGATTGAGCCAGGGATTTGAGCAGGACTATGTACTGCATTATCTTCAACTTCCTTACTATTTGTTCGAGTACCAAATATTTCAATCTATTGGTACTAGAGCGCGCTTTACTGACAATTAACAGATGTAGGGTTACTATGTTGATACCAAGTAGGTAACTCGAATGAAGTTTTGTCTTATTATGTGATTAGTCACCTAAAAATTACTACAATCATGGTTTTAGACAGGGCATAACACGTACTTGGGCATATTAAAATGGATTTGCGATAAAACATGTCATATTGAGAAAGAAAATTTGGAAATTACAAAAGTTGGAGGAAAAACGTATGTGAAGGGAAGAACTAAATATAACAAAGGAAACAATGCCTTCTCAAGGTAATTTACTCAATAGTTTGGTGCTCACAATGTAAGTATGCCCCTTCTCTTCATTCAACATCCACTCGTTTTTCATGCTGCACAAATATGAAAGAGAACGATGTAATGAAGTCTCTCCTGAATCAGATATAACATGATTAACTCCATATACAAGCAACAAAGTATGCTTGACGATAATACCTCTGAACACTGAGCATTTATGTTCGCCTGAATACCTCCCTGTAGTTTTCTACTCAGATTAGGACAAATAATAATCTTGGTCAATATTCAAATACAACGCCATGAGTCAAATGTCTACTTAAATAAAGAGCGAAGCGATCATTCGACATCTCTATGTAGCCCGTATTATAAATGAAAAATCGCTTGCAATGCGATATTAGTGGAGAAACGATCTGTGATGAAGAAAAGTATAACGAAATAGAATGAACTAAAAGGTATAGTTATCAAGAAAGTCAAAGGGGAAATTTGATGCAGCCACACAAAAAGCCGTCAGGGACGCATAATCGTTGATCTCTTCTGCCTCTGTGTCTCCATCCTGTTCTCTAACTTTCTTCTTCTCTTCATCCGTACTTATGGCCTCTGAATAGCTCTGGCTAGCATGTTTCACAAAGCTAGGCAGCTTGAACTTCACACCATCCATTATATTATCTCCCTCTCCCTCTCCCTCTCCCTCTCCTAATTTACGTTGAATATTTGAGGGGCAGTAGAAGGGGGAAATGAGTGATTAGCCTGCCTTGCCTGAGTTTCTGCGCCTGGAAATTAGATAAGGAGACCCTCGCCATTGATTCTGTTGTGAGACTCTGATGCCCTAGGCAGCTTCAACTCGATAGATTTCGGTAGCAGCCATTTAAGTTCGCGTGGGGCTACCCTTTGTTTTAGTTTGTTAAATATACCCGTCTGTTCTCTTGACTTCTCGCCTGAGAACTTTGACAAGGTCGTTTTGAAGGCTGGCTGTTGTGTTAATAGGTCTTCCTGTACTAGGAATATAGTAGCTGCTCAGTGATTGTTCAATGTAACACAGCCATTAAAGAGCGCCGTTTGAGTTGGAGTCGTTCTATTCGTCGTTGCCACTCTTGTTCAGTTGTTTCATTCGTTTCATGCTGTTGCTGGCGGTAGACAGAGTGATGAATGGTTGTTTCGTCTCCTTTTAGGACGGGTGATGATTGAGCTCCGGTAGTGCGGCTAATAGAATTGAAACTATTCTTTGAATCTTGTCCGATAGCGCTTTTGCTACGGGCATTCGATATGAATATATGGGGCTGTTGGTATTCCACTTCTTCCTGCCCCTCCGTGTGCTCTTCATAACTGGGTAGAGATCTGAGGGCAAGATGAAGCAAGTGTCCTGCTACATGGTCTGCCCTATTGCCATAGATTTCTTCATTGCCGCACAACGGACAAGGTTTGAACATAGCACTCGTTGGTCGCGCAATTCTGATGGCCAGGATATTGAGTTGAGCATCTGTATATTTTCCTGGATGAACAGCTTTCATGTGGTCAATATATTCGCTCTTGGTGGTGCTCTGGAATTCTACGTGAGATTTAGAAACGCAGCGCCATCGCATATAATGTGAGGACATATGTTTGAGCCATGCGCCGTGATGGCTATACACTTCTTCGGGTGACTCGCAGCCTTCAAAAAGGCAGACATATGGATCGAGATCATTCTTAACATGTAACCTGCGGGGATTCTTAGCACCTAGACATGACGAATTGGGGTTGATCGGAGCATTATTATGTGAACGCTCTGATATATTACTTACTTCCACTTGCTCTCATCAACAACATCCCGGGCTGGTAAACTGAAGCAACAAAAAGGACAGTCAATTTCCCCAACAGCCTCCAAAATTTCTTCCCAGTCTTTTTCCAAAGTTTCCTTATATATTTGAACTGTTTCTGGATCGGAATTCTCATTTTCTTGGTTAATGTTGAATTCTTTTTGTCGTTGTGTCTTCAACATGTCGTACTTTCGCATAATGTTATCGCAAGGGGCGAGTGGAAATGGGACGTCCCCATAGTTACCTATCGTAGCACTCCCAAACGCGAAAACTCCAGGTGGCGCTGCAGATTTCTGTAAATGTACAGGAAGAAGCGTCGTCGTTATTTGTGCTGCAGATTGCGTGATACTTTGAGGAACTTCTATTGCTAAAGGCGGAGATTCGTCTTCAGGTCGATTCGCTTCATTGCGGACAAATGTGTGTGCTAATTCCACACGATTTGACACGTTTACAGCCCCGTACAGAGCTTTACCACAACAAAATCTGCGATAGAGAACTTTTTTGTGTCGCGAAATCATGGTGCTAACGAGACGTTGTTGGATAACATTGCTTACTCCAGGAAACTCATAGCGTATATGCCAGGCAAAGATGTCTTTTAGAGAAGGTTCCAAGTCGTGCCCCTCATTGTCTTGAATCTCAAAGTCTGCGACAGCTTTGAAACCCTGAGTCTCTCTGCCTATTCTGCGGATAGTGCCTGAGAACTTGTGAAGGAGCGCAATTTGTTTCGCAATGGTTTGAAGAGCTGAACTGAACTTTGCATCTATAGCAGGCAATGGCCCATCTAATGCCACTGAAGTGGATGTGTTAAATATCGAAGTGCCTAAAATAGTCATTCTCATTATCTCTATTCCTTATTGTGAAAATGTGGTGACAATGAATCGTTAGAGATACACTTACAGTTCAGAACGCTGTAGTCCAATGCTTCCACAACTCCTATAATGGCATCTTGGGTATCAAATGATCCTCGTAACTGGTAATCCAAAGAGTCTCGACCTGAAGCAAAAACTTGAAAGCAAGCAGTCCAGAGAGAGAATTTTGCGAGCTGGTTTTCTACCAAGGCCAACTCCCGGGCATGAATAGATGCTGCTTTGGCGAGACATCGCTGGAAAGATCTAAGGCACCGGCTGACACAGTCAGAAATAACCATATTCGTTGATTTCGGATCTGATGAAGCCATATCTGACACGATATTGGGGTCCAGCTCTTTTCAAAGAAAGTGAGTAGCCGCGTTACAAGTACTCAGGCTAGAGGAACGTGCGTTCGAGTACGGCCTCGTGGTGATATCGACCCCGCCCGAATTCTGCAATGTCACACACGGGTATCTGCCTTGAGTAAAGGTACTATACGACGGGACATTTATGTAGCAAAGTTTAGGTATAGGGACAAGTATTTGATATTGTTAGAGAGATTGGGGATGTTACCTGACCTACGAATAGAGCCATATAAATAATACGTTGTTGAACATTCCCCGCACGTGTGTTGATGTCTTACGGGCAAACATCTACAAAGAAGAAATTTGCTTTGTTACAAACTTTGGGATACATCCAAATGGGCACAAGTACCGTATCATACAAAGGATCTGGATAGGGTCCCCTAGAGACGAGATGACTTCATCCTTTGTGGCTGCTGACCCTCCTGGTAGTGTTCAACTGTTGATTACAGCATCTGAAACAATCATGGGTGCTGCTGACATCCTGTGGAAGGAAGAAACGCATGGCGAGCTCAAGTCATTTTACGCGAGCGTCAAAGCCCTTTGTTTTATCGTGAACTCTCATTGGAAGCACGCCAGCGAGGTGGCGAATGAAATTGTTGCGGATTTCATCCATGTGACTTTGGATCACTTGGAATCTGCGATTGCGCTCGAAGTTCACGATCCGCCCCTCTACGAAGCATTTACAAGAGCTCCACGTTATGAGAAATTATGCGCTTTCAATCGACATTGGGAAATGATTCAAAAACTGAGCGACGATGGCACAGCCCTCCGATACGTCAGATCATGCATGGAATTCGGAACCAATGAGGCAGAACGCAACGCATTCATCCAATTGTTGGACGCGTGTGAGGAGGGGCTTCGATTCCGATACCCCGAGAACCAATCTGACTGGGCACACAAAGAGCGCTCCACCAATGCGGCTGGATCAGCGCCCATCGCCGTATGGAACGCAGCGCAGTCCATTTTCAACGCTTTTATGGCCTGTAGCAACTGCGAGTGCATACCTACCCACGATATCAGGGCCCGACTTCGTTTAGGTACATATCGGAAGCATACGATATGTATAGAGGAAGATATGGACAATTGTCCCCACTTCGACATGTTCCTTTCCATGGAACAGGATTGGAAGGAGGCTCGTGTATTCATGGTGAAAGAGTTAACAGAGACTGTTGCACAAATTCACATCAATAACCCAACAGAACAACCCAGAGAACAGAGAAAAGCGACCAGGATAAGACAAATGAGGGTAAAACAGCTGTGTGAGCCGATTGAGAAGATCAAACCTGCGGCTTACCGACTTAAGCTCAAAGTCGTGGGCGGTCAGATATTTAAGCTACAATCCGAGAGAAGCACATTTCTAGTCGATAGAACAAAGAGCCCTGTGACATTGGAGCAGCTTCTTAGGAACGGATCACATCCTTTCACTGAGAGAACAAAGCGTATTCTAAGTGTGATGCTCAGCTATGCTGTGCTTTATCTACACGATACTCCGTGGCTCCAACCTACATGGAACTCTTCGCACGTATTATTTCTTCCCACGACTTCTTCATCCGTTCCGTTACAACCATTCATCCAAACCCATCTGGCGAGTCCCTACAAATCTAGCCAGATTTCCTGCATCGACCCGGACGAACTTGATCCTGATGATCTAGTACACCCCTGCCCACTCCTAGTCACACTAGCAGTGATGCTTATGGAACTATACTTTGCTGTGCCTTTCGATCTTCTGGCCAAGAAGTATGGTTTGGACCCTGAAGGGGATACTCAATCATCAATCTCTACATGGAGGTATCTTGATGTCAGTCTTATCTTTGAAGCATTTAAAGTTGAAATCCCCGAAGACTACCAATTTCATTACGTTGTGGAGAAGTGTCTGGACCCCACTATCTGGGAAGACGAAGATGGAAATAAATTGGACAATTATATATTAATGTCGAAGATTTATCAAGAAATCGTCAAGCCATTAGAGACTGAGCTAAGTCAAGCATATAGCTCAATCTCTAGTGACAACCTTGACGAGTTTGCAAAGACCATCGATATTGCAAATTGGGACCAAAGTATACAACAGCAAGCTCGAAACGAGACACTAGAGGGCCAAACACAGGATGTCAAACAAAGTGGTCATCGTAAGCGACCTAGATCTATGTCGCCAGGTTATTTACCACGATCTTCTGCGGGCGAATTATTTGGCCAATACTCCGAAAAATGCCAACATGTTTGTCCAGATTGTGCTACTAATTCTCTACACAATGCCTCTCGAGCAACGACGATGGATGACGAATACCGGGCTTCTCGATTTTTTGATGATGAAACCATCTCTGAGGCACATACTGATGAATCGTAAGTAATGAAGATATCGTCACAAGAATCTCTATGTCTGCTGTACACCAATATATTATACCGTAAAATAGATCTTCAATTTCTCGTAAAGAGATTTGCTAACGCATGTTGCGCGGCAGGCGCTCAAATTACCATCTGTGGAAACTTCGATATCTTGGCGTCTACAATAAATTCATTCCCCAGAATTCAATTCTGCCCAACGTCAAAATTGCGATCCTTGACACAGGTGTCGACATACAACATCCATATATTGATGCACGCTCTGAAAATATTAAAGATAGATACAACTGGCTCAGCGAGGGTGGGCTAGCAAACGTGCGTGTGGCTACTGACATGAGCGGCCATGGCACGTTCGCGGCGAGCCTGATTCTTGATTATGCACCTGATGTCCAACTTTATGTTGCCAAAATAGCTGAAAAGGCACCATCAAAGGCCAGCGTGATTGCCAAGGTAAGCTTCCGATGCCAGATACCGTTGAGATTTGCCACGAGTGAGCCTCGTTCTAAACTGTACCCTAGGCCATTAATTATGCAGTCTCTACTTGGGAAGTGGACATCATATCAATGTCATTTGGATTTCCTACGTGTAATATGGATGATTACCACGAACTTGAAGATGCTCTTGTAAATGCTCATGCTAAACGTGTATTGCTTTTTGCCGCTGCCTCGAATAGCGGAGGGAAGCTGGGTCGCGCATATCCAGCTCGCGATCAGAATGTCATTGCCATTCATGCGACTGATACAGATGGTAATCGGTCAAGATTTAGCCCTACGGCTTTATCTCACGATATTAACTTGGCGACGGTCGGTGAAGCTATTGAGTCGGCGTGGCCAGTATATCTTTCGGATAACTCTAATTCTAAAGCTCTTAGATGCAAATCTGGCACATCGTTTGCGACTGCTATTGCAGCCGGGATTGCCAGCTTCCTCTTGTTATATGCAAAGATACACTTGCCGGATAAAGCTGACGCGTTGAAGAGTCGGCGGAGGATGCAAGCGCTGTTGAAGCGAGTGGCTGAGAAAGAGGCGGGACAGACGGCGAGAGATGGTTATTATTTCGTCGATTTGAGCTTATATTCAGACAGTTTGTTCGGCAAGAGCAAGGAGTTCATTGACGAGACGATTCGAGACGTCTTGAATACATAATATGTAATTGGTACTGAAGGAGGCACTGCATCTTGAGTAGCGTCACGACTGACTTTAATGACAAATGTATTCGAATTGCACGATATCGAATACAAAATGTCATATATGTAAAGTGATGAGTCTAACATAGTACTCGATCTCTATTTATCCGTCTATGTCTAGGTTCTATCGCTGGGTCTACGCTCTCGTCTAATCGACCTCATCCGTCCACTTCGCGGGGGCCACAAACGCTCCATCCGGACCCAAAGTTCCCGAAACAAATCTTGATCTAAAGTCAGTGGCGGCACATGAGAAAGGGAGTTGGGTAACATGCTTGGTATGACTTCCTCTCGCAGCGAGCTGGCCCTTGCTATTATAAAACTGTACAGTTGTGTACGCCAGCGTCTTTCCGACTATTTTAAATAATTAGAATCAATCATCATTTTGTTTGTTAGTCATTACGTACTCTTCTCACAGATAGCTGTTCCCTTGAGGATATCGCCCGGCCGGCCTCCGGGGCTGAGATAGGTCACTGAGTGAGCGAAGTCAGTGATGTGAGCACTTGCAGCAGAAGAGGTGGGTATGTTTTTACCATTCAAGTCAGTAGATACCCCTGTTGCGAATCGTCCAGTAGAAGCAACTGCCAGAGATCCCCCGAGATCGACGAGACTAGCTATAGTTCCTCCATGTATGGTTTGGAGTCGGTTCTAAAGGGAGAAGTTAGTAAGATGGCTTGGAAAGACATGGAGGGCCAACTTAAAGTGTGGTCTTTATGGATGTCAACTTCAAAGTCGACTCTGCCCTCAGAAGCATCTATTAATCGAAACTAGAATGCCTTGTCAGCACTAACTGAGGTTGCTGGCCGACCTGGAATAACCATGCATACCCGATTGTGCAGGAGTCTTATATCCCGTTGTTAGTGGCTTTGCCTCGGTAAATGGCCATCGTGGGAGTCTGCTCATACCTGGGTTCCAGGCCCGATTCGGCCATGAAGGACCGCATGACAGCCTTTGTAAAATTGAAAGGAGAAAGCCTTTTAGTCATGATTTCCCTCGAATCGATTCAATTGATTGAATATTCCAATATGTTGGTCTCGGGAACTGAGATGGCCTCAACTGCTCGATGGGCGACGCTATCCGCTATCGCTCCCGTTACCCGATAATGCGCCGAGAAGGTGTGACGTAATCTTCACGCGCCGCGCTTCAAGATCGTGAACTTCCAAAGATCGAATCATGAGGCAGCAGCGCCAAACATCATAACCGCCTTTTGACGGCTCACGACCCTCGCATCCGCCCAACATGTCTATAAATCCCTCCCTTCATCTCGCCGAATACCTGGAGAGGCTGCCTGGTACAACTTTCAAGAAATTGTACCAGCAGCCCTCGACGACGTTTGCGATCTTCCGGCGCATGCTGCCTCACCTAGCGAAAACATTCGTTATGAGAATGCTTTTCCTTCCTCACCCGATGACTCTCACGGATTTAGACACATGGGTGAAGCCGGAAGCTAAACGGTTCGATTAGTACTGCTCTTGTGGCGGCAATGCATAGCGTCTAATATTGGCACAGGAAGAAAGACCAGTCCCTCTCCATCTTGCGAAGCCTCCACATTGTCCAGATATCAGCCCCGTCAAAAGAGAAACCGCAGGAGATTCAGCTCATGTCAAATTTCAAGAAATCTCTACGGCTAGCCCTCACCGGAGGTGGAAACCATAATTCCTTTGGCGTGCCTTCTTCGCTGCTCGTGCCGCCCGAAATTGACTTGGCGTTCCTCGATCGATACGCGCGTAAGAAGTGGGAGGATGTGCTGCATTTCGTGGTATCTAGTGTCGGTTACAAAAGCAGCTTAGGTGACGGCTCGGGGCCCAACAAGGGCGTCAAGGAGCTTCTCATTGCAGGGCGGTTGGTCGACCGGCGGCCGAATGGAAGCCTAGGCATCACGCAGGCGGGCTTCACATTTTTACTGCAGGAGGCAAACGCGCAAGTCTGGACACTACTTTTGCTATGGCTGGAGGTTCTGGGCAATAACAAGAGCTCGGGGCTGGATCCCGTCGACATGCTTTCGTTCTTGTTCATGCTGGCGAGTTTGGAGCTGGGGCGGGCCTACGATACGAATGCGCTGACTGAAGAGCGACGGAATATGCTTCCATCTCTCGTTGATTTCGGCCTCATCTACATCCCCCAACATAAGCGCTCCATGTTCTTCCCGACCCGACTGGCAACAACCCTTACCAGTGGAGGAAACAGTCTACGGACAATCAGCGAGGGCGTCACAGCTGCTACTCAGTCCGCCCAGACCTCGCAGCAGTCCCTCGGCCCTTTGGGCGGCGGCGGCGAGCAGCAGGCTGGAAGCGTCGTTATCGAGACCAACTACCGTCTCTATGCATATACCCAATCTGCCCTCCAAATTGCAGTCCTCGCCCTCTTCGCCAAGCTCAACATGCGATTCCCCGACATGGTGGCCGGCCGTCTCTCCCGCGCATCTATCCGCCAGGCCATTAACTTTGGCATTACTGCCGACCAAATCATATCCTACCTTGCCGTTCACGCCCACGAGCAGATGCACCGCACTGCTGCGTTGACAAACAAGCCCGTCTTGCCCCCCACCGTCGTCGACCAGATCCGCTTGTGGCAGCTCGAAAACGAGCGGATGAAGACGACGAGTGGGTTCCTGTTTCGGGACTTCACCGATGACAAGGATTACCTCGATACCGCGCGTTTCTCAGAAGAAATTGGGGTGCTGGTCTGGAAAAATGACCATGCACGGATGTTCTTTGCCAATAAGCATGAGCAAATTAAAGATTTTTTGAAGACGAGGAAGAGAGCGGAATAAGCCTTTCTTTTTTTCCCCTTTATTATTTATAATTACGGAACTTTTCTGCCTTTCCCCCGCTTATCACCGACTGGCAGTTGAAGATTGATAACATGTTGTGAATTGGCGTTTGGCGCGTGGAAATATGAAAAGTATAGTTGGAAGCAACCTAAAGCATAAATCATTCGGAGCTCCCAGATGGGCGCTGTTACAAACATCAGCATAGACACGAAATAGTCAATCAAATGAATCAAACATTTCATATTAGAGTACCTCGAGACCTGTCTATACAGTAGTTCTACATCATCTGCCATACCCTTGTGACTCTCGTATCTCTCCAATTCAAGCAACAGCTACTTCATTCAAACCATTAGACGCAATATTTTCCACGTATACATTCCAGGGCCCCATTTCCAGTTCCATTCCAACATGCTTCCAAAGCCATTAGTATATCCCAGGCTCATTATCCCAAGGCTTCATTGGGTGGAGAAGGGGCAAAAAAGAAACACCGCCAAGAAAAACAAAACCATTTGGGCGGTGAGCCACACTCTGATTATACACAGCACAAGCAATCGAGACACGAAATTAGGGTGATTCTCACGACATTGTGAGACGGTTTCCCCGGGATGATCGAGAAAGGCTCCCAGATAGAAAACTCTTGCTCTTGTTCTCATGAGTGTAAGAGCCATGCCGCAGTCCGGTCAAGCTGTTCCTCTCGCCCTTTCTGATGACTGAGCTGCCGAAAATCTTTGCCATGAAGCCTTTTTCTTCCATGGAGCCACCTTCAGGAAGTAGAGAGGGCCGGCCATTTCGACGAGCGTAAGCTTGCTGCCAGGCATGCAGGGAGCGCCGTGCTTCGATTGTGATGCAAAGTGAGTCAAGATAATCGAATACGCGACGGCAACGTGTGTCTTCTTCAGTGACTGATGGAGTATTAGATGAGGTCATGAGAGTCCGCAGAGCTGAAGTAGTGGTTGAAGTAGGGAGGTAGGATGTTCGCTGATACAGGCTGCTATAAGGAGTTTTCGCCTGGGTTGAACCCGAGCCGGCTAGAGATTGGCGAGATTCACGGGCATCTGCGGCAAGGTTTTCAGATGAAAATCGGTCATGAAGGGCCATAAATCGGCCAGACCAATAGGCGGATGATTGTGCGTTGCTAATCCGAATAGACGGAGCCTCAGAAGAGCAACTTTGGACTGACTTGGCCAGCGATATTGTAGATGGCTGCATGAGGTTTAATTTTGAAAGCTGGGGAGGAGTTGTAGCCTTTAGAGTAGAAGATGGGGATATCTTGAGAGAGGTGCCACTAAAAGCAGAAGTGTTGATAGAGCGAGCAGCCAACGATGGCCGAGAAATAGATGTTTTCAAGTCCTGGAGGGCACTCATAGTTCGAGACTTTGGAAGTTTATTGACCAAGCGTGGAGTTGGTGGATCTAAACGGGGAAACCCATTAGACGTAGGAGGGATATTCTCATCCTGCTCGGCGACAATTGGCACTGACAGTGGCGTAGTCGCTGATGCTATTTTAAAAGATGGCTTTGGTATGGATGAGGTGGAGGATAGCAGGCTTCTGCGTAGCTTCTTTGAAGATGTTGGATCAGGGCCGGCTTTGATGGTTGGCTTGGCAGCAATGTCAAAGCTTTCGACGGTAGGGCTGCTTTGTAAATGTCCGTCACTGTCAAAGCCGTCGGAGGTGCACCCCAAATTCTGCGCTCGCAAACGGCTGTGACTTTCGAGGGTCGAGCCAGAGCTGTCTGTTTCGCAGTCTTTGATGGCATCAACAATGACAAGCCTCTCGCTTCGGATAAGATCGGCACCTCTGGAGTTTTTGACAGGACCTATGGGCGCAGAGATGAGGGGTCGTCTACTTTTTCCTCGTCCTCGCATTTTGCTCAATTTCGTGGCAACGGTTACCAAAGATGACGTGCCTGATGTAGTTGAACGATTGCGTTGCAAACGAGATTACTGGTGTGAGCTCTGGAGTCGAGAGCATTGAGTGGTGATGATTGAGAGACAAGCTGTGAGCAAGGTGTCTGTGTCGATTATGTTCTGATTTCTTCGGAAACTCTTCCAAATTCTCGAAAAGATCCCTAGATAATGGTAGCGGACAACCGGTGTTTGGAGAGGCAGCCGAGTATCGGGAGAGGATCGTTCTTGTTCATGCAAGATGCCGATGATTAACTGCCAGATAGATATGGCTTCAAAGAGAAAAGCGAAGGCCGATGGTGAAATAACCTCGAGAAGTTGGTAGTGTTATATCATCAAAGCCCCTTACAATAGATGGTGATTCGCGGTCAACATCAGGTCGTTTGCTTCTTGAGCAACACAGCAAACAACGAGGGGAGGAGGCTGAAGCCGACAACAGGAAGAGAAGAAAAGACCGTCGAGGACGCGCTTTATTCCAGAACGTGTCGTGTTTTTAGACAAACTTGCGCGTGGTAAAGTGATGCAGAAAAAAAAATAGGTACACAACAACTGACAGCAGAGTGATGGGCACCTCTTGTCAGGTGCCAGGCAGAACCCACCTGCCAACTGGCCGAATCCTCGGTTGCGCAATTATTCCGCGAAGCAGACACATCTGATTCTTCATCAGTTTATTTCAAGTATTAAAATTGAATATTGGAGGTATCATGAGCCCCAAGATATCTCATCCCTCCCTCTGTCCTATGTCGAAAGTTCTACTGTTGATCATCTTCCACCATCTATTGCTTTGACTTTGTACCTCGCTTGCTCATAGGCCTCAGTCCCGTGTCGTCGTTTATGCCAGTGTATTTCCCCAAATCTATCCGTTTTCCACCTAAAAAAGAGAAAGCGGCCCAACTTTATTCGTCCCAGCCGTCGACCTTGAAGCGAAAAGCGACGTCTCCCTCCCCTCGAGGAATCTCGTTCCCATTGGCATCCCAAAGAGCACGTTCGACATAAGTTACGTTACCGTCATTGTCGACCAATAGAACCGTCTGTCTCTGTGTTCCGTACATGCCCTCCTCGAAGCCCATGGATGGGTGTGGGCTCGGGCTCGGTGTGACATCCGGCCTTGATTCTGCCTTGAGCTCTTCGGCAGCCTTTAGGTCGTCTTTCAGATGCGCCCACAAGATCTTCCCCTTTGCAGTGGCCTTTTGCATCTCCTCACGGTTGACGTCGTCGCCGACTGGCGGTACGAAGATGGTATGCCTCATCAGGTTCATGTAGTCTTGTAAGCTCGATCCCGGAGGTCGCTCTGGCATAGATTCTGTGTCGAGAATGGAGAACAGATTTGCGACGAGGTCGTCTTCGGAGGAATTCTTTGCTGCAGCCTCCAGAGCCACTTCCTTCAAGAGTCGTTTTCCTGTTGTCACCTTGGGCCATTCGTTGGGGTCGTTGTAGACAGTGTTGCTGAGACCCCAGACGCCATCTGGTTCCAATCCGACTATCGGAACGTCGCTCACATCAGCAGCCCTGTTGCTCACAATGGCGATGCCTTCGTTGTTGCGCCTCAGCTTGCCGCACACCATAGAAAAGCCCCCTACGCCTTTGACACCGCCGTCTTTGACCAGCTCATCCACGCCCTTCTTTATGCCTTCATCGGGAAGTCCCCCGAGCCACATATTGACCATGCGGCCTCGGCTTTTGATGCCGTGTATCGGGTGTTCAGCGTCATCATTGACCAGTTCCCGGTAGTTGGTCAGCACAGCCAAGCTTCCGGTCTTTGTTATGCCGAGCCAAGTGCCTTTCGCCGCCCTCTGGAGGTCTCGCGATGAAAGAACCTCGCCGCCCGACTCTGGGTGCGTCCACCAGTGCGGCCGCGACGTGGGTCTTAGGATGAACTCATCGCGATTATCAATAAGAATGAGGGAATAGCCGGGATGTGCCGTTGTAAAGAGCACGATACACATTGTGGTGAGTTTGCGTTGTTGGATATGAACATGTACAGTATGTTGTTCGTTGGTGTGGATGGACACCCTGAAGCTCAGGCGAGTGCCGTTTCACTGCCTATTATAAGGGTAAAGTCAATACGGTGAGCCGACGTCGGCGCCACAGGAATGAGGCTTGTTGAACAACGCACAAGGCAAGCCCGATACGAGCGCCTCCTTTAATCACAGACGGTTCGGGATATCGCCAAGTCCAGGGATTGGTGCCAAGTTGCCAACACATGCCACTTCAAACATCATAAGGTCAAGTGCAGTGATGCAAGGCGTGGGCTGATGGAGCTGCGGAAGCCGCCACCAACCGGCTTACACACAACAAGCCCCGCTGGTACGATTGCCGAGCCCATGCGCCGATGGGCCGTTGAGATCGGCTATGAGGAAGGTTTGCCATGTGCCCGCATTATATTCTTATATTCCGATGCGTACCTACGAAAATGCTTAGGAGCCGTCAAGTGGACATCAGGCAATGAATGCCATTCTTCTTGGCCAGTTCGATTACCTACCTAGGCGTCGATGCCAGCTTTCTCACGCTGGGAGACTAGATGGGGCTTACAAAGCCGATCAGCATACTGTGCCTTTCACATGAGACTATCTCGCTTCCATTAACGGAATTCCGATACTGTGTACATATCGAGCCCTCTAAACATCTGATCTACAGTCTTTATGATCCTTCAGCGGTGACTCTGCCTGCACCCTACATAAGCATGAATCTAGTACATTCACATGCTTACAACAAAGCAATGAAGAAGGAACTAATCCATGGTCCCATCCATGCCTGCACCGAGACATGTATAGTGTCCGAGCAACTGGCAACTTCAAGATAGTCAAAATCACATGTATTTTCTTTAACCGTGGTTTCTGCGTGTTTCGCTTCACAAAGAATGCATGCACACAAACATCTCAATCAAGTCGCTAGACCCATGACGGTGATGAGATGTCTTGCGTCTAAACAATGGATCAAAAATGTCTTTGAGAAAACATGAGCATAGAAATGGATCGCATCCCAGACGGGAATGGCGATTATAGAGAACGCAATTACTGAAACACACTTGAGTAATAGTGGGTGGATGAACGAACACAATGAGCAGTCGCTGAACAATTGCGCACGCGCCTGTTTGCTCATCAACTTGGCTTTGACGCTCAGACATCCACGCGACTAAGAGTCTTCATTGCATTCATAGAGCATTCAAAATGCAATACCAATGGATGAAGGCACAATGTATTTTGATTTGCAATCGAATCTGTTCGTCTTAACTTTGTTCGCTTTCATCCAATCTTGTTTATTTTTATACAAGTAGAAGTGATGCAATGAACGGCGCCATATCAAGCTTGAACAAATTCCAGATATTCTTCCAAATAATGAACTTCCTTGTCAAACAAAGGAGACTCTCGAGCATAAATAACTAAATCTCTCAGGCTTTTTCAGAAACAGTTCTTCAAGCATCTCCCAGTTCATTTGCTTCCATTTCAACTAGCCATCATCTGCGACCAGAATTATACTGCCCGTCTACAACTCTGATAGTTCTACAACATTATCACGTGGATAACTACAACAATGGCTTCAAATGCTGATCGGATATACCAGCTGGAACAGCAGATCGAGAAAGAGATTCTCACAGGTATAGCAAATGCCCTCCTCATAATAAGCGGACAGAAGGTTAACGCGGTTCCGGTTACACCTGTTACAAAGCCAAGCATACGCACAGCGTCGTGGGTTTATGAACGCTCAGGATTAGGAGCCAATATTATTCAAGAGCCTGCGCCCGAGGGTTATGTGCCATGGAGGGAATACGATCCTAATGGCAGAGACCGGGTGCCCATTGTGGTTCACTACGCCGCTGAGATGAACGGGAAGACCCGAGATTGGAAATTCCAACTCGCCATTCATGATCCTAATCAGTTTTTCTTGAATTTGCAACAGAATGGCGGTACAACGACCGATATAGAGGAGTTCGAGAAGCTTCTAGCCACCCTCTGGTCACAGACTTATAAGATTTCGTTCAAGCCCAAAAGACTCCCGATTTCCATGACGATTACCAAAATTGAAACGGTGAACTTCCCAAAGGCCAACAAATAAAGCCGGCACTGGAGCAAAGCTCTGATAGTTGGACCGGAGACGTATTGATGACGTTGGATTGATGGGTTGTGGTTATGTTTGGATGTGCTATTTCACTTTGTGGGAGGAATAATGTCTAGCTTTTACTGTATATTGAAGTTTTGTGCAATTTATGAAAATATGCCTTTTTACCACATTGTAAGATTGAAAGTGCTGATGGATTCTTCGTGATGTGAGTACATGTACATGCAGGCCAATACCTCTTCCATCCTAGGGCAGGGACTAAACTTGTGGAATAAAAGGCATCACCCTCGTGAGTAAAGTCTTCCTTGGCAGTAGCAGCCACCCTGATTAGCTTAAAGACGTAACTGTCATCCGGATTGGATCAGTACTCCAGCTTCTCGGAGAGTTTACGTGGTATGGCGCTGTAGAAATCGTGGCTTCAGTTGCAGAACATGTCTGCCCGCTCTATACTTGCAAGCCAGAGATGTCTTTTTCCCTATGAGTATCATCATGGTACCCGTGGACCTCTGTTAATGTTGGCGAGCCAAAAAAGCATGCCCCTTCTTCCCGGACGCAGATGCTCTCAAACTACATGTACATGCCGGTTAGCTTGGGTCTACGACATTAACCCATCAGTAACTTTTGGCTAAGGTTATTCTGCCGGGCCTTTGGTATTTGCCGACAAACCCCAGGGCTTGTTGTGTTGCTTCGCCGTTTGCCAAGCCAGAGCTACTGTATGGATGCTGCTCTGCCTTGTCTGTGTGGGACAATGAACGGAGGAGACGGCAGTGGTGGGGAAGCGGGCTTTTCGTGCACCATCCAAGTCAAATAATAGTCTAGTAAAAGCGCATACTTGTTTGAAGCTTGACATTGCTGTATATGGTCTGTTTCGCAGTCTTAAAATAGGTCCATGCGATCAAATGGTGAATGGAGCCCGGAGGCTAGATTTAGGTGTGAGACGGATGTGGTATGGGCAAAACCACCTCCAAGGTACCCATACCGGGGCTCTAGGGCTAGCTTTGCCGGAGTACGGATAGAGAAACCAGCAATAAACTGACAATCCGGCAACTGGACTCCGAACGGACTAGGGAGTCTACATGCTGCCTACTATATTTGATCTGTCAGACTGATCACTGGCTCACCAATGCGCAGGCTGCCTGCGAGCTGACCTTCCTAATGGGAAAATAAGACTATTGAATCCTTATTTTTTAGTGCCATTTTGCATCTCTCGCCGTTCGGAGCCTTCAATTGTATTTGGTGAATGTGTGTACCAGTAACCTTTTATGTCCGTATGGCTGGAGCTTCACCAGTGCCGTTTCAGCCGCTCCACTGCGCCGTCCTATTACCCCGTCTCCGTGTCTCTTCAATCAATCAATCCCGTAGATACTGTAGGTACCTGTACTCAATACTTTGCGATCACGTACTTCGCATGTCTGTACATACATGCAATGTTTTAGTCTTGACAGGTACCAAGGACCGAGGTAGCAGTCGGAATTGGCTCGGATTTTTTATGCTTCATGTGCTTGCTTACTTCAATGGCTGCACAGGCAAACGGAGTACATGCGGAGCTGCTGATTGGGGGCGCGTTGCCGTTGTACCTGCTTCAGCTTCTGGTCGAGATGCCAATGCCAAGACAAACCCGCCACTAGTACGGAGGTGCGATGCTGCCAACTCGCCTCAAGGGCAAAAAGTCCCTGCAGCTCTGCTCCCGGACGCTGCGAATCTCCTCTCGCGCTCATCTGGCCGGATTGCCTTGCTGGTGACCCTTTTTGGCCGTCGTCTTTTTCGTATCTTTCTTTTTCCTTTGGCATTTCCTAGCCTGGAACTTGCTCATGTGCTCGTGATACCTCAGCCTTGGAGCTTTCCTGGCCAATTCACGTGAGGGCTGGGGGATTCGACCTGCTCCCTCAATCTGCCTCGCTTCTGCTCCTGTCTGCGTTGCCTGAAACCGTCCGTCACAATGGCACGACGCAGGTACAGGCTGTTTATGGTCTGTGCCGTCGTCATTCTCTTCCTCCTCTACAGAGTCTCGCAGAACACATGGGAAGACCCTGCGCAGCATGCAGGTCTTTACCGTCCTCCCACCTCGAATTCGCCTGCCACGGGAGTAGAAAGCCCACCGAAAACACCCCCGAAGCCTGCGCCCGAGCCCGAGAACATACCTGAATCAGAACCTAAGCCTCAGCCCGAGGCCGAGGCCAAGCCCAAGCCCGAATCGAAACCGGAGCCGGAGCATGCTCCTAGTCAGAGCAAGCAGAACAAGCAGAACACGCCCGATGATGAAGATGATGGGCTGGGTGTCAAAATTCCAAAGCTAAAGGAGCTGGACGACTCGAAGCCAGCCGCCAATGGCGAAGCGCCTGGCCATGCGGGTTCAAAGACTGCAACCAGCACCTTGAACCCCACCGACGAAGATGAAGTGATCGAGGATATTCACCAGAAGAATCCGCCAAAGAACAACCCTGGTAAGCCAGTAGACACTCGAATCCATTGGAGGCCGGTTCCCGAGCACTTCCCTGTGGATTCCCTCATAAGCCTCCCTACTGGGAAGCCGCAAAAGGTCCCTCGAGTGCAGCACGAGTTTGGCGTCGAGTCACCAGAAGCCAAATCCCGACGAGTCACTAGACAAGAGCGTGTTGCCAAAGAGATTGAGCGGGCGTGGTCGGGCTACAAGAAGTTCGCGTGGATGCACGACGAGCTCTCGCCCGTCTCTGCCAAGCATCGTGACCCCTTTTGCGGCTGGGCTGCTACCTTGGTTGATTCCCTGGACACCCTCTGGATTGCGGGTCTCAAAGAAGAGTTCGACGAGGCGGCCAAGGCTGTTGAGGAGATTGACTTCACCACTACTCCTCGCAACAATATTCCTGTTTTTGAAACGACCATTCGATATCTTGGCGGTTTGCTCGGCGCCTTCGATGTCAGCGGTGGCCATGATGGTGGCTATGTCATCCTTCTCAACAAGGCTGTTGAGCTTGCTGAGATCCTCATGGGTATATTCGACACGCCAAATCGAATGCCAATATTATACTACCAATGGCAGCCAGAATATGCCTCCCAGCCTCACCGCGCAGGCTCTGTCGGCATTGCGGAGCTTGGAACGCTCTCCATGGAATTTACGCGCCTAGCCCAGCTTACCAGCAACTACAAATACTACGATGCTGTGGACCGCATTACTGATGCCCTCGTTGAGCTCCAGAAGCAAGGCACCTCCATTCCGGGCCTATTTCCCGAGAATCTAGATGCCTCTGGGTGCAACCATACCGCAACTGCCATCCGCAGCTCACTTAGTGAGGCAGCGCAGAAGCAGATGGATGAAGACCTCTCCAAGAAGCCAGATAACTTCATTCCTGGAAAGGTCCCGAAGAGCCAATCCCAGAACGTCGAGAAACCCCCCAGTCAGAAGCAAAGCGCAGACGGCAGCGAGTTTATAGTTGGAAAGCTCAGTGCTGATGAAGCAATTTCAAAATTGCAAGCTGCTGATGAGGCCAGGGCAAAGGCTTTGGATGAGGCTGCGATCAAGCCTGCAGGAAAATCTGACAGCTTTGTTGTTGGGAAAATCGGTAGTGAGGACCCAAGGGACGATCAGACACCAGCTGCGAAAGCGGATGCCTCAGATAAGGGATTTGTTGTCGGCAAGATAGGGGCAGAAGATCCAAGAGACGATCAGACACAAGCTGTGAAGACAGATACTTCAGAGAAAGGATTTGTTGTCGGCAAGATCGGAGCGGAAGATCCACGAGATGATCAGACACAAGCGATGAAAACTGATGCCTCAGACAAGGGATTCGTTGTCGGCAAGATCGGAGCAGAGGATCCAAGAGACGATCAGACACAAGCTGTGAAAACGGATGCCTCAGACAAGGGATTTGTGGTCGGTAAGATTGGAGCGGAAGATCCAAGAGACGACCAGAAGATTCCGGATGCATCTGGGACAAAATCTTCAGAATTTCTAGTCGGCAAAATAGGCACTGAAAACCCTGAATATGCGAAGCAAGGGCCCCGCGAAGATGATAAAACGGAAACTCGTCCGCTAGATTCTCTCCGTCGCCGAGACACCATTCCTAGTGAAAATACATCTGTGGAGAAGCCCCAAGTGCCATCTCAACGGACAGCAAAACGAGGAAAGCCACCATTTGCAGCAGATGGCTTCACAGCTAACTGGGACTGTGTTCCTCAAGGTTTGGAAGTAGGTGGATACGGGTTTCAGCAATATCACATGGGAGGTGGTCAAGACTCAGCTTATGAGTATTTCCCGAAGGAGTATCTACTTCTCGGCGGTTTGGAGTCCAAATACCAGAAGCTGTACGAGGACACTGTCGAAGCAATCAACGAGTGGCTCCTCTACAGGCCCATGACAGACGGCGATTGGGATATTCTATTCCCCGCTAAGGTCTCAACAGGTGGGAACCCTTCTGAAGACCTATCCGCCACATTCGAGGTAACTCACCTCACGTGTTTTATCGGTGGCATGTACGGCCTGGGTGGCAAGATCTTTGGCCGCGAAAAGGACCTTGAGATAGCCAAGAAGTTGACGGACGGCTGTGTCTGGGCATATCAATCGACCGTCTCCGGTATCATGCCGGAAGGTTCCCAGATTTTGCCCTGTCCGTCACTGGAGAAGTGCGCTTTCAACGAAACCCTCTGGTGGGAGAAGCTAGATCCTGCAAAGGACTGGAGAGACAAGCAGGTGGCTGAGTGGGAAGAGAAGAAGGCGGCGTTCGACAAGCAACAGGGAAGCAAGGACCCCAGAAAAACTAGCGACAAGGATAAAGAGGCTGCTGGCGAGGCCCTGAAGGAAACTGCCCAAGACCATGGCGACTCTGCTGGTAACTCCAAGGCTATTCACAAGAGGGCAGCAGTTCCGCCGCCAAAGTCGAGGGCAGACGAAGATGTTGGTTCAGAGCTGCCGCAGTCTCTCAAGGACAAGATCGGTCTCAAGGGTGACGAGCAGAAAAAGCCAGCAAAGAGCGGCGTCGGTATCCAACGAGAGCCTGGTGACCCAATCGACTCAGTATTGGAAGCTCACCGTCTCCCTCCTCAGGAACCGGAAGAGCAGCAAATCATCCTTCCCGAGAAACCTGAGACACACGAGGAGTTTGTAAAGAAACATATTGCCGACTATGGTCTTGCCCCTGGTGTCGTCCACATCACTTCGAGACAATATATTCTCAGGTGAGAGGCTCCTTTTTGTATACCAAGTTGCATCATGACACTCTTTGCTAACCTCTCATCACTAGGCCCGAAGCCATTGAGTCCGTGTGGTACATGTATCGCATCACGGGCGATCCCATCTGGATGGAGAAGGGCTGGAAGATGTTCGAGGCCACCATCAGTGCCACCCGCACAGAAATAGCCAACAGTGCCGTCGATGATGTCAACAGCCCAGAACCCGGGCTTAAAGACGAAATGGAGAGCTTCTGGCTCGCCGAGACGCTCAAGTACTACTACTTGCTGTTCTCGGAGCCCAATGTCATCAGCTTGGACGAGTGGGTGCTCAATACCGAGGCTCATCCTTTCAAGAGGCCCGGTGGTAGCGTGATTGGACACAGTATATAAAGAAGACGGCGATGAATGAATGGGATGGGTAACCACTGCAGGAAGCAATGGATGTTTTTTATTCTTATTTCAGCATGTCTATGTTCTTGCCTCTGGGGTTTGTTTCTGTTTTTCCCTACTTGTTGTTTTGCAAAATCATGAACAAAGCATTCGTGTTGCATATGGAGTCAAATCACGACGGGCGTTGGAAGAGTATTGCTTAGGAAATATGAAAATACTAGAATTCTATAACAAACTATATGCATCTGGTCTTTGTAAAACCAACTGTTGCGCTTAGACACTGTTCCCTGCAAGACAGAAAAAAAGAACAAACCCGAGAAATTCCCTTTTAACACAACCTGCTCATATCTTGCGTCCTCACCCAATCTCGTGGCATCGAGAAGAACTCAGCATCCTACCTCCATTCATTCTCCGATAGCCACCGCATCTGCTGTTTCATATAATACACAGAGACCACTCATTTTTTAAATGTCAATCATTCTGCACGGAAAAAAAAAGGAAAAAAAGAAAACCAAAAACAAAGACATCAAGGTCGATAAATAGGATATATATACCCGTCGGTCCTTCTCTCCAAGCCATCCCCTATTGTATTTCCTCCCAAGACAAAAAAAAAGACAATGAAAAGCATAAAAAAAAACATTGATCCATAAACAATAGCACATGACAAATACGTCGTCGAATGCCCAATGCATTATCGTCGTCTATAATTCGCCCAGTGTGACATTCGACTTGCCGATTCCTCAGGCTTCTTCTATCCAACAAATGCCGTCTTCGTCCTTTATCGGTTGCTTCCCATCGTCGTACGGCGGGCGTATCGAGAAGTGGCAAATAGATCGATCGTTCGTGAAAGCCGGGCTTTGGTAATGTCGTTTGTCTCAGTTGAAAGCAAGATAATTTTTTTCCTTTTTTTTCGGTTCGGTTTTTTGTCGTCGTTTGGACACATTAAGTATTCTTCGTGAACGCCGTCGTAACTCCGATGCTGATGCCTGTAAACCAACCAACCCCGTAAAGTCGAAAGTTGTGCCGCCCGTTTACACGCCCCTGGTATCGCCCATCACATATACACATAGACTTCCCGTCTCATATCTCATATCCACCCATCATAGCCGCGTTGTTTTTTTCCCCTCACATTAAACCCACCCATGCTTTATCACACCATTGAACTCAGGACGCGTATGCTCAATATCATTACGAGCAAACCAATGGTGACGATGATGAGCAGTGTAAACGAGAACCAGCCCATTACCATGGCGCTGCTGCCCACGCCACTCTTGACAACACCATTTCCAAAGTCTTGGGCAATAACGGATGCTGCGACGGATGCAGTATGCTGCCAGAGAACCGAGACGAGAACAAAGATGGAAGAGATGAAGATGATGGCCAGTGCGATTTGCGAAACAGGGCGGGAGGGGAATGGCTTGACTTCGCGCTCGGATCCTTCAGAGTCCTCCTCCTCGTGCCATCCGGGAAAGGTAGCCAAAAGGAGCAGACAGATGAAGGCGAAGATGATGGCAATGATGCTAAAAGGCGGCGGTCAGTAAGATGCACATGCGCGCGCAATTTGCCTGGGGACAATGCCACTCACATCAGGTAGGGAAACACAATCATGTCTTTGAATTGGGCCGCCAGCCAAATGAGGTTGAGAGGGTCCTGGTCCACTGAGACTTCCTTGGCCAAGGCTGTCGCATTGTTACTACACAGCCACGAGCCGCCATCCGGGTTGACGCAGATGCCAAAGTAACCAACTCGAGCCTGCAACTGGGCGTTTCCAGCAAAGCTCTTCAGGGCGCCGTAAAAGCTGTAGTCGACCTGCGCCGTGTCGGGGTGAGCCTCGTAACCCTTGTAGTAGATGGATAGCAGGAAAATTCCGGGGATCAGAGGCGACGAGGACGAGCAGCCAGCAAGCAGCAGCGCTAAGATGAGGCGGTCAGCAAGACACGCGAATAATTGAGATGAGAACAACGCGACATACAAAGTAAGATGATTGCGACGACGATCAAAATCATCAGCACGTGGTGGTAACCCAGAAATGGGACGAATCCTGTTGAGACACAATGTTAACCTTTTACCGCATTCCAGAGCCGCGTGGCCGCAAGGTAACTCACGATGCCATCCCACATGAAATTTGCGCGCGATGATCCTCGTGCTGGAACTCGAACTCGACGTGGTATGGGTTCCGCTCGCCATTGTTGCGATTTCTACAGAGGGGAGTTATCCCTCGTTAGAATCGAGACTTGTTGAGCGTCGAGATGATATCAGGAGAGAGCAATCGACAGCCGCGATGCTCTAGAACAAAGAGGCGACAGTCGATGGATCAAGAGCGCCAGGAGCGCAAGCCGTTGTAATCGCGCACGCAATACTGCTATTTGCCCCACGCAAGACGCTCTTCGTTCTGCAGCTGAAGCCCGTCGCGATACCCCTCGTCTAGATGTTCGAATTGTCGCGTGGCAGCGAGACGGCGCAAACGCAGGCTGGAATGTGGATAGCAAGCCTGGTCTATCGATAATCGTCAAGAATATAGAATTCAAAGCGAGCGTAGAATGCGCTTGGACCCTGCAATGTCGAGAATGCGGATGTCTTGCTGCGTGCTATCAGTTGTCATGGACGACGTGCAGGACGAGACTTAGCTCAAAGAAGAGAGCAGCTCCCAAAGAGGAATTGGAATCGACAAGAAAGGGCACGACGTAACACGTAACACGTAGCCGGGAAAACGGGGAGGGGCCTTTCTCTCTTCCCAAAAGTCACTTTGATTGAATTCGCTTTCAAGCTTTTTTTGGGTAATTCAGATGGCTGGGGAAAATGCTCGTGAGTGACCAACCATCCGCATTTCGCAAACCTGCGGTCGAGGCAGGGACAAGCTCGCATTTTGGTTGGCCCAGCCACGCCTTTTACGGTATTGACTTTCGTTGACCGGGCGACCGGGGTGACGTTGGCAAATAGTGGGGCACCGGGCCCGCGGGGGCGCTTCAGTGGCTGGAAATCGCTAGGTTCAGGTTTAGGTCCTGAAGAAGCCGCTGAGGCCATTTGGGCTGCACGGATTACAGGGGCCGCAAAGCGCTGCTGAAGCGCCTCCAGGACCCGGAAACAGTGGGGGAGAGTGTTTTTCCCAGCGGGTGCCTTGCAGGGGAGCCAGTGCGCTAGAGAGGCAGCTGGAGCGCAGTGGCGATACACGGAGTTTGGCGAACAATCTGGATTTGCACGCGATCGATCGTCGGTGAGGCTTCAGGGCTCACGCGGGTGGGTAAGACACGCATGGCTTTCGAGGACCTGCAGCATCGGTAGTTTGTACGTTTGGGGCTGTTTAGCATGTGAATTACAGGCCGCTATTAGATCCTGCACGCTGCTGCTTCGTCTGTCTCTTTTCCTCTCCGATTTGGGCGCTCTTTTTACAGAACAGATAGGGTACATGCGTATAGCACGAGGTTGGTACTGGGCATCAGCGCTACATGACAGAGAAATCCTCGTATCTTGGCGGGTTGCCATGACAATCCATTGGCTCTCGCACCCAAGGCGAGCTGGCCGAAGCTAATGCTTAGGGTCGTGTCAGGCATTAATTGGCAGCTCGTGTGTCGCGTCCGCTCCGGTACCAGATCCTGGTGTAGCTCTTACGAGTACATGCACCATACATGGATAGACGGACGTGCTCTGAGGCGCAGCCCTACTGACCGCCTGAAAGAGTTCAAGTTTGAGCTCGGAAGTCATGGATCAACAATGGAATCGTCAACATTTGTAGCCTTTGGCAGAAGGCGTCTATATATAGCAATGTTTATTTCACGCATGTCAACATGAGATTTACTTTTAGCTACATTTCTTACAATTGAGAAATGCCTCGGCAGTGAGAGTGCAGTAATCCAACATTGCTTAGAAGTGCTGATTGCAAGCGGTAGACATCTATGCGTATGCTCGTACTCGTATGCAGCCAAAACATTGAAGCCAAATCCGACAGAAGACCTGGAGCAGCTGCATGCCCCCTATTAATGCAGACATGCCTTGCGCCATTTAGAACAGTTCTCCGTAAGCTTTGCATGTCTGTGTTGTTTTCCAGTCATGTAATTGCTCAGCTCGGCGGCTTACCCCTGCGTTTGCATGTTGCTGTCTGCAGCTCGTTATTAGTACGGAGCACCTGTTCCGCCTGCTTCCTGCCATTAATACTACCACGACAATTTTGTCGAACATCATTTTATCATACTACTACTACCGCTATTGCTTTCAATTTTGCAGAAAGAAGAAGAAAAAAAAATGAATAGAATAATATCCAGACCCGCTTACCCTTTATCGATATCAATCCAAGTGATGAAATCGAGTCCAATGAGTCGTGCAAGTTCGATGCATCCCATCTCGGAAACTCTTCGGTAGACGCATATCGATAAAGGGCTACCCACCAATAAACATGGCCAGCTATCCGCAACGTACATCGTCATACCTTCCAGCTTCGACGCAGCTTTCTATGGCTGCATGCAAAGATGACGACCATGTCCGGAATTACCAATGGCGTCTCTCTCGATACTCGAGTCGAAGACTACCTCGAGGATAAGCTTCAATCCACCGCTGATCTCGAACATCTCGACGAACTGCTCACAAATGTCGAATTACAGCGGAACCAGCTCCAGTCGCAGCTCGACGATGCCGTCAAAGAGCTTGAGGAGGCGCGGCGCACAGCCGACGAGCGCCATGCTGCGCTTCAAACCCGCATTTTCGAGTTCAACGAGTTGCAAGAAAGCATCGACAGACGTGTTCAGATAGCTGCTGCATCGGATGCACCGAGCGAAGCTATCGCGCGATTGCAGAAGCCCATGAAACAGCTTCAAACCGTCGAGCTGGCCGAGAAGTACTTCATGCTGCTCCAAGATGCTGAGAGGTTGCGAAAAGAAGCTCGGTCTCATCTTCCCGGTAGCCCTAAGGAGGCTCTCGAACCATATGCGCAGCTGAAAGAGCTTGTCATTAGGCTCAGGTCCTTGCCTGGGAATGACGAACTTCACTTGGTGGACCATATCGAGAAGATGACGGAGAATCTTTGGAATGAAATGAAGCAAATCATGTCTGCTGAGCTGGAGACTGTGCTTAATAAGAAGCACTGGCCCAAGGTTGACCCCCAGTCTGAGATGGATGAGGAGTGGGTGGCCTGTATCGAGAAGCTCCTCGACCTCCAGATGCCGGAGGTGATTCATAGCACAGGTGTTGTGACCCTCTTACCATTTGAAGTCATGGCCAGAATGTTCGTCGCCGAGTTTCGCTTCCACTTTATTAGCGATAAACCGACCAGCAGCCCTCAATCTGTTGGGACTCACTGCTTCCCCTGGGTTCTGGCGACTCTGGAAAAATGGGAGGACTTCTTTCGCGATAATCTTGGCCATCTCCTGGCATCCAAATTCCACGAGACGCCTGTGGCTAACAAGACGATATACGCGGATCCTGCATGCGCTCTTATTACGGCAATGCTACCAGTCATTCGGGAGAAAGTCGATGCGGTAGTGTCAGAGACGAGCGCGAATCCTGGATTCTTGAGCAATTTCATCTCACAAATCATGACTCTTGACGAGACCATTCGATCACGATTCAATTATGACGGTGGCGATCCTGAGAACGGTTGGGCAGGGCTATCTGAGAGCGTCCTGGATAATTACTTTGATGCGTGGTATCAGGCCGAGAGGAGCTTTGCGCTAGAGAGGTTCGAGGTGATTATGGAGTCTCGAGATGGGCGCAAAATCGACTACGACTACTCACTGTCGGGCAAGATGAAGCCCACCTATGCGGCCGTGCAAATCACCGATCTGTTACGAGTAGTCACGACGAAATACGAGCGTCTCCGTAAAGTCAAGCAAAAGCTCAGATTCCTGACAGATATTCAACTGGATATTCTCGATGGATATCATGACCGTCTTAGAAGCTCGCTCGAGGCTTACCAATCTCTAACCTCTACATTGGGTCGAACCATCCATGGTGTAACAAAAGAGCAACTGGCTGCCTTAGACGGGACGGGAGCTTTGGAGACGCTGTGCAAAGTGATTGGTAGTGCCGACCACATTGCGAACACATTGACAGAATGGGGAGACGAAGAGGTAGGCTGCACGCCTCTATTGAGAGAAGAAGGAAATGCTAATGAAACTCATAGTTCTTTGTCATACTATGGGATCAGCTGCATAAGCGCGAATCTAGACAGATTAGGCCCCAAGGCTCAACCATTGCCAGCATGGTCGGACACAGCGATGATATCAAGGAGCGCACTGTTGCCGCAGTTGATGGGGGCGATGAGAATGGAGCCATCTTTGATGAGACTATTGCGGCATACACCAACCGTCGCAAGGCAGGTGAAGAACTACTTGTGGGCGCTTTGGTCGAGTCTCACTCCAAAGCGCTGCGTGCCTACACTCATAACGTTCAGTGGACCACGGTTGGCGAAAGTGCAACTCCAGGTAAGCTCTGTCCCCTAAACAATGTGATAGGCCTGGCTAATTGGATTATGAAAGATGACTCTTCAGCCCTCTCAATCACGCCGGAGCTAGACGAGCCGTTGAGCGTCCTCAAGAGGAATATGGAATTCTTGAGCAAAGCTCTGTCAGCCGCCTCCTTCCGCCGTGTCTGGCGAGATGCGCTTGACAGGCTCCAGGACTTGTTGTGGTCCAGCATTCTCACCCGCCAGTCATTTACCGCTTTTGGGGCAGCACAGCTCGCGCATGATTGCGCAACCATCTTTTCGCTTGTGGATCGCTTCATTCCCAATGGCTCGGCGGCACTGGAATCTCTTCGCGAGGGGCTTGTGCTGCTCAACTTGCCAGCGGCGGCGGAGGGCGACGGTGTTTCGAGTGCTGCCATGACACTTAAACAGGCCAGTGACCGAGCGTTTACAAACAATGATGAAGCACGCAAGGTCCTTGAAGAATTAGAGCTGGTGGCGCTGACACCGCCAAATGCAAGACAAATTCTCCAGAGGCGAGTGGAGAATGATGAGAATGTTGGGTGGTGATGTGATAGAAGTCCGATTTTGCATAGATCCGAAATGAAAGAAAATGGACGCTGTTCATCAGCATCTCGATGCATCAAAAGTAGCATCTCATATAATAAGATATTATCTAACTAACCAATTCCATGTTGAATGCCCAATTCTTCAGCCAACCAAGCGCAATATGGGATGTCTAATGTGTTAAGCTATCGAAAAATTCCGTCTCTATCAGATATGTTTCGCCTTGAACTTTTTGTCGGCTCACGCTCATCAAAAACCAATGACTTTTTTTTATATCTCTTTTCCTTGACCCATAACGCCCCCCTTCCACCATCCAAAAGAAAGAAAGAAAGAAAACCTTGTCCGCTCATCTTCTCGACTTCAAATCCCCCCTTGTATTTGTCTCTCCTTAGTTGATAGCACGCATGGTCATTTCAACCACGGCAAATGTACCTGCGCTCACAGGCATGGCCCTGAGAAGCGTAGGTCCAATGCCCTTCCAGAAGCCCCTGACACCATCAGCGCGCCATGTGGCAGAGAAGCAGGAGCGCATGGTCGGGTACTTCTGCTGGGCACCGAAGCCGTCCGTCTGCATCTTGCTCTTGATGACGTCGAAGGGGTAACTGGCCAGCCAGAGGACCTCGCCGGCGAGACCTCCGTACAGGGCGATCTTGTAGGTGGGGATCTGCTTGCGGTCGATGCCGTTGCGCGCGGCGTCGGCGTTCATGAGGTACTCGAAAGCAGTGAACCAGGCGCCGTAGGCAAAGGACTCTCGCCAGACGGTCACGATCTCGCCCCTGTAGAGGCCGCTCAGGGCGCCGTTGTGGGAGCTGACCTTGCGGATGCAGTCAAGGGGCCCGTTGTACAGGCGTCCCTCGCCGTGCGGCTGGCTCTGCAGGCGGATACGGATGTGCTCGATGGGGCCGGACAGAGGCGCATTGGCTACACCGGCAAAGGCTCCGGCCAAGAAGTACTGGCCGTAGCCAAGCTCGGAGGCCCTGCCCTGGGCGGTGTTGCGAGCCTCAAGCCACCGACGAGCAGCGTGGAAAGCGCCGAACTGCACGGACACACAAGCGCCGATACCGATGAGGGGCGTCAGCGTGCCCTTGTAGAAGGCTAGGGCGCCTTCATTCTTGTAGATGGAGGTAGCGGCCTCGAGAGCGCCAGCGTACTGGTTCGACGTCTGCAGACGGACTTTGACGATATCGAAGGGTTGGCCTGGGAGGAGAGGGTCAGCAATGTGGGTTTCTAATGAGCCGCGAGAAAGCGCTTCGGACCGTCGCCAGATTTGCGACTGGATACCGCCTTTCAACCACAGGGGAAAGATGAGGATAATGGGATAAAAGGTAAAGGAGAAGCCATACCAATCAGGACTTGGGCAATACCGCCAACAGCGCCGGAGAAGAGATCCTTTGCTGTCTGCAGCGCACCGCCTTGGTGCTGTTCAATCTCGGCGGCAGCCATCTAAAATTTGGTGGCCCCGCGGCCGGAACCGATAACGGAATTGAGATTCGACGAGGGAGTGTATACCAAATTGAAGAGGATATGAACGAAAATAACAAAACTCAAGACAGAATATTACAGCTAGGGGAAGGAAAGGAAAAGGAAAGGAGGAAAAAACGAAGCTGACCGACCGATGGCTTGTCGAGAGGGACCCCGATGACCCGTCCGATATCGACAATGTCGTGATTTGATAAGTCGAGATAGCGGCTATACAAAAAGGGTTAGGAGGCACGGATATAAGGATTCAATGTTTTGTTTGGTGCATCCCCCACGAATTGGGTGGGTAATATTTTGTTTACTCCGTATGGGGTAATTACTCTTAAGTCTGATAACAGAATGCGAGATCGGTCCATGATCCAACAAGATTGATTGAAGCTGCGCCGGAGTGAGTATATATGGTCTATTATATCATCAAAGCGAAGAAATTGCTCAATGGAATTTCAATTGCTCGACGGTGTATACTGCTGTTTATAGCATCTTTATAAAGGCCAACTCGACCTTTTGTTCATATCAGATCGCTTGCTGATGGTAAGTATCTATATAAATAGGCTATATCCAATCTCAACCAAGGCAATCATCGTTTGCTTCATCTCAAAACTTCGTCAAAGGCCCCAACCTGGAGCCGCACGCTGAGCAGGTGCAGCGGCAGCTCGATTCACCCCACCGTTTCGACTAACCAGCATATCTTCACTCCACAACTCACATCCACAAGTCTTCCAAGGCTTCCCGCAGGTGTAGCAGAATTCAGCCTTGCAGCGGCAGTCTACAATCACAATGTGTCAGCAGTTAGTTCAAAATCAAGATTAGCAAAAGAAAAGAAAAAGACATCATCTCACATATATGATTGCACCCGACTGCAAGTTCCACGACGCGACGGCATTTAAAGCATCGTTTCCAGCCACGATCTCCCGCCACGCGAAGCACTTCGGCCGTTGCCGTATCTTTGGGACAATCTCCTGTATGTGACGCGCCTTTGCAGATGACGCACGTCTTTCTCCCGCATTTGACACATGTGCCGACTTCGTCTTTTATGAACTGCTTGGGAATAAACGTCGAGCAAGTCGGGACGTGACAATACTCTCTCTTTTCCGCATTGTACTCAAGCTCCTTGGCGCGATACTTGCCAAGGATGTCTGGCGATAGGAAAATCTGATTGACGCCGGTGAGGGGGATAGGCTTGCCGCAACACTGAGGAGGGAAAATGGACTCGTCGTCAATTGCCTTTTTGACGTAGTTTGATAGGCACTCCCGGCAATAGTCATGAGAGCATGGACATCGTAGGGTCTCCACGAAGGGGAACTCGTCGGTGCAGACAAGGCAGCGACGCCGTTTGCTGGCTCTTGTCACCGCTCGCTCCTGTCCTCCCTTTCTCGACGACTCCCCAACAGGGAATGGCTCATGGCCGCCATTGAACAAGACGATGAGTTTGCTGGTCATCTCATCAGACATGGTTCCCGACGACTCCCCATTTTGAGGGAAATCATCTAGGGGGAACCCGCGCTGATTAAAGTCGTCCGAACCGAACCCATTCAGTACAAGCTCCCTGTCGCGTCTGGCCTGGTCCTCTTGGTTGACAAGTTCCCTGATGATGTCGGCATCACTGACGACCGCGCGGGCCACACTACGAGTCAATGCTTGGTCATGAAGCAAGGTATGAAACGACTGGAGCTCTGCGTTAAAGCATTCGAGCGCGAACTCGAAATCAGGGGCCTCGCCCTCGCGATACTTGCCCTTGATCATGCTCTGGGCATCTTGCAACTGAAGCTCGATGATCAGATCGAGGCTTTCCTGGTCCATTTCGTAATCCATGACTTATAAAGAGAGCTCTAAGAAATGGATAAATGAATGAATGAATGCCTAATATCGTGTCAATTCGGCGGCAACAGTCTAGGACCCAAGCCTAGTTCAATATTGGGACATTTGCCGAATTAAGAAGAGAAAAACAAGGAGAAAATGCACATGTACTACAAGTAGGTCAGTCTGGATCCCTCTGCCTGAGTATGTAATCCGTACCTGGAATGTCATTTGCGCGAGACATAATCTTGCTTGCCACTCGTCCCCTCACTTATCACTTCCTGCGGGAGGCCGACAAAGAGTCACCTCCGGGATAAGATACTCCGCATGTACAAAAGAGTACTTGATGCTTGTGGTTGTTTCAAGCAAAGTGCGGGGACATCATCAAGACATACTGTACCCTGCATGTTTCCGGGGTATATAAATATGACAGAACTTTGATGCAGTTTCATAAACCAAGTGATGAAATATGAACTCCATTTTGACAATTCATGGCATCTTCATACCAGATTCCAGACGATCAATCTATTGTAAAATACTCCGTATAAGTAAGTACCTTGCTATATGCTTATGTCCGCCCATCCGCAGTGGGGTCGGTGCAAGCTCCGGAATCTCTGCCGCATTTATGAGATCGTTCGTTCAATCTCCAAAAGGACTGTGAGCAACTCAGATAAAAGCGGCTCCCGCTGACATCTATCAACCAATGTCTTCTGCTATTTTCTAAGATGATGCTGTTATTTGCGTCATAAGATGAAGTCTAATATCGGGGATGAATTTGTGTTTGCTTTATTCCGAAATGGTTGTGGAGAAGGTTTACAGCATTGCCCATAAGCAGTAACTACGAGGAAGATATTTGACCTATCATACAAAGTTTATGTACTTGTAACTAGACAAATTAATCTGAATATAAGCTTGACTTAGACACGAAAAACAAAAAACCAAGATCAAACCGTCAAGCTCAAAATACTTGACCTGGGATCGCTGCTTTTGCCATTACGATTTCCGGGTAGGCGCCAATTCTGCAAGGCACAATAGCCTATGTGGACAAGAGCGAGCACGGCATGCGGCCTAGCCATGGCGCAAGCTCGAGTTGCACTCGGACTCAGCACCGGCGATCACCATATCTTGGACAAGACTATATGAATTGGTATTTTCCGTGGCTTTACCGATAACCGTTTATAATGTGGACGGAAGCAATATGCAGAAAGAGTCCCATTCTTGTCTTTGTGGGTGCGCTCGTTTGTGCTCGACTGAGATAGAGCGGAAGCTGAACACATAAACTACTCGAAACACTACGGGTTTGGTCTCCAATCACACAAAATGGCTCTTAGGTTGAGCCGTTCGCTCCTTGCATCATCATGGCTGTTTTCAGCAATTCTTTTAACAGATGCGGCTCCAAGTCGTCCAAACATCGTCTTCATCTTGACAGACGATCAGGATAACCATATGGGATCCCTGCAACATATGCCGTCACTGCAGAAGCATCTAGTCCACCAAGGCACTACGTTTGAGAGACATTATTGCTCTAGTATGTTTCACCAAATTGTCGCGTACAAAGTGAATGTCCTGCTCAAGGCTGACCTGGGTCGTCTCTCTTAGCTGCTATATGCTGTCCTTCGCGCGTTAGCCTTTGGACTGGACAGCTTGCTCACAACACTAACGTAACAAACGTGAATCCTCCATGGGGTGAGTGATTTCGATAGCAGTCATTAAATAAGATTTAAGTCTGATTTCAAAACAGGAGGATATCCCAAGTTTGTCCAAAATGGCTACAACGACCACCATCTAGCCCTCTGGCTGCAACAGTCTGGCTACAACACTTACTACGTGGGGAAGCTCTTCAATGCTCATACCATTTACAACTACGACTCCCCTCATGTTAGCGGATATACCCAGTCAAATTTCTTTCTTGACCCCTTTACGTATCAATACTACAATGTCAGCACCACTAAGAACGGGGCACCGCCAACCAACCCTGTCGGCAAGTATTCTACTGATATCGTAGCTGAGAGCGCCAATGAATTCCTCGACCATGCTCTCCAGGATGACTCTCCTTTCTTTATAACTCTCGCGCCAATTGCCCCTCATGCACTCGTGGGTGAAGGTTCTTTGGGGGGATTCGACCCTCCGCAAGTTGCGGAGCGGCACGAAGGCCTCTTTCCTGAGTACAAGATTCCCCGGACGCCAAACTTCAATCCTGATTCTCCAAGTGGTGTTAGCTGGGTATCAAAACTTCCCAAGTTGAACGATACCATCCTTGATTATAACGACGAGTATCAGAGGCGGCGTCTCAGGTCTCTTCAGGCCGTAGACGAGATTGTTGAATCCGTCGTCGATCGCCTTGAGCAAGCCGGCGTGTTGGAAGATACCTTCATATTTTACACTTCCGACAATGGTTACCACATTGGCCAACATCGATTACATCCCGGCAAAACATGTGGATTCGAGACCGATATCAATGTCCCTCTAGTCGTCCGCGGTCCTGGAGTCCCCGCTAAGAGAGTCACCCAAGTTCCCTCCTCCCACACAGATCTCGCTCCAACAATATTGCGGATAGCCGGCATCGAAATTGGCGATAAGAAATTTGACGGGACACCCATTGACATTCATGGCAAGGACACCGAACCGCGGTCGGAGCATGCTGCTGTCGAGTTTTGGGGATTTGGACTTGCAGAGAGTCTCTTTGGCAGGGAGAATGGTCCACCCATTTATCTCAACAACACTTACAAGGGGCTTCGCATTGAGGCGGAGAGTTATGGATTCTATTATTCCGTCTGGTGTAACAACGAAAGGGAGCTTTATGATATGAAGGTATGGTGAAGTGACAGGCTTTGGCGATCGCGATCCAAAAGAGAGACTTGCTGACGCTCAATTACCATAGGCTGACTCAGGTCAACTACACAATCTCCTCTCCTCAAAAGAGAATCACATTGATGCCACTATTACCATTGCCGGTAAACAATGGCCCCTTGAAAAGATCGCTAATCGACTGGACGCCCTGATGATGGTCCTCAAATCCTGCAAGCAGCAATCTTGCGCGCATCCCTGGAAGAGTCTTCATCCATCAGGCGACGTCCGAAACTTTCATGATGCACTCTCCGCAGAGTATGATGATTTCTACAATGAGCAAGTGAAAGTGAGCTTCACCAATTGTGAAGCTGGCTACATTATTGAATCGGAAGGGCCCCAAGGCTTCCATACTTTTGAAGCTGGAGAAGGCCACGCTGATGGTGGAATCTATGATACGCCGGAGCAACAAGTTTTGATCAATCCTGACTGGAGTCTCTGGGAATAGAGTGTATAGATGAGAGAGGAATGGCCACGGTTATGATTGCATACATCCGCACGCATATATAACTGTAGGATCGTAAAAACCGCTAATGACAGCTATATACCCGTCTCAGTAATAGAATACTCGAATAAAACTGGTATTTTTTCTTTAGCTGCCAAATTTCAAGCTCAAGGATTCACATAGTCTCCTGGAATCTTATCTCGTCCCTCCACCTTCACCGTCTTGAACTTGTTCACATCCACTCCGTGCAACGCTCGCGCGTTCACCCCTGTTCTCGTGTGCTGGTTATCGTACAACCGGCGCATATTGCCCGGAAGTGCAGCGATTTCTTCCTCAGAAAGTTCATTGTTGAACTGATTCATCAAGATGATGCCGCATATCTTGCAGAAAACCTTGTCCAACATGCCCGTGTTGAATCGGTACCTTCCGATGTTGGCTTCGTCACCGGATAAGATGACGAATTTATTTTCGCTATATACCCAGATAGCGGCATTCTAGAGTTTCTCCATTAGAATAGCTGAACTTGAAATTGGGTTGAAATAGCGATACTTACGCGCTCGCAGCTGCTGCAGTTGCATTGGATAGCTCTTTCAAAGGTCTCATCCAGAGGCTTGGCCGTTGTGGCTACAGTGAGTGCACCACAGTGGCAGCTGCCTGTATATACAACATCTTCGCCCTCAGGCTTGGGAAGCTCTCCTTTGTGAACTGGAGGCTGGTATGGTTCTCCTAGTGAGGCACCGTCGTATCTGCCATACGCTATTAGCTTGCCTTCAGGTAAATTGAGGGTGGGAGGACAACTTACGGGGTTTTCTCTAGAACCCAGGTATCCAAACCTTGAAAAGTATGGGCCTATAAAGTCTCGTTACTATTTACTGTACTTCTTATTACGCGGCTTATATATAACTTACATTAAGAGCCAGTGTAAAGTCTTTCTTCTCATCCTCTGACGATCCAGCTATTGCTGTGGCGCATGTAGGGCAAAACTGCAGCCACAAAATAAGTATAAAGGTGTAATTCTATAGGATTCAGTCCTTCTCATACCAGATGCTTCAGCTTCTTAGGACCAAACGCGTACGTCGTCAGGTCCTCTAAGCTACCCTTGATAATCTTCACATTATCTTTACCAGGAAAGATCCAGAGATAGCCCTTTTTGTTACAGATGTTGCAATTGCAGTCGGATGCTGTCTTGATTTCAGGCAACTTTGTCTCAAACACAAACTTGCCACAATGGCAGTTTCCTCGGTATATGATAGTCTCGGCTTCAGCCATGTTGTGGTTTCAACTTTAAAGTTGTGATAGGATATGAGTTGAAATCCTGGTGAATCGAGTAAGACAAGGTGAGTTGATGTTGAAGAATGGTTGTTATAGTTGACAAAGAGAAAAGAGAAAAATTTCCAATTCCAGGTCTTTAAATACAAACTGGGTTCCGAGCTGCGGCTTATCTTGTCTGTCGCATATCAACTTTCGGGCTATCACTTCAACTGCTCAGCCGCAATCAGGCGAATAAACACAACTGTTCACTTTTAATAGGCTTTCAAGGCTTACGATTCACAGCATGAAGCAAATACCACATCACGCTAATACCCCGCCTCGCATTCGTCGCTCCTCGTTTATTTGTTGGGGGTTTGGGGCTACCGCTAATTGTGGAATAGAGTGGCATTGCAGTGTACGATATACGACGCCTGTTATTAATAGCCTATGACATGAAGCGCTTTGTAAAGGATCAGTTTCATACAAATGAGGTTGTCGGGGAGAATAGGCATTATCCATTACGTCCTGCTTCGCCGCAGAGGATTGAAATGAGACTTGACGCGTGGTTGTTGAGGCCTAGCCGATTGGTGGGATCGGCCGCAAATGCTCTTCCGTGCCCGAAGGTTGAAAGAGCCATCATAAGCATCGTCATCGTTCGGAGCAACATCAAAGTATCTTACAAGCAATTAAAAAGTGGACGTCTTCACTCGGATCATTGTAAATGGGAATCATTATCATCATTAAAATGAATTGTGTCTCTCTGGCGTCTAAACGTTTTTCTTCTAATATCTCCGAGTTCCGTTGTTTGGGGTCTTTGCCTCGTTTTGTGCCTGCGCGTTGAGCTGAATGGCCTCTTTCAGCTTCGCAATTACTTCAGGCTGATTGCTGAAAGCTGTGTCAAGTATGGTTTCAAGCTCGGCCTCTACCTTTGCGATGGGCTTCACTCCGGCTTTTCTGCTTTGAGAGTCATTGAGAAGGGACCCCCAGCGCTTCGTAAAGGCGTAAATGGACTGGCGCAGAAGCTCATCCAACTGCTCGCTCATATCTTCAACCGTGAGCGTCTTTGCGGTGACTGATGGCGCCCCTCGAGACCAAAGATTGCCGCTGATGATGCTCCCGAAAAATCCCACCCAATTTTGAGGGCTCAGTGTGTCCCAAATCTGGCCAAAATGCTGCATTGCGGGCTGGCTCCGTATATCTCCAATTTCGAGTGATACCAACTCATTCTTAATGATGAGCAAGTTCTTAACCATGAAGAGATCCGGGTCAGTGTCCGTTTTAAGCGACTTGATTCTTGCTTCAGCTCGCTGAAGTATCTGAATTGTCTCTCGCACAATCTTAAACACGACGGGGCTGTTCTTCGCCTGCGTGAAATAATGTTAGATCTGAACAAACATACATTGACTTTGTAGGTGACTTACAGATCGCTCTTTGGGCATTGCTTGGTCAAACATGGCTAGAAGCTCAATCGCTCGCTTGACTAGGGGATATGCGTTTGAAGATGCCACTCCGCCTACAACAGGACTGATCTTCAAGTGACTGTCTTGAGCCGGGGCTTTGGTGAGGGACTTGGTAATCTCTGCTTCAAATAAATTGTCTGTGAATGGCCACAAGTGGTCCGCAAGCAGCCGAGCGGCATACTCCCTGTACTTCCTGAAAGACGGGGACTCTTCTTCATCAATCTCCACCACACCATATTCGTTGGCCAGCCAGCCCACCACATTACATGTTTCCTGAAGTTGAGCGGTTTGGAGTACGGCTTGCAAGTTGGTAGCTAACGGCACGATATTGCCCGGGTGAACCATCGAGGTGTTCACTAGCTTAACGGCCTGGAAAGCTGACTCTGGAGAGGGGCTCCACACGAGCTCTATGTTGAAGATTTTGGTAAAAAGTCCATCCTCGCTATACATTCGTTCGAAAAGCTGCTTAATGAAGTTTCTAGAAGCTGTTTCTATCGACAGGCTCTTGACTTCTTTCTGGTATTCGTCTATATCATGTTGCGTCATCAATTTCATGTCCCGGTCACGGGTAGTGAGATACGTTCGGAAAATGGTAGTAATGGCATTGACGTATGTTGCAGTTGTAGTTGTGGCTTCCACTGGCTGTCCATATGCATGGTAAGCCGATCGAACTACTTTTCGAATGTTTGGTAGGAGAGAGTAAGATTCCGCCATCATCTCCTCGAATCTGCCATAAGCGAGAGCGTAGCGAGCAGACTCTGATTTCGTGGCGGCGATCTGGCGCGCGATGTCGCCGGATACTTTGTCCAAGCAGCTATTGAAGCCATGATCAAGAAGATGTAATGCCTTGGTAAGTAGGGCGTTGTATCGTGCTAAATACGAGTCGCGTTCGCGGTAATTTTCCTGCAGCCTGTCAATATCAAGAGCATTGAGCCCCAAAGCTTTGATCTTCTTACATGAGCAGTCATAAACTTGATGCATGAATCAATGTTTTCCACCATTTCGCCAAAGTCGTCGTCTTCTACCAATTGACTGGCGCCGGGAGCATTCAGCCGTCTTGTAGCCTTTTCCAGGTATGCGTAATAGTAAAGGTCTGTTCCAACTTCGTCTGCAAGCTTCTCTAGCCGTCGTTGCTCCGCCAAGAGCTCTTCGCATTGAGCTTGGAAAGTCGAAGTCTGAGCCTCAACAGAGAGGAAAGACTGCGATAAGGTTGTCAGCAGCTTTAGTGTATCGTTGGCATTGTCGATCAAGCCTTCCAGGTGGCGCTCGGTCATTTTCAATTGATCGCGGTAAAGCCTGGTTGTTGGTTAGCTAGGCTCGAATCGCGTATGTGCTCCAGAGCCATACAGATACTCTCGCTGACTCTCCTCTAGGAGCCGGTTATCTAGCGATTCTGAGGGCACGGCTTCCTTCTGGGTATACTGAGAAGCTTCAGAGCCCTCATGGGAAAGTGTCAAGGCCTCCCAATTTCTGCTCTTCCTGTCAACCTTCCGCCGCGGCTTGCGCTGAGAGTCCTTGAGAAGCTCCGCCTTGACAACATCGTAAAAGTCGGAGTATGAGGCGGCTCGACGAGGTAATGTGGGCTCGGGAGGGTCGTTCGTGTTCTCTAATTCTTCCAGAACATCCTCCAGCGTCTCGGCGATATTGTTCGGCTCCTAGACAGAGTAAGTCGTCTATAACCTGCAATTGAAGAGTGATGGTCGACACCAACATTTGGCTGCTGTAGGAGCGATTCCTTGCGCTGGTGCCCACGGGCCCTGCCACTAGACGTCTCGGTTCTGCCATTGTTACCGTTTCCAAGCTCTGGCACGAAGCTGTACCAGCCGTCCTCGTACATGGCGGCTCGGAGCTGGAAGAAAGACTCGAGTTGTGGGAGAGTGCGCCGATTGCTGCGTGGTCACTATTTGGGAACTGCTGCACCACCCCACGGTACTTGACAGGAATATACGAGACCCATAGAAAAGTAAAGTACTGCTGCGATGGTCTTGGAAGCTAGTTGATGACTAAGCATATTCTCTACTTATACCGCGCAACGATCCAATTCAGACATGATCACTCTTCGGCATTTTTTAATCTAGTACATTTTCTTTTGTCAATTTTCTAATTTCTGTGAAGGGTTCATGAGATTTTGAAACTTTTATTTCTTCCTTAGGGCCGGTATGCCCATAAATCAACAGTGTAACATTGGGCACTACATGATCTCGCTATCCTCTAACTCATTGACCAGATATATGTCTCTGTATGATTTCTTCGAATTTTCGCAGTAATTCGAGAGAAAAAATCATAACTATAAAAATGTGCATAATTCAATTTACAAAACGCTTAATCTAGGCTTTGTCACGTAATCGAGTGTTTGGATGGTCAAGATAATGAGTAATAATATACATCGCGGTGCTCGAATCCGATATAAGTGGCACTGCCGCACACCAGCTTTTGGCCTACCCCAATTGATCGTCAAATAAGCTTCCCTTTCTCCTACTTTCTTCCAGACCTCTAACAAAGAGATGGCTATTTGCTTAATGTTTTCTTAGCCTTAGAACCATCCTGTGTAAGCCTCTTCAACATCTCATCTTCTGCACTCGAAGACCTTGCCGGCAAGTATCTATCTTGTTTCTCTGTTTTCTACCGAGGGTGAGGGAACCTGGCAGAGTATACCAAGTACATGATGAGAATTAGCCGCATCGTGCTGGCAGGGATAAAACCTTGGGCGTTTCCCTTTCTCCATTCCTTTCTCAGCCTCCTGGGGAAGCAAAAAAGACAGCCCCTATCTATCCTTGTTTAGGTGCTAATTTCCATAGCTGACAAGCTATCTACTCCATGAAATATGGAAATGGATCAAGTGCCTCAATGACCCTGTGCATGGTGTAAATCTTGTAATTGCTATTCGTGGTATCTTCATTACCCAAGATTGTTTCTCAAAATGCGTCTTGGATAGTTGATGCATCAACTGTGCAATGGCAAGAATGGGAATTGTTGATGTTGAATGGGTGGGTAGCAAATAGCGTGTGTGCTATTGGCAGCTCGCAGCTTGGACCAGCCAATTAGCGGCATGACATCATCGGTTCGCCGAAAGCTTCAGTACAGGGATGTATGCACTAAAAGCCTTTTTTACTTTTGCATACATGGATAGTGCATGATCTCATGGCATCTGCGACCTCACAGTCGGTCGCTGCACTCATACGCGGATCAATCCAGTCCACAGCGGGGCCATCAGGTATTGGTTGTTGAGCATCTAAGCAGCAATACCTAGGTCAGAGATCCGTAGCTATGAATGCCTCTCAGTCCGCCCTTCGGCGAGCGTCCCGTCTTCGTCTCTCGGCTCGACCACATCTCGCCACGAATCAGCGCCAATGGGCTCGATACGCCAGTGACTCAGCTGAAGGGAGGCCCAAGCGGCGGGGAGGGAAAGCCGTGGGATTTGCGGCTGTTTTCGCCGTGGCGGCAGCAGGAGCATACTACTATCCTAAGCTCCAAGCTCGACTGAGCTCGGCTCCTGAAGCAGCCCAGCCAGGGTATCAGAAAGCTGACTTGGAATTCGAAAAGACTCGCAAGCACGCTGCCTCAAAGGAAGAGAACCGCGAGCTAATTAGCTCCCAGCACATGCAGGTGAAGAAAAGCTGGGAGCATCCCGGAGTTTATGCTTGGGGCTCGAATACGGGAAAAGTCATTGACCCTAGTTCGAATGAGAAGAACATCAAGCTTCCGCGTAGAATATCCTATTTCGACAACCAGCTTCTCCGTGACTTGAAGCTCACTCAGGATTTTGGCGCAGCCATCACGGAGAAGGGCGACCTTGTGCAATGGGGCTTGGGTTTTTCCAAGGCAGATCCAACGCCGGTGACGACTCTGAAGGGCAAGGATCTTGCCAAAATTGAAGTATCAGAGGACCGGATTATTGCTTTATCTCGCGGCGGCTCGGTATATGCCATACCGGCCTCCCGTGATGATCAACAGGGCGGCAAGAAGCTGGAGCAGGAGAAGAGCTCTTGGTCCCTCTGGTCTTCGTCTGGCAGCGAGGCTATCAGCTTCCAAAGCTTGACCCCAACAGGGCTCGGATGGGGTGAGCGCGTTGTCGATATCAGCAGCGGACAAGAGCATTGCTTGCTGCGAACTTCAACCGGACGAGTTTTCTCCTGTGCCTCGAGCGCTTCATCCTTTCCGACCAAGGGTCAAATGGGCATTCCAGGCCTCACCTGGGAGACACGCCCAAAAGGGCGCTATGATCAACCACATGAAGTCATTTCGCTCAAGGGGTTTGATATCAAGCAAATCGCAACGGGAGACTATCACTCGGTTGTTCTAGATAAGCTCGGACGCATCTTTACGTTTGGTGACAACACTTTTGGTCAACTTGGCTTTGAGGCCCAACTGGGCAGTCCTTTTGTCTCTACACCTACTATTTTACAAACTCACAAGCTGTATGGAAGCAGTGGGCTGGTACCCAAAGTTTCGTCAATCGCTGCCGGTGGTTTGAATACCTTCTTTTCCTGTGAAGCTGATGTGCCTGACACCAGCAACACCGAGGTCGGCGCCACAGCACCTTCAAGGAGATTGCCTCACAGCACGTTTGACATTTGGGCCGCAGGGCAAGGCACCACTGGCTCGCTTGGTACTGGCAAATGGACTCATGTTTCTCTCGGACCTACCAAACTGAAGGGGCTTTCAGGACTCTCTGAATTTGATGAGAGAAGCAACCAGCTAGTGCCTATCAAGATTAAGACTCTGAACATTGGCGCGACTCATGGCGCCGCAATCATGGACAATGTGACACAGACTTCTGTGTCGAGCCGGTCCTCTGAGAATGAGACATACTGGGGATCTGACGTGGTCTTCTGGGGAGGCAACGAACATTACCAGCTAGGAACAGGCAAGCGGAATAACTTGAACACACCTACATACATTTCACCATTGGATGGAGACGCGGGACGGCACAGATTATGTCTGACACCTCGACAAACTGCCCGGCTAGGAGAAGGCGGCAAGGGCCGCAAAGTGACGCTGGAACAAAAAGTTGAATGCGGAAGATTTGTCACAGGGGTTTACTCTGCCGTTTGATGGAAGCAAGAAAAAGGGGGAGACGAAAAGCCATGTACAAGTATGGAGTGATGGAGAGGGTAATAATAGGTCGGGGCTCAGCTGATGCAGGATGTTGGATGCGCATATCCGCCTATTGCTGAGCATACACATACGGGATTTGTATTGGCTTATAAGTTGTTGGGTGTCACATGTCTCACATGGTGTGTTGAAACCAAAGATGGCGGTGCGAAGAACTAATGGTTGGAAAGATGAGGGGAAAAAAAAGAAAAAGGGAAAGGGAAGGGAAAAGAAAAAAAAAAGCAAGGAAAAGCAAGGAAAAGAAAAGAAAAGGTGATGCAAGGGAGTCGGAAGGAAAAACATTGTGGATTGTGCCTGAGATGCATGTACTGTAAGATATTATTAGGATGGATCGATCTCTCCATTATGATTTGCCCCCGTTTTGGGAACATTGAGTGATGTGCACACACAGACGCAGATGCAAAACACGCCGAGCCATGCACAGTCACAAAAGGCGGCGACACGAGCTTCAGCTGACGCGAGCAAGCCTCTGGCCCGGGGCTGGCTGGATGACGCGCTCAGGAGGAGGAAGCGAATCAAATGACCACACCTTGAGTTTGAACAAAAATAACTGGCAGCGTCTTAGTGGTGGATGCGGCATGCAGGTACTGGGTGCACTTACACAAGTCGCGTGCTTGGAATCGACGCGATGCGCTGCGGAACTCCACTGAAGAAGTTGGCATCAATGTGACGGCGCGAATCCCGGCCTAGTGCGCTGTGATGTACATGTATATGCATGCATGCAATCAATATCCCAAGCCTGGCGCTCTTGGCCTGGTCAGATGTTTCAATCGCAACAGCAGATATATCATTTTTTTGTCCTCACGGAGTGTTGTCCTTGTCCATCCTTATTACTGTTATTACTGTACGGGGATTACCTACCGGGTGCCTACCGAAACTACAAGGCACTACTAATACATGTATGTACCCGGTGCTAGTATTACGATCAATCTGGGACCTTCGTAAGCAATCCATCTTCGCTAAAGCATCGGGCAATCTTACAGCCCTCAGATTGCATGCATCAAATCCAATATTGGCTTCATTAGCAGGTACCGGTACCACTTCCGTCAGCGCCGCCTGCGCCGTGTGCTGGGAACCTCTACACCAGATCCCCTCGCACTTTCCCGCGATTGCATATTCCTCTTCTTGCCATCGCCTCCTCTTCCAGACTCCGGACTCATCATATCCTTCTTCTCCCGCTTTTTTTTTTCTCTCTCTCTTTCACTTTCGCGCGCTCCTTGACAGAATCTTTACTTTTCTTCTTCTTCGCAAACCAGGTACATCCATACCTTGATATTACTATTATTTTTCTCGGTCGCAGCTCTCACCAACCAAACCCGCCAACGATCGAAATCCGAAATCCAAATCCACGGCGACAGCGACAGCGACGGCTAATCCAGCACGCTTAGTCGTCTTCTTGGCCAAAGCCGTGAGAAAGGCAGCCGCCAGGGCTACCAAAATCTCCTCCCTGGCTGTCATGGATAAGATCCCCAAGTTTCGCCGGAAACCGAAACCTCCAGTCATCGAGACGGCCCTCGATCGCAATGCCGCCGTCGCATCGGAAAACATGAGCGTCAACGATTCGGTGCAGCGAACGCACCACAAAATGTCACCATTCAAGAGCTTGCGACTGCGAGGCCCGTCGAAGCGCGCTAGAGACAGTCCTCCTTCAGACCTCACTCCAACCACGCCGTCAGCCGTCGTGGTGGCCCAGGATGGCATCCAGTCGCCGCCGAGGCCTGCGCGACCAGCGTCTCAGCCAGCGCAACACAAATCGCCGCCTGTGCAAGATCGCCGTAGGAGCGTCAACCAGCCGCCACCAGTTTTGCCAGCCTTCTTGACGCTGTCGCAGCAAGGTGCGTCATATCTCTCACCAAGATAAGCTGTATATGCAAGCCGAATGCATATGCACGTCATATCTACTGGCGCTACAAGTACTCCCGCCCCGCTAACATCGCACGCCATTACAGACATCGACGTCAAATATCAGGAACTCACCTGGGCTGAGCGAGTCAGAGTTGCGCAGGGCATGCGAGACGACAACATGGGGGATGCACGATGGATCATCTACAAGCACGCCGATACGTACGAGAAGATGGACCGCTACATTAACATTAAACCCTGGGCTTATAACCGGGTCAAGCTTCGGGTCCCGGAGACCGAGTTCGACTATGTCAACGCCTCTGCCATTACTCTTACGTCCCCAACCGACCCGAACAAGCCGCCGTTGCGTTACCTTGCCATGCAAGGCCCTACAGTATCCTCATTCGACCATGTCTGGCGCATGATTGCTGAACAGTGTCCCTCCCCTGCCGTCATTGTGCAGCTCACAAACATGATTGAGCTTGATGTGATCAAGTGTGATCAATATTTCCCCATGGGCGATGAACTTCCCACAGGCGGACAGGATACCGTCTGGGGTGTCAACGACTATAATCTGTGGAACGACAACTGGAGGGCAGACCTCACCTTTGTTTCTGTGGAGGAGCTTGCAGGTGGCGCAATTGAGAAGCGCAAACTTCTCCTTCATGTCCAAGGGGAGAAAGAACCCCGCGTTGTCTGGCATTTTCTCTACAGGCGCTGGCCCGATTTTGGTGTACCAACTTCGGATGACCTGGACAGCTTTCTAGAGCTAATGAAGCTATCGCGACAGTATTGCGCACCGTCAACCCCACGCATTATTCATTGCAGTGCGGGTGTAGGTCGTACGGGTACATTCATCTGTCTTGAACATTTGATTAGAGAACTAAACGCAGGGTACCTGGCAAGATACGATTTGCCTATGGAGCGTGCTGATCTTGTCTTTCAAGCGGTTGATAGCCTCCGCCAGCAACGCCGCGGCATGGTCCAAGGCGAAATCCAATACCGGTTCATCTACCAAGTCATGCGAAAGCTCTGGCAGGACAAGTATGGCACTGTGGACGAGGAAGCTAGCAGCCGTGAACCAGCGGCTAAGAGACTCGAGGTTGCGAGTCCCTTTGCTGGCAACTTTCGGCCGGCAACAAATTAGCGATTTAACCGCGGCAGAGCAGCCTCGGACTTTACAGCCGCGATTTTGCGAAGTAAGAGCTCAGCATCAGCAGGTTGAGTGATGGGGTTGTCCTCACGCTTTTACGCTCTTCTTTGTCTTAATTCTTCTTTGGGACTTTTTTTCTCCAACTTCACTTCAATATTACTACGCAGGGATGTCTTTACCTGGCGCAACTTGGACATGAGTTTTTAATGCCTGCTTCTTTTTCCCTCTTCTTTTTTTCCCATGTCACCAACAACGGTGGCAATCTACCTTGCATACATTTCTGCTTCTACTATTATCTTGTAGTCCTTTTTTACCCCTCTTCTTCTTGAGTGGTCCCATTCTACTCTATGTTATGGTCTCCCATCGTCGGAAACCTATTATCACGAAGTCTTCATAGAAGGATCACAGTCGGACATACAGCATTCGGGGCATGAAGCGAAACGGAAACCCCGGAACTAGCATTGATTCATGAAAGGGTAATGAAGAAACAATATGCCCTTTCTTTCTTGTTTTTTTTTTCTTTCATAACATAGCGATGAAACAACATTATTACGGGAGACGTGTTGGAGATTGTACGTATATAGATACTGAGAGCAAAAAATCGAACTAAATGCATGAGCGAAAGGATAAACAGACAGACTACCTCCCGACTTTGGTATTAAACTCCACGGCGCGTTCGTTTCCCATCTCCATTCAGTATATATACTTCATTAAAACGTGGTCTTTCCCTTTCCCGTATGGGTCCAATTCTCATATAAATCAATTTTGATCCCGCACCAAAGCATTATTTTTATCCCCTGTTCCCCTGTTGTACGACCGACTACAAGATTATTTGTAGGTTGAAACATAGGAAAAGAACGCGGAGACAAAAGAAACAAAACAAAACGTTGGATAGATTAAGCGAAGTGTGTAGCTGCAAGACAAGCAAAACCAGCCTATTTTAAATCTGCCAATGTACGAGGTTCCTGTGTATAGAAGAACTCGCCCTCTTACGCGCTGACAGTGACAGTGACAGTCTCCTTCTCCTGTTGAGTGACAGTAACTGTGAAGAAGACCGACACGGTGGGAGTCCCGTTAACGACCGCGGTAGTACGAGGATTGCCATCAGAGCTAGGAATGGCAAGCTCCGATGGAGCGGGATCGTTAGGGATAGGGATGAGAACGAGGCTCGTGGGGTTAGGGGGGGGGAGAAACGCAGAGACGGGGGCCGAGGGGGGCGTGATTACGGGAGCAGGCTGGCTGGTCTTGATGGTCTGGAAGGTTGTTGGTGCTGGCGGCGGCGAAGGAGGAGGAGGAGGAGGAGCCGCAGAGCTGGTGGTGGCAGGTGGAGGGACGACGGGGTCCGGAGTCGGCTGCTGAGGCTGAGGTTCAGGAGCGGGCGTCGATGAAGGCTCCTGAGGCACAACCGGAGTTGTCGAAGAGGCCGGTGTGGTTGCAGGCGACGGAGGCGGCTGATCGCTGATGGTGATAACAGTGGTGAGAGTTATCGCCGGAGGATCAACCGGATCATCGCTGGGGACGGCCGGTGTAGGGGCAGCCGATGTAGGGGCCGGTGTGGGGGCCGGCGAGCTGCTCTGAGGTCCGCTCGTGGCGCCGAGGATGTTCTCTGCTTCAGAAGTGTCATGACATCCCACCGAGACGCCCTCCGTAACTGTCATTGGCAGAGCAAAGCACTTCATTCCCGGTATGGTGCATGCCTCGAGTGTGAACGCCCCGTTGGGGCCGCACTTTGCAAGTTGGCCGTCGATGCAAGCCGCTTGGGAACCGGTACAAGCAGAGTTGGGGGTCAGATTCTTGAAGACATTGTTGTACTGCTGGGCTTGGGCGAGATTGCTTGCAAAGACCTGAGCCGGAACGGTCGAGGTGCCTGTGGGGAAGGTTTCGAAAGCAGTAGGGACAGCAAGATCAGGTGTTCCCGTAGGCTGAACGGTGACAGTAGCTGTGAGCCTTGTCGTAGACGTGGCCGTTGTCGCAGGAGGTGGGGGCGGAGGTAAGGCCGAAGATGACGAGGGGGCTGCAACGGTGGATGGCGCAGAGCTCGATGGGGAGCTGGAAGTAGGGAGCTCAGGGGTAGGGAGGAATACAGGCTTCGTCAGGGTAGACTGCTGCGTGCTCTCTGGTTTTGAAGCTGGCACAGTGGTAGCCTGATTGGAAGTACTAGCCTCGGATGAGGTTGAACTTGAAGTCGACGAGGCTGTGGAGGATGCAGAGGTTGGGGGCGCCGTGATTTCAGCTGGGACTGATGAAGTCAAGAACAGCGCTTCGCTGGTGGCACTTGTAGCAGCGGTAGACGGGATTGACGCGGAGCTAGACGCTGTGTCACGAGTTGAAGCAGTCTGTGAGGTTGAGGCTGCGCTCGTTGACGATTCAGCTGAAGATGTGGTCTCGGATGTTGCAACAGTAGTTCCAGGGCTGGTAGCACTTGAAGTCAGGCTGCTTCCTCCAGCGGATGTAGCGGCCGCACTGGTGGTAGAGTGAGGTTGAGTCTGCGATGCCGAAGTAGCTTCTGTAGTAGGAGAAGTGGCTTCAGTAGTAACAGAAGTACTTTCAGCAGTAGAAGAAGTGCCTTCAGTAGTAGCAGAGGTACTTTCTGTAGTGGAAGGGTTAGACGGCACTGTCGTGCTGCCAGTACTTGAGCTCAGCTGCGTCTGGCTAGTAACACTCGTCTGCGTTGTCGGAGCTGTAGTCTCAGAGACAGGGCCAGTCGTCTGAGTATGGGCTACCGTGGTTGAAGCAGTAGTGGCAGGAGCAGTGTTTGTAGTGGCCGAAGCCTCAGTGCTTGTAGAAGAAGCGGCAGTATCAGTAGTCAGAGGTGCAGTTGTAGATTCTTTGACCCCGGTTGTCGCCGTCTGAGACTCTGTGTTTACAGTAGCAGAGCTTGAAGCTCCAGATCCAGTAGTTGAAGCACCTGTTGATGTTGTCTGAGAAGTTGCCTCTGTCGACGAAGGCTTAGCAGAGGTTGTCGTGCCTCCAACAGAGGTCGTCTCTCGCACAGAAGTTGTCGTTCTTCCCACAGAGGTTGTTTCTCCAACAGAGGTTGTCTCTCGCACAGAGGTTGTTGTTCCTCCTACAGAGGTTGTTGTTCCTCCAACAGAGGCTGTTGTTCCCACAGAGGCTGTCGTTTCCACAGAGGTTGTTGTTCCCACAGAGGTTGTTGCTCCCACAGAGGTTGTTGTTCCCACAGAGGTTGTTGCTCCCACAGAGGTTGTTGCTCCCACAGAGGTACTATGGGCTGTGGCCGAGGTAGCAATATTGGTAGAAGTGCCAGCGACGGTGCTAGATCCCTCTGAGGAAGCAATGGTGGTAGCTTTATCATCCGGGAGCGCAATTGTCGTGGACTGGTCAGCCAGATGGCTAGTCGCACTTGTACTGGCAAGCCCGGTAGAAGTAGTCGGGGTAGCACTCGTAGTAGGAATGCCAACGGCAGTACTGGCCGTAGTTGGAACGGAAACCTGGGTAGAAGTCTCGACAGCACTGCTAGACGTAGTTGGTGCGGCGACCGGAGCCGAAGTTTCGACGGTACCGTCTGCTGGAGCACTCGTTTCGACCTTTGCAGTAGTTGAAGAGTCTACAATCGGGATGACAGTGATTCCTGGGGCCGAAGATGTGGCTGGAGCTTGGCTCTGAACCTGAGAAGGGGTGCCAGAGATGAGAGAGTCGGGTATGTCTACTGACGAGCCCGTCAAGGTTTGAAAGATGGGGCGAGGAGTTGAGGCTGAAGACGCAGCGGGTTCGGAAGAAGGCCTGAAATTAAGTATGTTAGGCATTTGTGTTTTCTTTACTCTAAGTCTTCTCCTTTTCTGAGTTCAAAGCAACTTACCCGGCCTCATTAGGAATTGCCGACGTCTGAAATACGGCAGTTGTGTCAGCTCGCGCAACGTTGGGCCTACACAAACACAGAAGAGGATTAGCATGATGCAAGAGTACAGATAAAAACCATGGTATTGAAAAGACTTACATTCTGGCTCTCAAGCGCGGCAATGGACCAGCCTGTGCAGGCTGAGCAGCCAAGAACATGCCCAACGAGGCGCTGAGGAGTATATCGTAACGCATTATGAGACTTTAGGAAAGAGATCGCGCAGCGATGAAGTAGAAGAAAAGAAAGTAGGGGGGGTTCGAATATAGTAAAGATCAACAATCGATGCAGTTTGCTATACCATAAAGAGTGAACAAAGGATTGAACGATGATTGATAATAATTATGCGTGTTCAACACACAAGAGATGGTTGTGTGCGGACTGTGTCACGATGAACTTGGCAAAGAGCGAAATAAGACGATTCAATAGACGAAAAGCAAAAAAAAGAAAAGGGGAAACAGATGGTGAAAAAGGAAAGGATATTAGATGGCGGCAGACTGGAAGCCCTAATAGTAGTGAATAGACGATGAGAAGGGAATGTAGTAACTCAGACAAAGGCAGCAGACAACTGCAAGTGAGCGTGATCAACAGACAAATAAGGAAAGGGTAGAACTTCAGAGAGAAGAAACTGAAAGAAGAGAAAAGGAAAAGAATGGAGAAAAGAGATGACAGTAAGAGAATGAATGAGAGAGTGGTGGGAAAAAGGAACCCAGGTCAACCTAAGCACCAGAAACACACACACAAGAGACACGACATGCAACGTTAATCATCAGATCGGGAACCAAGAAGAAGAAGCATTGGGAAAGGATCGCCCCGTGTATTATGTATCCGCCGCGAACAAAGAAAAGTAAAAAAAGAGTCCATCAAAGCGTTTCCGCCTCAAACGATAGACGCGCATGGTTCGATGGCCTTTGCTCCCCCCAATCTCAATCCCAGCATCAAAGTAAAGTCCTCGTAAACGTCTCCCCCAGTCGAACCAGGGCCTTTCGCTGCAGCCTCCCGCCTAGCAAAAAGAATAGCCTTCACGCTCGCCGTCTGAGAGCTCTCGGCCGCATCCGCGCGGTTGGTCACCGCAAGACCCCCAAGAAAATACTGGATATTGGATGTAACTTGCTCGAGCTGCTGTGCAGCCGCTGTCTGAGCCGGCGAGGCGTGCTGGCCTATCAGCGCCGCCCCACCGATGCCACCTGTGGCTCAGCACCAGGGGGAGGCTGCAACGGTAGGCTTGGGTTAAGCGCCAGTCGCTGGCTTTTACATGCCTCTTTTCCGGCGGGCTTGTTTCGTATTACACGCGCCGGCTTTGGTGGTGAGGATAGCTGGTTCTCAGCCTGGTTCTCGTTTTCTTTGTTTTAGCTTTTACTCTTTTGGGGGGTTCTTTTACTTCTGTTCGGGTGTGCGTCCCGTGAGCATGGCGTGGTTTCAAAGCGTCCACTGTCAAAGGCACTCGTTTGCTTATTCAAACAGCCAAGTCCCAGCCTAGCAAGCTGTTTCAATTCTCTTCGATCCATCAGATCAACTTCTCTAAACAATTGCCTTTTCTGCTATCTTCCTACTCTCTCTTGCTTGTGTATTTTCTTGTATTACATCTACGTTGTTTAGCAAAGTACTTTGTACCACCCGCTGAGTTTTCCAGGTCGGGATCTGTACACCAATCGGAAGCCCATTCGACCCCCTGCACTCTAGATTTAAGATGAGACTACGATAGCCGCTCGGCCCTCTGCAACCTCAGAATAGAAGCAGCAGAAATTAGACTCCCTGACCTGGTAGTACCAAGTGGCCAAGTTTTGTGAACCAGTTACTAATATGTCCACCTTTGTGTTCCTGCATGTATCACCAAGGCACCATACGATATCTACTTTAACCTCATATGTGAGTAGTGTTAATTCTACCATCTATTCTCCGGGATGATTCACAGGCCCCGATTCGGTTCCCACCTTTCCAAACAGGAATATATACAAATCATAGAGTGCTAGCTTCATATACTGTCGTCAAAGCCGATTTTTCCTTGCAAACGCCCCAATACCATGCTCCCTGTTTCAAATATTGCTTGCATGTAGATTCCCTGGCCCAGCTTATACATGGCTTCTCCATTCACTGCCGCGCTCCACCTCAGTAGCCCTACTCGTATCTTCTGTCCATGAGAAGCGCACCCCCTCCAGCACGCGCGCCAAAACATGAAGAGATTCGTCTTCTTGCATATGGACGTACGCCTCCACAGCCTCCTCGTCGGGCCATGTCCAGTTCAAGCCAGCCGCGCCAATTGCTTCCCGTAAAGACTCCACCACCCCTGGTTCGAGCATCGGTTCGGCCAAGAATCGAAAAGCGCAGAGTGTCTTTACAAAATCAGCATACGGCGGCGGCTCATCCAGCTCCGACAATGCGTGAACCACGTCAGGCTGCCCCCACACCATGATTAACCAACTCAGCAGCTTGGCCATCTGTTGAAATTCACCCAAGTATGCCAAGGAAATCATATACTCGTAAGCGTGCTCGCTTCGAGCTGGGTCCCTTCGCCACATCATCTCATCCAATGGTGCCACTTTCGCTGTACCCAGTAGTCGCCTGCTTTCTCTTTCATGCGAAGCAAGTTTGTCAAACAACTCATTCATCCGCAAAGCGGAAGACCGGAAGTGGCGAAACACGCCAAGCGCTCCCGGTCTATTATCGAAAGTATCCCATTGCATAGCATCCCTGTGCCTAGATTTCTCGTCGTACAATGCCCACAGAGCGTGGTCTCTAGCCGTCGGCGAATCAGATTCCAATTCGGTGGAAAGCTGTTCGAGTTCGCGCTTAGCTATCTTTCGTATGGTCTTACTGAACTGTATGAATGCGGGGAGTGGAAGACCATCAGGTCCATCAAGTTTCTGCATGACATGGAGAGATAGCTTGAGCTGCTGGTAAACAACTATCCTCAGCCCGTGGTGGTGTTGTGATAGGTTTTTCAGAATTGTTCCCCAGATGAAATTGGACCACTGTGTCTGGTTGGGCCCTAATCGCTGCTCCGCCAATTCAATAGCCCGTATCATGTATTTTCTTGCTCGTTTGCCGTCTTGTCGTGTCATCACTTGGATATATGCTGAGATGAGGCTAATGGGCACCTTCTTCAGAGCTTGGGCATCCATCTCTTGAGATACCAGACGATAAAGAGCTCCAGTTCCATCGAAATCGTTTAGATATTTCCGCGCCATTTCCATTGATTCGGTGTTGGCCACCAGGATTGCAAGACAGTTACCACTTGGACGAATACCATCCAGTAGCATCCTCTCGTAAAGCTGAGAGACACTTGGCGGGCGAATGCGAGCCCTTTCAAATTCGGTGAGATTGGCCTCCTGAGGAGTAGGGAAATTTAAGGCTCTGTCACCAGGGAGGGCTCTTGTGTTCTCGTCGGCTTCTCTCATCGTCAACTTTTCAAACATCGCGGTATACTCAGCTAAGCCGAGTTCAAGCCCCTCTTCGGGAGGATTCTGAAACCTCTCCCAAGCTTCTTGTGCATTACGCGTAGCTCTGATGGAAGCCTCCCACAGGCCCACCTTCCGACTCCTCGCCAGCGACACCCGTTGCTGGATGGTCGGTGTACCATCCGGAAACATGCCCTGTAGGATATCAACAGCGTCATCGTGCGCGTCTTTTGCGAACCCAGCCTCTTGCATCAATACTCCCGCTCTCACAGACCGGCTCCAGCTGTCTTCGGGATCCATCTCTTCATCCATGCCATCTCCAGGTAGTAAATACGGGGGCCATGTAGGCGCGTGTCTAACCGAACTGTGTATTTCGACTTGGTTTTTGGACATGCCTGCCAATACTTTTCTAATTGCACGGAAACCCTCCACGTCTACCAGCAGTTGCCGTTTCAATCTGGAAGAAACAGCAAGAAGAATTCTCTGTGCTTCCCAAAAGAATGAATTTGGTGATGACTTCTGAATCGAGTGTCTGCGGTAGTCCGAACCAAACAGTCGAAGGCCATGGTTAAACACCAAGCACTGAGCTTGGTAGATTTCTTCTTGTGGTAGGGATGATTCCGCTATTGTCTCAATATATTGAACAGCTAGTTCTCCAAGTTTGACCGTGTGTCTAGCATCAAGCCGTATGCAGTGGTGCGCAAGAAGGGACATGACGAAATTGAAACTCGCCGGTCCATGTGCCCGCCTTGATCTCTTGGTCCGGACGCTTGTTCTATCCGATTCGGCTCTCATCACATCCAGATATGAAGAGCGACAATGGCTAATAAGACGATCGAGAGTCTCGAGCCTGGTGAACTTAGAAGATTGCCGGAGGAGAAAGTGTAAAATAAATGGTGGCTTATATGAATCGCGCTCAAGAAACCTTTCGCAGCGCACGTCATCTGTCTTGCCTTCGAGAATATACAGATAATAAGCCAAGTCAGTATGCGAATGGCCATTTCGCCGTGCGACGTCCATTGCCTTTTCCCATTCTTGAGAAGATGGAAGGAGATCCAGAAGCTCATTCTGGCGGGGTTCTTGCGACGCTGTCTTGCGAATGATCATCTGCAGCAGGATTATTGGAAGACGAGCGCTACGACTCGCAGCAGCCTGTATCCTCCAACTCTGGGTATCTTCATTGGCTTCCAGTACCCGCTGCAGTAGGAAGTTAGGTGATTTATAACGCCATGATGTAGGAGACGTAGAGGAATGTCCAGCTCTGCGACGGCGGCGTGAGGGAGAGGACGGCTTCGACGAATCTAGAGAGCTTTGAAGTGTGTTGGTTTCGGTGGGTTCGGCATTGGTATCTTCACGCTGCCCATGTTGTGAAAAACTGTTCGTAAGAAACTCATACTGGCTAGTTGGATGGTTTTCGTAATTATGTGTCGGAGATCGAGGTGTGTGTCTGTAAAAGCCGGTCGATGTTGTAGCTCGCGGGATGTGTCGAGCGGATTGCGCTTCAAGAATACAGTCGTCTTGGTCGAATCTGGAGATCCTTCCAGCCTCGCGCGCAACAGCAATGGCGGTTTGCGATGCGAAAGCTCGGCGGCTATAGGTTTGCAACGGCGATCCATGGACCATCTGCAAAACGGCGAATATGAGATGCCAAACTCCCCTTGGTCGAAATTCATGGGCACCTACCAAAGATGGATGGAACAGTTGGCGCGGCACCCGCCGCCTTTGCTCCAACTCCCGTGTTGCATTTCTGAGCATTCCTCCTCATATCTCCAACACGGCCAGCAAGGGTCCGTTGAAGAGGACTCTGTCGTGAAAATTGGGCGGTTGGAGGGAGTAGCTAAAGCGTTGTCGCGAGTCTGCCAAAAGTTCAAATTCGGCCTGCCATACAAATGCAACAATCGGGGCGTGCCCAAAAGCGGGTCTCTTCTATTATGGGGTAGTCCGGATAGAGTCCTACCGTAGTACTAAGGTATCATTCATCAAGCCTCACGAGGTAGCTCGCGATCGACTTTATCGCTGGAAAATGATCCAATTTCAAATAATCTCTAGACAGCGTCATACAAGACAGAAAAAAACGCCCAAGTATTTTTTTGCACCTATTTAAAAGTCACATGTTGGAATAGAGCTCCTCGTGGCCAGCCAGAAAGAAATTTGAAACCTTTCCAAAGTGTCTATTACGCATCACTGTCCTTCAGCTTCTTCTTCTCTGCTTCTTCCTCTAATTTCTCTTTTCTCTTTTGTACTACCTCCCAATTGTAAACCCTCGCAGTTGCAACCTCCATGGTCTAAACTCATTGTCAGCAACCCAACTAAACCAGCTTCTCAAAGGCCATGAGGCTACTCACAGTAATCTGCTCTCGGAGAAAGTCCAAGTCTTCCTCGCAGTTTGACAGGCTTGTTTTAGCCGCTGAGAGTTTGGAGGTTAACAGCGTCTCTGCCTCATCGACTGGGTAAGACAGCATGACATTGGCCTATAGACGGTCAGCTTGATAGTCCTAGTTTTCCCAGCACTCTCATCATACCCCTAGCCAAATATAAACCTCCTCAGTCGGTGGGATATTTGCTCTGGCATATAAAGTATCGTTGAGCTCAAAGGTGGTCTCAATGGGATCGGTCTCCTCCTAAACTCAGGCATGAGCAAGCTGTTTTCCTCGGAATTGCTTTGCAAAGTCGAACCTTTCGCAGCTTGAGGAACTGCACGGTATCCAACGTCTTCTGGATATCAGGAATCTTCTCCCTCAGCCCCGTCATTCGACGTTGTAGGTTCAGCTCCATGAACTGATACTTCCTACCACGGGCTCATTAGCCCTTTTGCCATGGCAACAGTCCAAATTGTCGCAGCTCACGAGATCATTTCTTGGAAGTTTCGAAGTGTCGGCTCGACATCATCCCGGGTTGATACGTAGTCTTCGACCTTGTCGACGAAGGGAGCGTAGGGAATTCCCCTTGGGTTGGTCGGAGTCTCATCTTTACCACTGTGCCCAGCTTTGTTAGCACCTTCGCAGATCAAATGTCAGCCCTTCACTGCCGCTCCACTTGCCTTACGACTGGCTGTTTTTCTGAGCTCGCCATCTTTGCTGCAGTGCGTCTCTCAGCGCATAGAGTTGGAGATTTTGGACACAACTCCAGGAGGTCATGCCGCCATGGGACAATTCGCAGGAATAATAGTGGGTACCTCACCTTCGGTGAGGTGAGGGGCAGATGGAGGGGTTCCTTTACAAGAATAATGTCACAAATATTTTAGCGAAAATGCAGGGTAAGTCAAGGCCCATCTACTTGTCCAGAATCAAGATGTGCTCTATTCAAGCCATTATTGTGCCTCACGGAAGATGATAAATTACATCAACAAAAAAAAATTGAATGGAGGTAAATTTGTAGGTGGCCTAGCCATGGATTTCCATCTGGAGCTCCCTTTGTAGTGGTATATATAGCTTACACGTGAGCCATAAATCACTGTGTCGTCCCTGATGCATAACGAGGAACATGATAAGCGTTTGTTTCAAGAAAATCTCCTAGGAACGATTTCTTACCATGGCTCTGTTCATGGGTAGACTGTACTCGAGTGGTAGGCAAACTTTTATCTTATTCTTGCTAAAAATATGCAGCTGAATGGCGTTTTATCCACCATGCTTGGAGAGACATATAGCTAAAGGGCATGAGCATATATACATCGTCTACCCTCCCCATTTCATGCTGTTGCGTCTGGATGACACATTTTCGACACGAAACGCCAACAGCCCTATCCCGCCATCATACTTGTGTACATATATGAACCCCCCCACAGATCGACCCAAACTCCAGATACTAAGCCAAACCATGTTAATCTGTTCGCTTCTTAGCTTCCCGAGCACCGGCTGCCTCTGCTTCTTTGGCGATTGCAGGCGATGGCGTTTCGGGAATCGATGCGTTGTCATCATCCCAGTTGTCTTCAGCGTTTTCATCCCAGTTATCGACTTCTTCTTCAAGAGTCCTGCTTCGACTTGAAGCGTCCGTGATTCCAGACTCCTGACCTTGCCCCAGCTCTACATCTTCAGTGTCCTCACCTGGAACAGCGTCATAGTGTTTGCGCTGTCGTTTCCTTTCAAGCATTCGCTTGTGATACAATGCGCAGATGCCAAGTCCAAGTAAACTACCAACGATGTTTGCTACTATATCGTAGATGTCGAAATCTCGATCGTTGGGGAGGAAACTCTGTACGAACTCGGATCCGACACCAAGTATGAGAGTGCAGACCACCAGGGTCATGTGTAAGATTCGCCGACGATTGGTATCAACGACCCAGTAAAATACGACCGTCAGTAGGAAGAACGTTACGAAGTGAAGGACCTTGTCGTTGACATAAGCGCCGAGCTGTATAGTCGATAGACCAGCATAGCCCGCCAGGAGCAGAAGAAGCAGGAAAACACCTTGAAACTACTATTAGCATCTTCCAGCGAGCTAACAAGGCCAGCGCGTGTGCTAGTCGCAGAATGCAAGGGATGAATTTTTGAATTTTTTTGGTGATGCGGTCTGGGCTTATGACGTACGCACCTGCAAAAGGCAGTCTTATCCGCATGGCTAGATTCGGGGAGCCGAGGGAACGGCTCCAAATGTGACAGAGGTCTGAGTAGTATGACGGCCTGGAGAGCAGCAAAGCTCCCTAGACCAAATGACTAGATACAAGGCAGCGTATCTGCATGCAATTGGCGTGGAGTTGCGAGGAAGCTTGTCTTGAGCTGGAGAAGCTGTGGCGCAGCCGAATACGTACCGACCTCAGGTGGTGCTTACCTGGGCGACTAAGAAATGGAATGTCTGAGCTGGCACGGTTCACTCTTGGGTACAAACTTATATACAGCAGCGCTAATAAATTGTTTTCTATTCAAGTACACAAAGAGAATATTCAACGCAAATCTAGCAATATCCTTTGCTTTCTCCTTCTTGTTTTTTCGGCTGTGTGGTCACTGTGCTCTGTAAGCCTGCCTGGTCGATGTGCTCAAGCAAGTGAGCTAATTATCACGTGTGGTCTCACGTGTAAGTGAACTTGGCTGGGGGAAAAAAAAGGTTCTAGGTTGTCCCTTACTACAGAGCCTGACTAAGGCAAGAAAAACACTACACTGGCACAGTACGGGTCGAAGTACTTCGTAATGCTCATGCCTCTATCCGTGAAATGTACACGCACGACGTAGACCCATGCCCCCAATAACCAGCAAGCAATCATTGCAGCGGCATGCATAGAGCCTGTCAAAGCAAAGCAAGCCTTATCGATATTTTCATGCAGCATAACCTCTTGCGTCGCCCTGCTCCAAGAGTCCGGTAAAGCGCCCCATAGCGTGCTGGTACCACCGGGCCCAGCTGCCGCCGAACAGCGACCCAGTGCAAAGTCTCCGCTTTGGGGAAGGGTTCCCCATACGTACAAGCCTCCCAAATCCTCAACCTCACCTCTCGATCCGCAGACAAACCAGGCGATCGCGATCCATCGAAACTCGGCCAAGTCATCTCCGTTCGTCGCGATTTTCTGGCTGCCATCTATATCGATGCTTCTCCTTTGGCCCATGTTGTCTTGAGGTCCTCATTCGCTCCCGGTCCGGCCGCACGCGAGCGCATTTGTTGGCGCATGGCGAAAGGGGCCCTGCTGTCGCTTTCATCGCTCGGGGCCCAATATGACTCTTCCTAATGGTCAGGCAGCCTGGCCGCCGCCAGGATTGCATCATTCCAACAGCAGCAGGAGTTTGCAGATTGTTGACGATGGGTTGGCGCGTATCGCGACCCCAGTCGACACTTCGCTGGTGTTGATGCCTGAGGCAACCCTTGATATCGAAGACGAGAGGCGACGCGCCCATTTCGCAGACTTGTTTCAAAAATCAGAAGAAAAGATCGCCCTGCTCTTTGCGGACGATGGATCCTATAATTTGAACGCGATCGAGGCTCTACGACGCTACCCCCCCACCCCTGCCGTTACCCTCCCTCCAACCACCGACCACGAACCCATAAAAGAACCGCCACTAAAGAAGGCGAAGCGTACAATAGACGAAGATGATTATGACGACGATGACGAAGACGAGGAAGACGAAGATGTACCGTCTGCCGCTCCCAAGCCTCAGGGTGCGGCAGCTGCTTCGAACTCGTTGTTATCGCCGTCCAAATCCGGCAGTTCTCCGGTTCAGTCGGTCACTTCTCCTAGCAGAATAGCAGATAAAGCGAGGTCCCAGGATGGATCGCAGACCAAGGGGAAGCCTGAAGATGATGCCATCAAGCAACTGGAAGATGTGAGGATGGCAACAGAAGCCGCCGCGCGGCGAAGCTTCCACACGATTATATATACACTAGAGAACGACCGAACAGCAATGCTTGAGCAGCAGCAGCTAGAAGATTCCGAGAAGCAACTCCAGGCTGAAATGGAGAATAATCAAAGCGCAGGTGCGACTGGATCACAAGTTGCGAATCAAGGCTCTCTCAGCAGCGCGAATCTTGGCGCGTCAAGTCTCACCCTCAAACATCTTATTGCAAGGATAGACATGAAGAGAGATCAGGTAAAGGCTTCTGATGCCGAGCTTAGGCTCTTGATGAACGAAGTGCGGAAAAACCGCAGCAAATGGGCAAGCGAAGAAAATGTCAACCAAGAAGAGCTGTACGAAGCTCTAGAAAAGGTGTTGACAGAGCTGAAAGCCCACACGGAGTACTCAACGCCGTTTCTCACTCGTGTCAACAAGAGAGACGCTCCTGATTATTATAATTGTATGGGCAGATTCCACATTTCGCCCTCGAGCGTGTAGCCTTACTAACTTTGCCCATAGTTATCAAAAACCCCATGGATCTGGGCACGATGACCAAAAAGTTGAAATCGTTGACCTACAAATCCAAAACCGAATTTGTGGTTGATCTTAACCTTATTTGGGACAACTGCCTCAAGTATAACCAAGACATGAACCACCCGCTCCGCCGAATGGCAAATGGTATGCGGAAAGAAGCCGAGAAATTGATACCTCTTATTCCCGATCTCGCCATCCGATCGCGTGCCGAAGTTGAAGCTGAAGAACGAAGGAAGCAAAATGGCGGCGAAGATGACGGCGGCGAGGACTCTGATGATGAGCCCATCATGTCTTCTCGTGGTCGCAAGGCCACTGGTACCAAGGGAGCCAACAAGTCCAGGAAAGCTCCTAACGATCCCAAAGAGGATACTCCTGTTGTTGACCAGAAGCCAATCTTGCAAGTAAACGGATTGTTGGGAAAGCTTGGTCGTGAAGGATCAGAAATGGACGGAAGCAATGGGTTTGCCACGCCTCCGATTGGCGGTTCCATCACGCCTGGTGCGGCCAATGGCCCGTCTGGAATTACAAGCAACGCTGATGTAATGGACATTGACGGTCCTAGCATCAATGGAATGAGCCTGAACCAAGCCTTTGGCCAAGCTGCCGAGCAGGCTTATGAAGATGAGGAGTATAAGATATGGAAGCAAAGTACAAAGAAAGACCGAGCTCTGACAGCCAAGGAGCGGTTTTTGCTGTTCAAAGACAACAAGCTTAGCGTGGACGCTCCAGCCTTACTCAGAAGCAAGGCAGGCATGCGAAGATTCCTGGCTCGCCAAAAAGAGGCAGAGCTGACCAACAGCACTGAGTTTGATACTTCCGCAACTACTGCCAAAGCCGCTGGAAGCAAAGCACCCGAGACATTGGCTGAGGGCATCGAAGAGGAAAAGGAACAAGTAATCCCTGACTATTATACCCCCCTGAGTAATATCCCAGATATCCCCTCAAAGCTGCAATGGGTCGAAGATGGCGACGGCCAAGTTATCAACCAGCATGAGGAGTTTCTTCGACTCGTTTCGCCCGGCTCGTTTGTTGCACCACAAAGTAAATTGACCAAGAAAATGGACGAAAACATCCATCAGATACAGGAAACAAGAAAACTGGCTATGAAGATTTCTGTCATCAAGCAGATGCAGGTACAATCCCAGGTAAGAAGAGCTCCACTCGTAGATTTTCTTCTCATGGGTGATTACAAGCTTACACTTTCTCAAAGGTTTATACGAACCAATTTCCAAAGTCAAATTCGGAACCGTTCAGGGAGCTAGATATTGAGCCGCATTTTATCGCAGACGATGGCCCAGTGATGGCAGCCGAGACGTGCCAGAATACTCTAAAGCGTTCCATTGCGAAAATTCTCTATACCACTGGCTTTGAGGAGCTGCAGCCATCCGCCATAGATACCTTTACGGGCATCGCAGCCGACTATTTTCAAAAGCTAATCAGAACGTTCAACATCTACCGAGAGGCTGAAAAGAAATCAGTCCAGGTTGGAGGCGAGATGACGCTACAGCCACGCTTTACACCAGAGGAGGTGATCCTTCATACACTGGAAGAGAACGGCCACGATGTTGCCACTTTGGAGAACTATGTCAAAGACGACGTCGATAGATTGGGTAGCAGGCTGGGTGCTTTGCACGATAGGATGAAGTCCCATCTGGCTGACCTTCTCCGTCCTGCTCTTTCGGCCGAAGCAGGTGAAGATGGAGCTGGCGCTTTCAACGACGGCAGTGATCAGTTTACCAGTGGAGATTTTGCCGAGGATCTTGGAGAAGATTTCTTTGGCTTCCGGGCTCTCGGATTGGACAAGGAAATGGGTCTCGACTTTGTTTCCGTGCCATTCCACCTGCTGCAGAGTAGAGTGCGCAACCAGTACCAGATGCAAACACAAAATTCTGGCGGGTCAAGCAGTGAGATATTCGAGCCGCTTCTCATCTCTGAGCCTGTCACCAAGGAGAACATCCAGCACCAAGTTGGCTTGGTCAAGAACTTCTTCCTGGCCAAGCTTCACGCTAATGGCGACACACCACTGGTTGAGGATGAAGATCTACCGACTAAACAGCGCAAACCGCGTCCTCGTCTTGGTGCCAGCGGCAAGATCATTTCCGCGCAGAAACGCCCACCCAAGGAACAGTTGGCACTCGCTAAGAAGAAGAAGAAGCTGGAAGCCGCTGCGGCTGAAGCTCGATTGAATGCATCCCCTCAGAAGGGGGGAGCAGCAAATGCAGCGGCTGCAAAGAAAATGACTACACCTCTACCGAACGGTGCTGTTCCCAACCCTGCGCTGTTGGCACTTGCACCTAGCATGGAGCGGACGGACAGTATGCAGAGCCAGGGTGGTATGAGCCAAACTGATAAGGACGACACTACTGGCATGATGAGCCCAGAGAGCATTGCTCAGTAATAACTCTCAATAGTAACCTACTATTCAGCTTCGGCAACTCAGAACGTCTGCTCTCTCTGCTCTTCTCCCATCAATACTGTACATATACGATGCACCTTATGGGTAGTTTGGTGCACCACAAAAATATCTATATCGGCCACTATGCCTGCATCCGTCGGCATTCTGGCCAGCCAAGTCTTTTCATTACTAAATGTATATCTGATGCTTTAATGCTTCTCGACTTCTAATGACTTCTATCCTTGCCCCCTGCTATACCCCTTCTCGGACCTGGGGGGCAGGGTTCGGACCGGCCTCTTCTTTCTTCGTTCTATTCCCCCCTTCAGCTCTCGACATGTCTCTCCCTCCGAATTGGCCGGCCTTGAATCTTTGTGCGGCGTTTATAGGATATGATTATGGAAAAATAAGCCCTGGCTCTCAACGAAACGGAGAGCTATGACGAATATTGCGAGCAATTTGGCGGTTTATTTGAAGAAAAGACGAAAAGATGAACCCGAATTCGAATTGAATCTCTTACCCAAAGAACAAAAAAAAAGATTCGCTACATTTTCAGTTTGTGCACTGCGCTCCAACCAAAAAGAGGCGGCCATCTGCCATGGCCACGAGGAAACAAATCCCCTCCCAAAAATAAGACCAGAGGAGAGACGTGTGGATGATTTTATGCTATTGATCTGAGGCGGCAAAGATTGTTTCCCTTCCCCCCTGGGGGTTATACTCTTCTTCTTATTTCCTTCTCCAAACTCTTTTTTATTTCACCCCTTTTTATTTTCTTTCTTGCTTGTCGGTTCGTGGTTAAACTGTCCTTTCTGGTACCCGGTTTCTAGATTATCAAATTCTATCATGAGATTTCGGCTGCGTGGCCATGGTTGTTGATCTTGGCGGCTTAGATGAAGGGCCTCGGTCAATTGATTTGTTTGATTGCTTTCTATTTCTTCCTTTTTAACATTGTGTTCTTCTCGATGTTCGGTTTTATGCGTCGTACCATGTCTGATTCTTCGGTTGAAGGCGTGGACGAATGGATGGTTTGAATGTGAATGCGAGGACAAACGGGTGAATGCGGTTGGGTGGTGGGCGTGGGAAAAACGAGATAAGAATGCTAGGTGATAGGCAATACACAGCCTTTAATGAGCTTGTTTGAATGGGAACATGTTTCACTTGTGGACAATGGTACAGGTGAGAAGTGAATACGTGATATCGTTCATCTACTGGTAAAAACACATGGAGTGAAAAATCTTAGACAAAGCATCACTGGGCACACATATATTGGTTCGGAGAATAATATTGTTCTCTTACTAAGCTTGCCTACTTGTTGAAGCAGGACAGGACATACCCATACCGACGTTGAATACCTTTGATATCAATGACCAAAAAGGTTCGTATGCCCCTCAATCCCCCCAAGATATTCCCAGTCATAAAACTCCCCTCACTTCCGGTTGAAATGGAAACAATCGCATGCGCCAGCCCTCATGAAATAAACTAAAATTGCAAAGTTGTTGAACCTTTTCGCCATTCTTTTTGGCTTTTGTCCCATCCCATGTTAAATGCCTCCCTTGGTGGACTTGATCTTTTTTGATTCTCCACTTTTTCAATTATTTTGGTATATGATTTTTTGGAAAAGAAATTATATAAAGGAAATTGTTTTTGCTTTCTGCCGCATCTTGCACTTAGATGCCGGCATCCAGGCGCCAGCCCTCAACGGGAAGAGGGAAGCTGCTAGCCCAAGAGGCAATCTCCTTCTGGAGATCGTTGATCTTGGCGATCTTGCCAGAGGCAACCTCGGCCTTGAAGTCCTTGAGCTTGTTGGCGGCCTTGGGCAGGGAAGCCTGAGTCTCGACGCAGATCTTGATGGCCTGGTCAATGTATTGGGCAACACGCTCAAAGTCCTTCTCTCCGAAGCCACGGCTGGTCATGGCAGGAGTACCAATGCGGATACCGCAAGGGGTCAAGGCGCTCTTGTCTCCGGGGATGGCGTTCTTGTTGCAAGCAATGTTGATCTGCTCGAGAACGGCCTCAACACGGGCACCGTCGAGGCTGAACTGACGAAGGTCGAGGAGGACCATGTGGCTGTCAGTTCCATCAGCAACAAGCTTGTGGCCGAGCTCCTTGAACTTGACCTCGAGAGTCTTGGCGTTGGAGACAACCTTCTCCTGGTAAGCCTTGAACTCGGGGGTCTGAGCCTGCTTGAGGGCAACAGCCAAGGCAGTGATGGTGTGGTTGTGGGGGCCACCCTGGTGACCAGGGAAGACAGAGAAGTTGATGGGGTCCTCCAGGTTGTAGAGGGTCTCCTTGCCGGTCTTGGCGTCGACGGAGCGGACACCCTTGCGGAAGAAGATCATGGCACCACGAGGGCCACGGAGGGACTTGTGGGTGGTGGTGGTGACAATGTCAGCCCACAGGAAGGGAGAGGGGATGGCCTCAGCGGCGATAAGACCGGAGATGTGAGCCATGTCGACAACGAGGTAGGCACCGACAGAGTCGGCAATCTTGCGCATGCGCTCGTAGTCGATCAGACGGCAGTAGGCGGAAGTACCGGCAACAAGCACCTTGGGGCGGTACAGGATGGCGTTCTGCGCAAGCTGGTCATAGTCGATGATGCCAGTCTCGAGGTTGACACGGTAGGGCATGGTCTCGAAGTAGGTAGAGACAGCGGAGATCCTGCAGGGCGCCGTTAGTCAAAAGGCTTTCTTGTAGGCTGGCAATTGCTCGTTCTGTAGCTTACTTTCGCTGGGGAGTCTGGTAACCGTGGCTCAAGTGGCCACCGTGGGGGAGGTCGAGACCCATGAGACGGCCGTGGGGAGGCATGATAGCCTGGTAGACCTGCAGGTTGGCAGGGCTGCCACTAAGGCACTGGACGTTGACACCCCACTTCTCAGAGTCGAGGTGGAAAGCCTCGAGGGCACGACGCTGGCACAGCAGCTCGATCTGGTCAATGTGCTGGTTGCCACCATAGTAACGAGCGCCGGGGTAGCCCTCAGAGTACTTGTTGGACATGGGAGAACCCAGGGCATCGAAGACGGCACGAGAGGTGATGTTCTCGGAGGCAATGAGAACAATGGACTCGCGCTGACGCTGGACCTCATCTTTCTACAAGCTCTATTAGTCGACTGAGTCACAGAGAGATGCTGGATGAGGGGACAAGGCGATCCTCTGAGGGGATGGAGGGGCAAATCGTTACAACTTACCATGATGGCAGCGACCTCAGGGTCAGACTCGAGAAGAGACTTCTCAAGCATCTACAAAGCAGGATATAGTCAGTACATTGGCCTCATAAAACCAGGCAAGCAAGCCCAATGGGCAAAATATGGCAGACGAACCTCCTTGTGAGACGTAGACAGGGCGTAGGTAGACATGGTGGATGTCGATTGTGGGATGAGTCGAAGTGGATGAAAGTGAAGAGGGCAATTGACCAAGGGAAGAGTGCCTTTGGAGGGAAGAAGGAGGAGGAAAAGGCCAAAGATATGGAAGATGGTGAAGAAAAGAAGAAAAAGATGACAAGAGGGAAAAATGCGCCGACTAAATTTTTCCGTGGCGCCCAGGAAGAAGCACTTTCAGAAATGCCCGAAAAAAAAAGCTACAAGAGAAATGCCAGACGGGCGAGATCGGATAGCGGGGAGTATCAGTGGGGCAGGGCGGTGTGAATCAAGATCCCTGTGCGCATCCTAGCGGGGCAGCCAGCAGGCAGAATGCCTAAAGACCCTGAAAGAGGCACGAAGATCAGCCATATATTCACCCGCCGAGCACTGGGTTTGGCCTGGCGTGGTGCAACTTTTGAGCACAATAGCGAGTAGCGCCACCTAAAGCTGGTGTCATTCCCATGTGTCGCGAGTTGTAGCAAACTCAACTAAGAGTCATTTGTCGCTGTTTTTTGCCTGCTACTGGCACAAGCTGCTGCCGATTACGCCAACAAGGGGGCAAGCCCTGAAGAGGGCATTAATGGCTCAGATACTACCAGATGTTTCGTCCTACCTTATGCCGTCAGACTGCTTACCGCCAGATGCGGAAGTAGTGACAAGGACATCAAAAGGATTCGAGCAAATCACCGAATGCTTGCTTACCAGGTTCCTTAGATATGCTACGTACAAGGTGCCTATCGTATCTGAGTAAGCTTCATGGATGCCGCACACGAGCTTGGCTTGCATCCTGAGACGGATGCCATGGCAAAGGATTCCATGGGGTACGGATACGAATCCAAGCCTAGAGTGAATCAATGGATGGAAAAGATACTAAAAATCATCTAGGAAATGAGAATTTTCGTCCAAATAGAGTATCAAACCACCAGACATACTGCAAGTCATCCTACGTACGGAGCACCTTGATGACTGATGGACCAAGAATTGCACATGCAAATATGCATGTTCAACTGTGGCTAGAGTCCCCCCAAACAGCCACATTCCCTCTTCCCTCCGTGGCGCATCCTCCACGCAAGCGCCATAGCCGATCAGGATAGCATCAAGATAACAGTATCCTCCGTATTAGTCGTCATCTCCAGCCCATCCAATCTCACCCGAAAAATTCTAAAAAAAAGCATAAAAATAATAAATAAATAAAATTATGAGCTGGCCGTACCACTTCCTAACCCTCTCAAAGGAAGACGTCCTGGTCCGCCGCCATACAATCGACCACTATGCCCATATCGCGCTCTTCTCAGCTCTCGCCCCGGCGATAATCGCAATCCTCGTCCGCCTCGTGCTTCGTGCCGCCAGGCCACTTCTACGTCTTGGCCGAGATGGTGGTGATCGTGGCCGGTATTCTTATATTCCCGGGTCGCCCACTGTCAAGGCCCAGCGCAGCAGTGGCTTTGGCGCCTTGGCCGCGAGATGGAGGGCGTTGATGTGGTGGCTGGGAGACGATGTTGTTTTGGGAGGCGTGAGCTGGGGGCAGAGAGATGAGTGGGTGTTGGGGCTTCTTTGGACGAGTTGGTTACTAGTTTTGTGCGTTTTGGGGACTGGAGAAGGTGAGTCTTGTTTGTGTCGCTTCGGGTGATGCTTCTTCTCCTGCTGAGAATCTTCGTGTAAATCTCATGTGAGATCTCATGATGAGCTCTTGTGATGCTCGCCTCAAATTTCTTTCATTCCAATATCGCCATATATCACAACTAACTCAAACATAGACTACCTCCATCTCACCAAACGCTTCGGCACCATCGCCGTCTCCCAACTCCCCATCCAATACCTCCTCGCCCTCAAAGCTCTCAACCCCTACGCCTACGCCTTCAACTCTTCCCACGAGTACGTTAACCGCTACCACCGCACCCTTGGCCGCATCATCTATGCCCTCATCATGACCCACATCGTCTTCTACAACGTCTTCTTCATCCTCTCCGGCATCTGGCTCAAACGCTTCTTCGCCCCCGTCGTCTTCTGCGGCGTCCTCGCCGCCCTTAGTTTCGACGGCCTCTTCGCCACCGCCCTGGTCCGCGCAAGGCAGTACTCGTACCGCCTATTCTTCATCACGCACCTGGGCGTTGCACTGCTTGCCCCGGTGCTGCTCTTCTTCCACGCCCATTCCGCTCGTGTATACGTCGCCGGGAGCGTCATTGTGTTCCTCGCGGACATCGCCTATCGCAGATTCACCATTACTCACACGGCTTCGACGTTTGAGACTGTCCCTGGAACTAACCTCATCAAAATCTCCGCTCCTATGCCCGCGGAAAAGATTGAACAATTCCGCTCTCGACCGGGCTCTCACATCTACCTCAGTATTCCTCCCGAAGGCCGGACTAGCAAACACCCAGCATCCAAATCCTTCACCTTTGACCTCCTCTTCAACCCCTTCACCGTTGCCTCCGCCAACCAGGACAGCCAGAGCATCACCCTGGTCGCCAGAAAGCGAACAGGCCCCATGACCAACATACTCTCCCAGTTCGCTGACCCGACCTCTTCCCCCTCCTCCCTAGACGACAACAATAAGATCACCCTCGCCATCGAAGGGCCACACGGGGCCATTGGCAAGCACTTCCAGCATCTCCTTACCTGGGGCGCCTCCCGCATCCTCCTCGTTGCCGGCGGCGTGGGCGCAACCTTCGCTCTCCCGCTCTATCACGCCCTCCAACGCGAACTCCCGTCCGCCCACACCCAGTTCGTCTGGGCAATCCGTTCCGCCGCCGATGCCACCTGGGCTATGACTGACAACGGCTCCGACAAACCCCTACTTGACGACGATAATGTCCATCTCTATCTCACAGAGAACATGGGCATCTCCACTGACGCAAATGGCAGAAGCCGCGATGCATCCATCGAGCTCCAGAACATGGGGCGAGGGTCTCACTCACATCGCTCTGCCGCGGGGAATAACAGCAGGCGCCCCAACTTTCAAAAGATTGTGGACGACATGTTCCGCCACGGCGTAGAGGAAAAGGTTGCCGTTCTGGTCTGTGGCCCGGAAGAAATGTCGAGAGAGGTACGACAACGGATAGGGCCATGGGTTCTCAAAGGCCGTGAGGTATGGTGGCACAATGAGAGCTTCGGATGGTGATGATTTGACGAGAGACGAATCATGTATATAGATGGATACCCGATCATTAGATACACACAGGGGTATAAATGGCTACTATTGTTGTTTCAACATTCATTACGAAGTCACAAAACCTGAAGGTTTCAAAAATGTTTTATTCTAGGCTTCATACCCCTTTACAAGTTGGTCATTGCCCTCTGCAGGGCTCGTTCTTTGGTCCTGTAAACCGCAGGACCAAATCGATAGATGAAAGTGCTAGCAAATCCAATGAGGCATGCCTTAGCCCATTCTCCAGCGGTGTCTATCTATCCTCTTCGGACGTACTTGCCAAACTCCACAATGCCGTCATATCAAGTTTAAAAAAAGCAATCATGCCAAGCCTCCATGTGGTATCAGAATCTGAAATGCACCATCGTCAAGAATCATTCATGTAGCCCCAGCTTCCGGAAGGTAAGCGGAAGGAGGCGGCAGCAAAAGCAAGTTATTAGAAACGAAATCAAAGAAAATCATAAGCTGCATCACTGCCGATAACGAGCCAGCTGGGCCATGATATTCTGTACCTGAGCCGCCGCGTCGCCGGTGCCTGCTGCTTGTTGCGCAACTCCGACGGACGGCTGGCCACCGTATGGCGCGCCGTATTGCATCTGAGGATGGTGTTGCTGCGGTGCCGCTCCTCCATTGAGAGACCCCAGGATTGCCTGGATATCAACAGGCGCATTAGCGGCTGGTGCAGCCGGTTTCGCGCCGCCATGTGCGAGTCCGCCAGGCACTACTCCCGCAGACCCTGCCTGAATGGTGGACAAGAGCCGTTGCAGCGTATTGTTGTCCACTTGGCCGATGAGACTCGCGAGGTCGGCAGCAGATGGTGCAGGTTGTGGTGGATACGAGCCGGGCTGCTGCATACCAGGGTACGCAGCTACGTGAGGAGGTTGCGGGGCTTGTGCGCCATACTGCGTGGGATATCCACTGGCGCCTCCGTAGGGTTGGCCATAGTTTGCCGCGCCAGAAGCTTTGGCTCGCAGGATGACTTCTGCCGCTGTGCTTGGCTCCAGGTCGACATATTGCTCGAAACGGACATTGTGGATGCCGCCGGACCGGTCGAATGAGTGGACGGGAATTCTAGCCATACCTTGAGCGCGGAGGTCCAGGTCTACAACCCCGTGCACGCCCTCGGCCGCTTGTCTTTGGATGACTTGGTCCTTCGGAAACCGCGGGTGGAGATACATGACATTGGTTCTCAGACCCTTCGCCTTGAAGGCACCCTCGACCCAGGTGCCAAAGTCTCGATTGACGTCTGGCTGCATAATGATTTGGACATCCGGGACGTCTGCACCATATCGACGCGGCAGGTCGAGCTCTGCCTCATGCCGCGATCTGTTGTAGGGGCTGGGTGTCCTCCTGCGGTAGGAATCTTTTTCGTTCCTGGCATATCCGCTAGGAGATCGGGAGCGGCCACGACCTCTGCCCGAGTCATAGTATCCTCGGTCCCGGCCGTAGCTCTCGGCCCTGTCAGTCCGGTCGGCTCTATCGGTTCTGCCATAGTACTCATTACGACGAGGCGACTGATTGCGCGTTGATCGATTATCATCACGATACTTTTCTCCTCTACGGCCACCATCACGTCCGCGGGCCCGCTCAGGACTACGGTTCCTCTCTTTTTTAGATTTATCTTGGAGCCGAGAGATTTCCAAATCTGGATCAGGGTTAGCAACAAGCTAATTAGTGAAGGGGGAAAAAAAAGGAGGCCTAGATCGATAGAGAACTAGATAATGACTTACGGATGCGGCGCCCCTTCACTTCCATGCCCTGGAGGTTTTCTAGAGCACTACGTCCTTCCTCGACGGTGTGATATTGTACGAATCCATAAGCTGACTTGAGAGAAATCTGGGCCAGCCTGCCATATCTGTGAAATATATCAAATACATCACGCTTGGAAACCTTGTCGCTGGAAAGATTTCCTACCAAAAAAGAGTCACATTAGCACATGTACGCGTGTATATCTTGGAGAGTGGTAACATGAACTCAAGGCGGAGTCACTAACCGATGAAAATACGCGACCCCTCAGGGAAACGATCCCATTTGGCCTCCGACATGTATTGTCGCTCATCGGCCATGAACTGGTCCCACTGGCGCTGATAGTCGGCATCTTGGGCTCGATCAGCAGGATATCCGGATGGGTTGGAAGGATATGGAGCAGGGTTTATGGATGCTGCAGCAGCCGAAGGATTCATGGCTGTGGCAGGAGGGGGTGGGAGGTTCCCCAAAGCTTCAGTTGAGGTTCCAGGGGCACCAGCAATTGCAAAAGTGGAGGACTGTCCCGGCGTGGGCGACACCCCAACGCCTCCTGGGACATTGGAATTGGTTCCGGGAGGATGGTGCTGAGAAGCATACGATTGGGGGACGACCTGCGGCAATGGAGGGCGCGGTGGGAGAGAGGAAGATGATGGCAAAGCAGTAGGGATAGTGGTGGCGGTTGAGGTAGCAGTTGAAGGAAAGGGGTTAGAGGCCACCGGGACTTCAGCCGTTGGGTCAGGGTTCCCGGAGCTAGATTCAGCGGGATGGGCAGTGAGGTCAGCCACGAGCTGTTGGATGTCAAGAGATGAAGAGTTCTCGGGGTCTTGCCGGGCAGGGCCAGCTCCGGAGGGCGTGGGTTGAGCCACAAACGGGATGGAAGAGGCGTGCGCATCGCTAACTTGCAGCACGGCGGGCTTAGGACCAGCATCGGGCTGGGCGGTAGAGAGAGATGGGTTCTGAGCAGCTGGGACAGATGCGGATGAATCAGCAGCGATATGAGAGACGTCTGATGGGCGACTAGTCAAATGATCGGATAAAAATGATGATGAATTCTCGTTGGATTCTCGTGGTTCTGATGATACATCTTGGTCTTCCCCTTCCTCGGGACCGATAGGAGAATCAAACGTCTTGGCGTAGTCGTCGTTGTTGTCGACGAGCTCCTGCCGCGGAGGCTCTACGACCACGTCTTCCGTCTCCTCGCCGTAGGCATCGCTGAAGCTGTCATCATCTACGACATCGTCGGTTTCACCAGAAGGCGCGAGGGAAGGGTCGACGACGGGGGCGTCGGCCGTCCCATTAGGAAGCGAGGCAGCAGCAGCAACCATGGCGTCGATGGTATCGACCGTGTGCTGGAGTGCTGGCACCACGAGAGGCGCGGCCGTGTGGACAGGCGAGGGAGAGACAGGAGAGAGATTGGCTGTAGCCCGCAGAGCTGCTTCGGGCTCAGGCTCTGGCATGAAGCTGGACTTGCGCTGGCTAATAAAGGTCTAAGGGGGAGAGGCTGGGCAGTTGCATCCGTGCAGAGAGGCTATTATGGAGTACCTTTTGCCGGCGGTTGAGAGAGGGATTATTATAACCTGCTTGTCGACGATGGTTCGATGTGGGGCTGATTGTGCGGCGGGCGCGCAAGGATTCTTTGAAGCTGCAGGCAATAGCAGGAGGACGATTGTTGCTTGCGACACGAAACACTGGCCGGGCTACGAGAGGCGGCTTCGAGTACGGAATTCGGGGAAACGGCCTCGGTGCGAAGGGATGGGAAACAGAGACAGGCTGCGATCCGTGACAGGACGCGCCAAGACGTGGTGAGGCTACGTTGAAGAGATTTCGAGGGTTGACTTGACGGGAGTTGGTTGGAGAAGAGGAAGCAGAGCAGCCGGGAGGCTTATGGCAGAAGCCGCCTCAAATTCTGCCATGCGGCTAGTCCTCTTTGGACCAGCACTTGGTACAAGGCAATGCGGGGCGCGAGCGAAAACTCGGCAAGGCAACCAGCTGGGTTTATTCCCGTCCGTCTGATTGGAATGAAGGGACCCAGCTTCTTATCTATTACTTTATTACTGCATCATTTTCAACTGATACATACATACGAGGGATAAGACTAAGGAAGGTAGCGCTGGCTTCCAGTCATCACCTGTGAGCGAGGGGAGCTGCAGCTTTACTGTACGAGTAGATACATAGGCAAGACCACGATCAAGCGTCTTTTGCCATGGGATGCGAGACACCTTAACCGGCTTCACGATGTTACTGTGGCATCTGCCAAAGAAAACGGTGCTACCAGCGATCGCGTCTCGGCAGCCGAGGCTGTCGCTGTCCTTATCTCAGCCGGTCAGATTCAAACGCTACGAGGCGTATGATGCTCAACTAGACCAGGACGCCTTGGCCGAGGCACGAGTGTGGTACAATTCATTTGACGCCTCTCGGTTGCCCAAGGGCAATACCACATATGCCAGGTCTAGTGGGCCTGGAGGGCAGCACGTCAATAAGTATGAAATGGTCCAAGGCCTCCCCCTCTTTGGTGCTTGAATGGGGCCGTAAGAACTAACTGTGAGGCCGGTTGAAGAACTGAAACCAAGGCAGTCACTGTATATCCCGTGAAAGACTTGCTCGCTGTTCTCCCCAAATATCTTCATTCCGCAGTGCGGTCTTCCAAGTACTACACTGCTGGCAATGACTCTCTCACATTTTCGGCGCAAACTCATCGGTCCAAATCTGCCAACCTTGATGAGAACAAACGCAAGCTCATAGACGAGGTCATGGGCATCTATCGCGAATTGACACCTGCCGAGACAAGTTCTGAGAAGAAGAAGAAGCACCAGGAAATGTATGCGCGCACCCCCGTGATCGAGTGATGAAAAAATGGGAAAACTAAAGTAAAAACAGTGAAAAGCGATTTCACGAGACACGAGTTCAGGACAAAAAATTCAACAGCGCCAAAAAGCAGTCACGAAGGGGGCCTTCGGAATAGTATAAGCACCTGGGCACTCAATTAGCACGCTCATTAAGAGTAGTGCTTTTAGAAGGGAGCGCTTGTTCAGCCAGCACCCGAATTTAACTATATAACTATAGTTCCAGTTACTATAAAAATATGAATATACTCGTAGTTACTATAAAACCATAGATATAATAGCAGTTATTGGATTTCAGCTGTATCCCAAAAAAGAAATCGTGGGTACCAAAATGGCTGATTTCTCATTCTCCATTGTCGCATTGTACATAGCCAAGTGCTCTCTCACATGCTTTATTTGGCACAGTCATCTCAACTCAAGCTTCGTATTCTGGATCATCTTTAGAGTTGGTAGCTAAAAATAAACCGCATCTCTGCCACTTATTGCCACCTCGATTTAGTCCATAGGGGTTTATCTCTTGGCAGCTGCCATCCCCAAACGTGGCACATCTTTCAGAATGAATACATACCTCTGTATTACTTACATGACAAACTTCCGCGTGTAAAAAAAACTATGCCGTGGACGGCGAATTACGTGCAGGTACTAATGTTTGTGATCCGTTTGTTAAAATCCCTGGGCTAGACTGTAAGTGGTTTTTTCTTTCTCATGTCTTCCCTGATTTGCCCGCCTCGTTTAATCAGCCTCAGTCATACTGGCAACCTCTGCTCAGGTCATCAGCTTTGAAATCGCTGCTTGATAGGCTGCCGAGTTGGACCATGCATTCTAGGCTCCCCCTAGGCCCCTCCCCCACCTGGCGTTGAAGACCGCCTTAAACTCCCCTTGGCCGTCACAACTAATCAATCCCGCCCCCAGATCCTTTTTCTTGGTCCAAGGTCGCAAGAATCCATCTTCTCCCGAAACTCGCTTCTAACACGTCAAAAGAAGTGTCGCCCTTAATCTACCGCTATCCTCCTGCTCGTAGCTGCCCGCTGCCGCCTTTCCCGCCCGGAGCACCTCCGCCTTTCTTCTTCCAAGCCCTCTCCTCTCCGGCATCGCGACTCCGACCACGATGAGCCGCCAGCAGCCTCAGCAGCAACCTCAGGTTCAACCCTGCAGATACAAAGTCGGAAAGACGCTGGGAGCGGGCTCGTACTCCGTCGTCAAGGAATGCGTCCATATTGATACCGGGCGCTACTATGCGGCCAAAGTTATCAACAAGCGACTCATGGCGGGGCGAGAGCACATGGTACGCAAGCCCTCTTACTACATCACCTCCATCAACTTGGCAACCCTTGGCGCCTTTTCGCTTCTTCTATTTGCAATAATGCAAGAATACGTGCTGATTAGATGGGGGGAGGGAACAGGTCCGCAATGAAATCGCCGTCCTCAAAAAGGTGTCCATGGGGCATCAGAACATCCTGACGCTGGTCGACTACTTCGAGACAATGAACAACCTCTACCTTGTTACGGACCTGGCTCTCGGAGGCGAACTGTTTGATCGCATCTGCCGCAAGGGCTCATACTATGAATCCGATGCGGCCGATCTCATCCGCGCAACGCTGTCCGCCGTCGCATACCTCCACGACCACGGCATCGTTCACCGCGACTTGAAACCCGAGAATCTACTCTTCCGCACGCCCGAGGACAATGCGGACTTGCTCATCGCCGACTTTGGCCTCTCCCGCATCATGGACGAGGAGCAGTTCCATGTCTTGACCACCACCTGCGGCACTCCCGGCTACATGGCTCCCGAGATTTTTAAGAAGACGGGCCATGGTAAGCCCGTCGACCTGTGGGCCATTGGCGTCATCACCTACTTCCTCCTCTGCGGTTACACCCCGTTCGACCGTGACTCCGACTTTGAAGAGATGCAGGCCATCCTCAACGCCGACTACAGCTTCACTCCAGTCGAGTATTGGCGCGGCGTCTCGTCGTATGCCAAGGACTTCATCCGCCGCTGCCTCACCATCGACCAGGACAAGCGCATCACTGCCCACGAAGCCCTCCAGCACCCCTTCGTCGCCGGCCTCGCGCCCTCAGATGGCGCTGGCGAGAACTTGTTGCCGACGATTAAGAAGAACTTCAACGCTCGGCGCACGCTTCACGCTGCCATCGACACCGTTCGCGCCATCAACAAGCTCCGTGAGGCGCAGAATCTGATGATGGACGGCGCCCGTTCCCAAGAGCCTGCTCGCGCTCGTGGAGGTCCCAACGCTGCTGCTCCTCCCATCAGCGGTGCTCGCAAGGACGACAGCGCCATATCTATGGGCTCCAGTCAGGGCAACGACGTCGACACCAGCGCTCACAGACAGGCTGATGATGTCGTCATGGGCAACACAACGCCCAGCTCCGACGTGCCTGCGTTGCTACAGCCAGGCAACCTAGCTAACCGGATCGTGCAAACAAGCAAAGGTCTCTGGAACCCTGAAGCCGCAAGGTAGCAGTGGAGACGATATGATCAATCACACCAAAGGTAGTGATGGAGGAGGAGAGCGCCATGTCCTCTCCTCCAAACAGAAACATGCAGTGTACTATCTCTGGCGCTGGCAGCCATTGGTAAGCAGCTTGTTTCTCGCATAGAGTCTTTTAAGCTTCAACTGGACGAGAAACGAGAATCATACGGTTGTCTCTTAGAAGTCCTTCTCCATCTCCATTACCCTTTTACTCAGATAAACCGAAAAAAAAAATCAAGCCTCACATTTTGGAAGAAAACCCCTGCTTTTGCTTATTTTCGTTTGCTTTTTTCTTTTTTTTTTCTATACGTTTGTTCGAGCCATGGGAAATATTGAAGGGTTTTTTTTTGTCCACGATGTGCCGGAAATGGGAAGAGGTAGAAAAGGCAGATGTCATGAGATATCATAAGACATGTATATGGCTACATAGCAAGTGAAAGGGGCGCTTAATATCACGTCACGAATGAAAAACTGATTACCATCAAACCATGATACGCAATACACCAAAGACTTAACATAATTCAGTTTTCATTGTCAGTCAATGTTGGGACATTCCCTACTTGACTTTCACAAGCAGTTTGTAAATACATGTAACAGACTGTCATTCATTCATTCATTCATTCATCCATTCATTGCCAGTACGCCATATAGAGACAAAGGTAGGTAGGTTTTCATCAAGTTTTTTTGTTCTTCATTTGTGCCTTTTTGTTCAAAAGGTTGAGCGAGCGGCATCTTTGGTATTTGCGCCAGTGGCCTAGTTAATTCTCCAACACCGCCCTCTCCCTCCATCCTGAATGTTTCTCTATCCAGCAATTGGATATGTTCATCCTTCCAACCCGATTGCTCTCCGGGTTATCCTTCATCAGTGCCCCAACTCGTGGCTCACTTAGCGAGCGTTCAGTGCATGTACTCATCCCATCCATCTCCCATGCACGGATTATCCCCTGGTATGTATACATTACGTACTCTATCGTTTGAAGTAGTACCCTCCCGTGTCGAATATATGCAGTTGAATCATTTGAAAGGTTCGAATGGAAAAATGTTATCCTTTTCTTTCCCATGATTCCCCAATCCAGACTCCCTTCCCCATTATTAAATATTCAGTATCCGGTTCAACCATAACGAAGCCGGACGCGATTCCCCCCTCACCAATAAGAAGATAAAATCAACACCACATTGCGCCATTTCGCTGTGCCGATGAATGCCAAAGATGTTTGGAAAAAGTTAAGGCCTTTGCCAGATATTAATTACAAATTTTGAATCGAATCATAAGCGGGTTCGTAACGCTCAGTCACCCGTCGTAAGAGTGATGAGTTTGTGTGATATAGGAGATAGAAGTAGGAAAATTTGTATCGTCGAACAAGTGACGCCCGACGGCATCGTCGGATTCCAACATGCCATTACCGTGATACAACAACTTCGCTCAAATCAACGTCTCTGGGTGGGATATGGCCATCCCAGGCCTGCCCGTCGCTAGTCAAGTCCATGACCAGCATTCCGGGGATTGAAGCTTCTGAAGCAGTGGGGCTGAGGGTGCCACTGCTAGAGCTGCAGCTGGAGCTGCTGGCAACAGTCCATCCGTCGCTAGAGTTGGCACGACGGTGGTCGATGAAGCCCAAGCTGAAGTACTGGCCAGACTCTTCGTCTACGACCTTGTGGTGGTCGCCGGTCTCGACATACTCGTATTCCCATCGTGTCAGCTTGTCGGCCTGGCGTTGGGGCAGCCACCTAGCACGAGAAGAGTAGTAAAAGGCAGCAGCAATGAGACCGCCAGTCACCAGGTCGATGGCATAGTGGTGGCTGAGATACATGGTGGCCCACCAGACCCAGCTAGCGTAAGCAGCGAAGAAGAACTTGAACTGGGGGAAGCAGTGGCTCATGAACAAGGCTTCGAGGACAGCATTCGCAGCGTGGAGAGAGGGGAATGCGCCAAATGGAAGCGGGGCATTGGTGAAGTTGGTTGTATACAGGTCAATGCCGAAAATCGCGTCGATACGAGCCAATCCAGCGGGAGATCCGGGCATGCCGTAAGCAGCAGGGACAAGTCCATGTTCATTCTCATACCATGGTGGCGTGCAGGGGAAGATGAGCTGAATAGTAACGCCAAGAATGCTCATCCAGCCAAAGGCACGAGCGAAGACGGGGGTGGTGCCAGGAGCGGAGAAGATGAAGATGATTAGAGAGCACACTGCAGGCGCTCCGAAGTGCATGATGCCGTAGGGAAGCCAAGCCAGAATATCCAGAATGGGATGCTTGTGGGCCGAGAGAATGTTGGAAAGGTTGGCGCCGTAGAGAACGTTTTCCAGGGCGGGCAAGATTCGAACCCAAATATGAGGACGATACTCGGTAGGGATAAATCTAAACAAGACAGGGCAGAATTAGCAACACAGCTCTCGGGAGCCAATTGACAGAAGGGCCAACTCACCGACTAGTGAAAAAGTAAAGCAGCCAGACCCAGATGGGAAGCGACGGGAGGAAGAACTGGCGGGTGGCCGGCATGAGGAGAACCCACGCGGCGCCCATGAGGGCAAACAGCTTGAGGGCCGGAGCCGGAGGAGCCATGTAGAGCGAGAAGAGCGTCAGACCGGCCAGGACGACGTATTGCAGGTCGGCAAGGCGCCATTGGTGCTTCTGCAGGTCTCGCAAGCCGTCCCAGAAGTTGAACGAGGTCTGCAGGCTCGTGATGTCCTCGCCGCGATGCGTCGTGTTGGACTTTGCCCGGGGGCGCCGGCGAACGTAGCGGGCGGGAAGGCGGTTGAGGAAAGCCAAGTTGACGTGCTCCGTCAGGAGCGCCGGCAACTTGGGCTTTCCCGATCCAAGATCCATCATTGTTGCTAGAGTTGTTTGCCCAAAAAAAGTAATGTTCAAAAAAGAACTAAAGGCCGCCTGGTCGTGCAAGGGCGGAGAATTGTCGCGAATCTTTGCAGCAAAAGGAAAAAAAGCAACCCGTGGTGGAGAATTGGGGGAGAAAAGGAGTCAGCAGCGATGCTGGTCCAACCAAGTACGAATACAGCGGATTGTCCCAAACACTATCTCATAATACCCAAGGACGAAGCCAAAGAAGCAGCAAATTGCGTGCACTTGTCGCAGCCGGGGCGTGTCGAAGCACGTGCAGTTGGGAATTTGTCGGCGACGGAGACGAAGAGACGACGAACAGGTTCCACAGGCCGATGGGACAGGATGTCGTGGGCGCTGTAGGGCTTTTGCGTGCGTAACGAGCAAAAGGCCGCTTTGGATGGTGTTCTTCCAAGGGACAGAGAGGGCGGAAGGCCGGGAGCGCCAAAGAGGAAGGCGAGGGAAGAGGAGAGAAGAGGTCAAGTCGGATAGAGAGGACAAAGGAGAATGAAGCCAAACGGAGGAGGAGGGGACAAGTCTAGTATGTAAAGGTCGAGCAAAACGCAGAGGGTCTGGTCGTAAGTGGCAGCAGTAGGTGAGGTAAGACAGGGAATGATGACAAGGTGCAGGAGGGCGGTACGAGGCGCTGGGTACCTCCGAAGCGTGCAAGTACGAGTACAAAGGAAGTGTGTCGTGTGGCGCAAGAACCTTGCACAGGCATGGCGACGGAATTAGTGCGGACAGCGGCGCTGTGCGTGTACGAGAGCAAGCACTCCGAACGGGTACCCTTGGCGGCGGTACTTGTACCGTAGGTACATGGCGGGTGTCTTTTTTTTTTTTTTTTTTTTTTTCTCCTTCCCTTCCCTGCTCTGTTCTTCGTCTAACGGCTTTGTTCCTTAGCGCGCGTGGGACGGACACCCGGGCTTTGCGCTGTTGCGGCGCAAAAAACGATTGATGGGTCGACTTAAGGCGCTGTGATTAGACAGGGCCCGGGCTAATTTGGGGACAGCCCCGGAAGCTGCGGCCCATGAGTACCGATACCTCGCAGCGCCGTACCATCGATTGGCTCTGGACGCCGTGCTAGCGCTCGTCCCACGTCCCGTAGGTGCCTTGGACGCAGTTGTCGTAGTGTGAAGATTGAGTGCTCCGTTGGCCAGCCACCGCGCGCGCAAGTACCGGTACTCGCACCGAGGCTGCAGCCGCCCCAGGCAAGCAATCCCTGGAGCTCTTGGCGGCTTGGCCCTGGGCGCCTGATGGTGAAATTGCACCCGGTCTGCGAGCGCTGTGAGTGGCTGCGGCGGCTTCTGGTGGGGGACGCCCACTACTGCTGGCCGAGAATGCCGGGATGCATGGCGATGCGCACAATTAATGCGTGCCATGGCAAGGGCAAGAGAAATTGTGCTCGGTGACGGAGCCGCGCTGCTTCCGCCCGCGAGAGCATCAGCTTCAGTCGATCAATTTCACTTCATCTCATCTTACCATTGCAGCTACCACATGGCAATTACCGTCATACTTGAATGAATCAGCTAATACGCGTACTCTTACCTTCAATTCCGCCTTTTGGGACGAGTATCTGTACAAGTACAAAAGGTACAAGATCGGGGGGACTCTCCGCCTCGACGAGGCTAAAAGAATGTGGAATCGGGCCAACTCGACGATGACGGACTGACGAATCTTTCCACCGCAAAAGCTTCTTTCAATGGAATAAAACGGTCCAGTCTACGAAAGCTTCTACTAAGCACCTAATTAATTATAGCAGTAGCAGTGCAATAGTAGTGAATTTCAAGCGTTCATGACGTCTAATCTATCGCAAATGAAGCCATTTTGCTACAGTACCTTATGTGTCTACAGTTGGGTAGTAACCCGCACACTCTGGACAAGGTACTTAGGTAAGGTGGTCCATTGATAAGTCGGGCTGCCGGAGGTTAGGAAATGCCGATAAGAGACCTGGAGTTAATCAAGCATTTGATCCAAAGCGGCCAGTGGATTTTCTATTGCGGCATCTTTGGCGGCGCAGGGAAAGAGAAGAAGAAAAACGGACGTTTCGGTGCCGGGTCCCTCTTCAGCTTCGACCGAGGGTCTCCTTGCACCCGTTAAGAGCCCAACTCGGCAGAGAGGGGACGGAAGTTGAAATGCATGCAAGTCGAGGCACTTGAGAATGCCGGCTGTGGCGCGTGGATGGCGCCGCTGCGAGGAAGAGAAGAGCCGAGACCCCTCCGAAATAGGAAGAAGAGCAAAAAAGAGCAAGATCAAACGGTGCAAACAGGGTTCGATCGAGGCAACGAGTAGAATCATAGCCGGGTCACGCGATGGAAGCCAGTGGACGTCGACAGAGCACACAAGCGAAGCTCGTGGTTGGATCGTGGCCTCAAATCCAGCTAATGCGCCAAGGTCAACTAGCGCACGACAGTCACACTTTTTTTTTTCTTTCTCTGCATATCGTCTGTTCCGTGCGGTGAGCAAAAAGCGCCTCGGCAGAGCGGGCCCCCAACGTGTTCCGTGGCCGCAAGAACATCCAGAACATGTCGACTAAACAGAGGGGAGACTTGGAAATTGCAATGATGAAAGGCTCCCGGGAGAGGTCATCTTACAGCTTGTAACATCCCATGTAATAGAATCGAGGTGCTACCTGCGATACCAGGAATACTTGAACCCTGGGTTTCTTGGCTCAGACCATTTCAGGCGCTTACCTCTCGCTGTTTGTCCCAAGTCCGCGAAATAGGGATCGATGGATTGGCCCCGAGAATGGTTCACATCACCCCTAGCTGCATGGAGCATGGCCTTTTCCTGGCGCCCGAAGAGTAAGAAAAAGACCGCCGTTTCAAACGGGGCCGAAAAACTCAAGCCCCCTCATCCAACGGCTCTCCGGCAGCACTCTTCCAAAAAGTATTGCTCCGGAGTCCGCAGACGCTATCAATTACCGCTACTTGATTGCCAATAATAACCGCGCGCGCGCGTTGATTTCTCTTCTGGCCTCTTCACCTTTCCCTCAACCGACCTAAGCGGCGGGCGTTGGCCGCATCGTAGCCCCGATTCCATCGTCACTTGGTAACGTTCTGTGGAGTTAGGATATGCCGGGAGTGCAACCCTCACTGGCACACATGGCGAGATATCATGCATGCATGAGCGAACTGCTTGATAGCGGTGGAGAGGGCAGGTCACAGGAAAAGTCGGATGACAAAACAAAAATCTCGCTGCTTGTTGTAGCGACTTTGCCGACTTGCCCAGCTCAGTAATTGCTGCCCTCTCAACTTCAAAGCGCCCAAGGATGTGATGTGATGTAGAGCGACAAGCGCACTAGGCGGTCTCGGCTCTCTTCCCATCTCACCCAGCAATCTCATCTCAGACAAACATTATCTGTGACCTCGTACTGTATACTGTATTGGTTATACCGTTGAATGGGGTATGAGTACGCGTAAGCACGCTGTTTGATCGAGACTCTGTTTCATATCAAGCTACTTTTTATGCCTGTTTAAGGGACCATGAATCAACCCAGGTGTGTCAAGTAATTATAGAACAAACAAACTCAAAGCCCAGGTCCGTATGCTGCTAAGAATGTCCCTCTTCAAAAACGGCAGCCGTTCTTATCAGTTAGATGCGCTTGGAGATCTCCGCCAAGTGACCGGCTGCAACTAGGAGAGTGGTCGCGTGGCCTCCACTCCCGCTACATGCGAGAGATCAATACGTGTACTCGTATCAGCTCGCTTGACTCGCTGAAGCTGTTCACGGAACATTGAACAGGAAGCTCGAGAGAAGCACGGCCGTTGATCCCCAGAGACGGATCGGCCATAACCACATGTCCACGGACACATCTCTCGCGTGACCCCTGCTTGAGAGCGGGAATCTCGGGCGGCATGCAGCTCCCAACAACAACCTAGACCGGGCTGCTGTCTTTCTTCCGCATGTGCCAAACCCGAAAAGAAATGGTGAGCGTGTTAGCTGCGACTGCGGCTACTGCAGTGCGAGCTAGGAAGAGAAACAAAAAAGTAATATGACGACATTGAGCAGCCCAGCTCCAATCCGGACAATTCCAGCCAACTACCTAGACGACCCTTTTCTTGCTCTACCTTTTTTCTTCTTCTCTCTTTTAGGCTCTGTCTAGCTCATGGGGACTGGGCGACGAACCAGATTCCGCGGAGGCGGCCTTTTTCCATGCTACTTCTCTTTTTTAGCGCCTGTGGCTCCGATGGAGAACACCTAAAAGTCTGTGTACCAGTACGTCGGGCGCATGTACTTCCACGCATGTACCTTTTTGGTCTTGTGCCTTGCTCGAATTGTCGTTTGTGACGGTGTGATTTTGTGCTTTGATTTAGCGCACAGGCGCTTGCTCTGACATGTGAGTTTTTGCCGATTCTGTGATCGCACTCTATAGTCTCCCTCCGCAAAATGGGAAATTGGCCGCTCGCTGGCGAGAACAAAGTCTTTTCGGCGACTTTTGCCTGTCGCATTTGTTTCAAGGTTCTTTTTAGCGATGCATTCCCTCGGGTGCGTGCTCCGCAACTTTCCTCAAAGAACCCCCATACAGGCATACCTACTACGAGTGCAAGCATCAAGCTCTTCGAAAACTCAGTGACGACACCGGCTAGTCCTATCCAGATAACGTCAGCTCAGCTCAGCAGGATCGGGCCTCTGTTGCGCTGGAGCCAACCAAACTCTACTGCGCCTCGCGTCGCCCAGCTTTCCCAATTGCGTCCTTATGTTTGTAGCTAGTTCTGCCTAATTGAGCCTATCGTTCGTTGGCTCTGCAACACCATTTCTGTCAAAAGAGCTCCCGGATAGGGTGTGGGAGACGTTTGGTGATGCATTGCTCCTCTGCTGCAGAACGAGAAATGGATTTTTTCTTCATTCAACAGGCCATCACTCGCCTGCATATTAATCACACCACTCGCCAAAGCTGAACGAACCAGGTCCGCTTAATCCGATAGGCTAAAAAAGCCATTTGGTAAAAAAGCAACGAAAAGAAAAGAACGCAGACCCGTCAAAAGTCTCTGATGGAGACGATACCTCGGCTTTGAAGTATGTAAAATTTCTTTTTCTTCTTCTCTTTCTTCTTTCTTCTTTCGCTCGTTCGCAGTAGTGCCTTCAACGGGCCGAGGCCTTAAAGCTTTTCTTTGTTTCCTCGCCTGACGCCTCATGCAAGGGCAGCACCACTAACATCACTACCTCTCGCTTTTGACTTTTGTTTGATCTAATAAAAGAATCTCCTCCCTTTACCACGCCCGTATGTACTCCATAGCAAACCTCGACTTCCTTAATTTCTTGGCAAGGGTACAACACCCAAAACACGCGGCGATCTGAGGCCATCGTCCGCGCCAAAGATCCCTGCCTCCAGAAACTCTTTCCCCCCCTGTTGTGTTTGTCGCCTGGTTACGGATACAGTATTTGCTCCTCCGAGTCAGTTTCGCGGGACCCTAAATGCTGATGGGCTCCGTATCAGCACCAATCCCTCATCGTATCGTAGCTAGTATTCCGTGTTGTCCTTAGCCGTTCCCCTTGCAACGAATTGCGTGTAAGCCGGCGCTTAGTCAAGCGAGCTCAATCCAAGCAACAAAGCTGTCATCAACCGTAAGGGTACATGATACGCGAGGTAAATTGCGATGCTCCATAGGGGCGGAATCGCCCAACAAAGTGCGAGAGCGATGTCCATCACACCCCACGAAGCACAGCTTAAGATTAAAGTCACCCACGAGGAATAGCTCTGTCTCACCACCACGAAACGAGCCACGCAAACTGTCCCCGGATGACGAAGCTTTTTTTTTTTCTTTTTGCCTCTCGCTCAATTTCGCGCAGGTTCACAAGTAGGTACCCGTACATCAAGAGGTACTATCATGATGGGTACGCGTACAGCAAGGCGCAGAGTCAGCCCAGTAGAACGCCGCCAGCTCAGCCAAGAAGGATCGCATCTCCGCCAAACCAGCCACCCGTCCACGTATCGCCGTCTTTTGTCCAAAGTAGCAGTACAGAATAGTATTATTACCAGGGGGTTTGTAAACTGCGCGGCCCAAGATCAATCAAATCTTGACTTTCGCCCTGCCGACGGCCGATGCCCCTGCATTGCCGCTGCCGCTCCGTCCACGTATGCATGCTTCATTTTCCCTGTACGACAGCCTCATTCATAACCTTGAGGTTTGCTTGCATGGGGGCAACCTGGTAGCTGATTTTGCTGGGACAAGTAAGGTATGTACCCGTAAGCCCTCCGTAGTGGTACCTGGAACGCATGCATGGACAACGCCGCCGCCAAATCGATCACCGCCTCTCTAAGCCTCGTTCTCGCTCGCTTCTCTCTTCCTTCACCGATGGTTAGACCGATCGCTGCTCCTGCGTCTCCTATCTGGTGTCCGTATCCACTCCGCGAATCGGTCCTGTCAACCGACTGCCAGGTCACGATTTCTGGGTCGACCAGGGTGAGTATCCGGATCTGATGCCAACGGTGCACAGATAATATTCCATTTGCTCACCCAACAGACAGTTGGTGAGTGTATGACAGAGCATTCCTATCTCTGCCTAACTCGGTGTCATTCATGAGATACTAGGTATTGTATACATTTCGAATATGTGGATGAAAAAAATGTGAATATGTCCACGTCTTCCAGAGTCTCACATGTGTTACTTGGCTGCAAGTCATTCATCTTCAACTGCAGTCTATTAGTTTCATACATACGTCAGACGATTCTCTACCCTACGCATGTCCATCCAGAGACTCTTCTCAATGAACAGTCCTCCGCATCGGTAGCATGTCTGCGAAATGTGAGATGTACACGAAAAAATACAATAAAATGCCTGTCACATATTGGCAAATTGTCTCCCCTCTTCGAAAGCTTGGCTTCATATCTCGTCCACCCCCTGAAATGCAAATAAAACCTCTCTCCTGATTTTTTTTGTAGACATAAAAAACTGCTTCTTCCTAAACGCCAATGTCTTCCAGTTGTGAGAATAGCTCTTCTTGATGAACAGTCCAGAGAGCAGATAGAAATCGAAAGTTAGCAGCCAAGGTCCCATAGACCTTACAGCCCCTGTGGAGGGTAAAACCTCAACGATCACCACATCCCACACTGCTCATTACTTTCAACAGGGCCATCGTAGCTACCTATGCATCCTCAAAGATGCACTTCGGTTGCCCACGCTCAAATACACTCTCAGCACCACTTGTATGGAGATCTAGGGCCCTAGTTCGATCCCTTGGCCTTGATCGTGGATTTTTTCTTATCCCCTCCCTGAGCACTTGGTGGGGGGCTCTGCTGTGACGAACCAGTGGCATTGACCTCATCTTTGCTCTTCTTGCTCTTCTTGCTCTTTGACTGCACAGGTGTAGCGAGGAGTGCAGAGGAAGACGGGAGAGGAACCGGCGATTCTTTGGGTCGGGAAGTTAGGGGAATGTTGGGCAGCGGAACTGCTGTTTGACGCGGTGCGGGTACTGGAGTCTCGGGTTTCGTCTTCTTAGTCGACTTCTTGGCTGTACTAGGAGTAACCGCTACGACCTTGGAGGGAGTGGCAATAGTGGTGGCCGATGACGAAAATGCCGACGATGGAATGGCTGGAGGCGCGATAGGAGTTTGCTTTTTGGCGGTTGAGGGCAATTCTGCTCCGAGATCAGGACTGCTGACCCTGGCCGTCTTCTGCTTCTTGGTCTTGGTCTCCGCAGATTGATTCTCCTCTCGGAGCTGCTGCTCAGCAGTGATGGCATCATCTTCTGAGGTGGTGTGTTTTCTCTTGCCCTTGCGGTCGGTCTTAGAAGACTTCACATCCGTAGTATTGCTCTCCGCAGCGACATCAGCGTCCTTCTTCTTTTTAGCATCTTCCTTCTTGCCCTTCTTCTCCTTCTTCTCTTTTTTAGAAGATTTGGGAGTGGCCAATGCCGTTGGTGCTTCGGCCATGTCAACATCTTCGTCACCAGGCACATCTGCTCCGATGTTGCCCATCGGGGTATTCACGCCGAATGGCTGGTACCTAGCCCTGAGACCCTTTGGTTGTGGTCGAGGGGCGCGACGAGGCGCGGGGCCAACAGAAGAAGCGGCAGCACCTCCAAGATTGGCAATCCTCTTGATGTGCATGGTCTGGTCGATTTGTTTGCGGGCTAAAGGGAACATTAGTTAGTGGCAAGTAGATAAACCAGGGGCAGCTTAGGAGAGCAACTGACTTGGTTGGTACTTAGAATCGCTGGCTGAGGGAATCAAAATCTGGATCGAGCTCTTGGTCGCAATCGTGTCGAAGGAGACGCCATAGTCTTGGCCGTCATGTGAAAAGACCCGGTTTCCAATCTGCGAGCGGTCCATGGGGATCTCTATGTTCTCGATAACAGAGATGGGGACGTTGGAAGGAACCGTAAAGTACCAGAACTGCTTGCCCTGCAAATTTGCTTCATTGCAAATGCGAGCCACATCCTGGCCATTGGCTCCGTCGTCTCCCTTGCGAAGTGCGAAATCGGGAGCGATGAAATTCGGCGTTCCGACTTGGTTGTTCATCTCGCGATCTGAAATGTGCATGGAATCGTCGACTTCAGCATCACTATCCTCCGAGTCGGAAGAAGATTCCTCTGCAGTCTTCTTTGAAGCCTCAGGCTTTTCAGGCACTTCTTCCTCGTCCTCGCTTGATTCTTCTTCGCTTGACTCCTCCTCGCTAGAACTGCTCGAAGTAGAAGCTTTGGCAGGTGTCTTGGGGGTACCATTTGTAGCGGCAGGTGCGGCCGGGGTCTTCGAGATAGGCTTAGGGGTAGGCTTGGGTGCTTCTTCCTCCTCGTCGCTAGACTCTTCTTCTTCCTCGCTTTCTTCCTCGGAGCTGCTGCTTGAGGATTCCTGGACAGCCGCAGCTTGTTTGGCGCCAGCTCCGTTTGTCTTCTTCGGCTCGCTTTGCTCCGATTCGGACTCGCTGGATGACTCGCTGGATGATTCAGAAGAAGATGGCTCCTTCTTCACAATCTGCTCCTTCTTAGCAGCAGCGTTGCGTTTGGCAGAAGCGTTGCGCTCGACGTCGCTATCGGCGATCTCCTCGTCCCTGCTGCGCCGTTTGGGAGTAGTCAAAGGTTTTGCGCCATTGGCACCGATCTTCTTCAAAAAGTCGGCGCTATTACCTTCATCGCTGTCACTATCACTGTCGCTGCTTTCGCTCGATTCGTCGCTATCATTGTTGTTTGAGAAAAGGGCGACACCGGGTTCATTCTTGACGATCGCTGCCGCTGGTTTGGAGACAGGCCGCCGATTGTACTGTGCTGAGGCGCTGAGGCCCTTCTTGGTATCTTCGACGTGCTTGCTAAGCGAGTGAATCTTGAAGGGCTCTTTAGGCGCCATTTTGGCGAGTTTTCGAGGTGCAATGAGCCTGGTGGGATGCTCAATCAGGTGGGAGAGATTGGAGATGAAATGCTGCTCTGAACTTTTTTTCGAGGCCTGCATGGAAATTTTGAAGATGCACAAGCAGAGCCCCACCATGACGCGCCTATTTTGGGGAAAGCGCGCGATTTGGCGGGACGTGTTTGGCGCAGTTCGAAAACTCAGTGCGCTATATCTTATCGATAAGCGCATTTTCAGAGCTGTAGCGCCAAATGCGAATCATTGCCAGCATGCCGGGCTTATTACATCTCTCTGAAACTTGACCTTTACAATGCATTTCTTGTTATGCTAAGCCGGTGGATGTTTGTTGCGAGGAATCATTGATTCTTATTTGAGATCTTTCTTGCCCGGCACCGAATCTAATTAATTTCTATTCTCATTTTGATCGTTTCCAACTCAATATTGCTCAGACATGTCCTCCAACAAGCGTCGTAAACTCGACACCCAAGCTGCTCCTTCATGTAAGTCAGCCAAATTTCATCATTAGAGGCCTGCTGTGAACAATTTCAGAATAATCCAACTCACTGAACTCATTTTTAGCAGCGGTAAGCGCATTAAGTGCACTCGCAGCTCGCCGGCGCTTAGTCGCCAATGTACCAGCCAAAGAGCCCAGTTCATCTCCGGAGCCTGAAGAATCAGCTCCAGCTAGAACCAACTCCTTCAGCGTCCTACAAACTTTAAAGCGTCAAAATGAACCCCCTAAGTCTCCCAAGAAGAATGGGTCAAGAGGGCCACTCAATCGTGGCGACACCAGAGCTTCTACCTCGCAAGGTGGTAAGATGAGGTAGGTCTGCTTGATCCTTTAATGGTACAACAGTAGACTTACGAAAGGTTTTCAAATTCAAAAGCGATCCATCTACTCCAGAAGCCGGTCTTTCAAGTTCTCGAGTCATGTACTCGTCTTTCTTACTAAATAAAAACAACTGCCGCACAACAGCAAAGGGCACCATCGCGTTAAAGCTCAGAGATAGCGAGGTATGTTTCTAGCATCTATGTAAATTTGATTTCGTGTAGCAACTAATCGATTTGTGCGTAGCGATTCATTGCCATTGGCAGCTTTGGAATCAAAGTCATTGCCGGTGAAGCGACTGTGTTTGGAGCCACTCTTCAGCCATCAGATCCTATACACTGGATTCACGCTCCCCACTGTCATGCAATTCCAGTTATCAGAACCTCCGAGAAGACTAGTCTGGAGCTTCACCATGACCCAAATGCCGACGGCTTGCGACGGTTAAGTCGTTTGTCCCCCCTTTTTAGAGGCATATGGGGAGAATCAAAGGACGACTCTACGGAGCACAGCCTAGGAAAGGGACGAACGTTCCAGATTGTGTGTCCAAAACCTGACTCTACTTGCGCGACTTACAGCTAACTAGTGTCAGGTATGCAGTTCTGATGATGCCCCTAAGAAGTGCGTCATACAAGAACTTTCATCTCCTCCAGCATGGAACAAGAAGCTAGCCGATCTCGTATCCGTAGCCAAGGGTGGCCCTTTCACAACGCTTGTATGCGGTCCCAAGTCTGCGGGAAAGTCAACCTTTTCCAAGATGCTCGTGAACCGCATCTTAACGAGTGAAGCAACACGAATAGGGAGTCATGGCATCGCTATTCTCGACTTGGATCCCGGCCAGCCTGAGTATGCACCTTGCGGGACGATATCCCTCGTTCATATCACCAGACCCAATCTAAGCGCTGCCTTTACGCATCCAAATCTAGACGATGAATCATACAGAGTCATCAGATGTCATGCGTTGGCGTCCATGACACCAGCGGCGGCCCCAGAACACTACTTGGAATGCGTGCTGGATCTTCTTGACTACTATCGAAGACTGCTGCGCAATTGCCATCTTCTCATCAACACTCCAGGTTGGATTCTGGGCACTGGACAGGACCTACTAGTGGAAATCATCTCTCGAGTCAACCCTCCAGAAGTGATTTACATGTCTGAAGACGGCCCTGCAGATGTTGTTGAAGTTTTACGCGGTGCAACGAAAAGAACTTTTACTACCCTCCCCTCGCAACCATCCGAGTTTGCGTCCCGCACCGCTGCTCACTTGAGGGCCATGCAAGCTATGTCATACTTCCACTTGCAAGACCAGAAACAGCTGATCTCAGGCTTGAGGCCGAGCTGGAACCCTTCCCCACTGTCGTCCATCCCTCCGTTGCAGGTCCGGTACTCTGGCAATCAGCGGGGAATTCTCGGTATTCTACTGTATGACTACCAGTCTCCATCGGAGCTGCTCTCACAAGCAATCAATGGAATGATCCTTGCTGCGGTGGATGTGGAGGATCCTAAAGCATTTCGCAATCTAGCTTCCACTGCTCACCTGTCAGTGGATGGTGGCGGCAAGGACGGGTACTCCGCAATGGAAGACTTCATTTCAAGGACCACGGAAGGGCTTCCGTATATTCCAAATGCCAGCGACATCACTCTTGACCCTTGCTTCTCTCGCACCATCGGCCTCGTCCTCATCCGAGGTATCGACACCACTACTCAAACACTTCAGATTCTTACTCCTATCCCACTACAGACAATAGAGCAGATACGGTCGCAGGGCCGACAGATCGTGCTCGTTCATGGAAAGTTTGATGCACCGACATGGGCATACACGGAGGACTTGTACGGGCGTTCCCAGCAGGACGATATCAACGCAGACAAGCCCCTTGAAATAGTGAATGAAGAACCAAATGAGGATGTGGATGAAGCTGAAGATGTGGATGAAGAGGAAGCCTCAGCGGAATCCGAGGCACCTTCGGACCCAAGTGCCGGGTCTTCTACCGCCCTCCCGTGGGTCGAGGTGCTCCGCGGCAGCCAAAAGCGGCCAGTCGGCTCGCGTGTGTGGAGAGTGCGGAGAGACCTGGGCCGTAATATCGGCGGTGACTGAGAAAACAGTGTGGCAAAGAAAATCGTCACCCAAACGAAGTAGTGTGCAGACCACAAATTCTGGGGTATGGGGACGAGAAAAGGAAAGCTGACGAATGGACATCAAATAGGGGTTTCCATAAAGAAATCATAACGAGTCAACGCTGCCCTTGTCTTTGTTGGTACTGTGGCGGATGAGGGGAGCGTTGGTCAGAGATGACCCATGATTACTTAGGCCCAAAATCGTGGAGCGATGAAACTTTGTCATGTCTTCGTAAACAGGGTAACACATATAGATCCTGTATACCCCATATTGACTATATAAGAGCTTTAGATGCAGAGCGTAGACTATTTAATTCTCCGACAAGATTACCTTTTTTCTTTCTGATACTATAATTCACGAGGCACTAAGCGTATATTGGTGAATTAAATCAACTATGGAAGCTGCTGCAACATCAAAGGTCGATGTGCTCATTATTGGAGCCGGCCCCGCAGGCCTCATGCTCTCCCTTTGGATGGCCAAGTTGGGTATCAAGACGAGAGTCGTGGACAAGCGGACTGGCAAAATCGTGTCCGGTCAAGCAGACGGGTAAGTCGCTACACAAGGCTCGGAGACGGGCCTAGAGTGCATTCATATATAGAGGATGTAAGTCTAACATGACGCGACTCGAAACAGATTTCAGTGTCGTACCCTAGAGATTTTTGATAGCTTCGGTATCGGACACAAAGTATGGCACGAGGCAAACCATATGCATGGTGAGTTGCATTATCTTTGTTGTTGCACACAGACAGGACGTAGGGGGTGTCAAAAACAAATAATCTAATTGTCTGGCGATAGAGGTCAGTTTCTGGAACCCGGACGAGGATGGCAAGATTCGTCGCCACCACCGTGGTCCCAATACTCAACCGAATCTTTCGCGGTTCACCGAGGCCGTGTTGCACCAAGGCCGCGTCGAGAGCATCCTAATCGATACGATCCGTGCCTCTGCCTCTCCTAAACACCCATTGGTCGAGATTGAGCGGAGCGTTATGCCAACCTCGCTGCATATTGACGATAGTTGTGTTGATGATGAAGATGCCTATCCGGTAGAAGTGACGTTACGCCATCTGACTGAGGAAGAAGCCACCCCAACGCAAAGGTTAAGTAATTTACAAGACGGTTTGTACAGAAGCAACCTAGCGGAGGACGATACAGAGAGGCTGCTTGCGAATACTGCCGGGGTTGGAAGAGAAGAGAAAGTTCGAGCCAAGTATGTGGTTGGATGTGATGGAGCACATTCATGGGTGAGAAAGACGCTTGGTGAAGAGTATCAAATGAAGGGTGAATCAACTGATGCTATTTGGTAAGACTTTTCTTCGTCAGTTGAGTTTGCATCAACAGGAACGCTAATGGCCTTCAAATAGGGGAGTACTGGACATTATTCCTATCACAGACTTCCGTGAGATCTTCCAGAGTCCCTAGCTGTTCCATTGAATGAGACTAACATGTATGACAGCGGACATTAGAAGCAGATGCATGATACACAGCGCCGAGTTCGGAGCCATGATGATCATTCCGAGAGAAAACAAGCTTGTCCGAGTTTATACCCAACTCAAACAAGTATCCACAGGCACAGGACGCGTTGACAGATCACAAATTACCCCAGATGTCATCTTGGAGACAGCAAGAAAGATTCTGAGCCCTTACACTCTTGACTACCACTACATTGACTGGTAAGTCTCACAAGGGGTGCTGCGTTCCACCGACCGGAGCAAGCTATTGGAGTGAAGTACAAAGGCTGAGTGAAACATCCGCAGGTGGACAGCATATCAAATTGGGCAACGAGTCGGCGATCGTTTTAGCAAACACAACCGTGTTTTCCTTACAGGAGGTGAGGGCAATCCCTGTAACCGTCTGAACCGACAAGTTGGCCTGAGAGGGCGCCGGATTTACTAACGCAAGGCAGATGCGGTGCACACACACTCACCCAAGGCTGGCCAAGGCATGAACGTTTCCATGGGAGATACGTACAACCTTGGCTGGAAACTCGGCCTCGTATGTAAGAAGTTGCTACAGCCGCACGTCCTTGATACGTACGAGCTGGAACGGAGGCAGATTGCTCGGCAGCTCATTGCCTTTGATCACAAGTTCTCTAGGCTCTTCTCAGGGAGGCCGGCCAAGGACGCCTCTGACGAAGCGGGATCTTCCATGAGTGAATTTCAACAGGCATTCCGAGAGGCACAATTGGTAAGTGTATTCCCAGTGATCCCATTACCCGGTAGATAGGTAGCTAGGATGTCCCTTGTATGAGTTGCGGTGAGTGGGCGACCAGCTTTATCGGAAATGAGACCCTGTGTAGGGGTCTACCTTGCCGATTCAGACAATGCCATCTTGGTTTCCAGATCGGGCAGCACATGGGGATCGGTACTGGCCGTGAGGCTTCTGTTACTCTTTGCTAATTGAAATCACAGTTCATCACAGGAGTCGGCATCCACTATCAACCCAGCATTCTTACATCCGACAGTGATTTGAAAGGAGGCTTGCAAGGCACTGAGACACCGTCTCAAAGCCAGGTCACAAGCCTAGCCGAATCTGCCGCGCATTGCCAGCCGGGCAGACGCTTTGCGTCGCAAAGAGTGCTGTCACAGGCAGACGCTCGGCCATGGGAGCTGCAGCTGCATATGCCATCCAATGGCCGCTTCCGAGTCGTCGTATTCGGTGGTGACATCTCGCAAGCCACGCAGCTGGCCACAGTCAACAAGCTTGGCAGCTGGCTCCAGGCCAATGTGCTGTCGCCAGCCAAGTCGCCTCGCATCAGCCTGGCTCCTGGGCCAGACCCGCGTGGAGGATCAGGATCCTCGCAGTGGATGACGGATGAGGACCCGTCCATTGTCGACGTGCTGCTGGTGCACTCGGCGCCACGAGACAAGATTGAGCTGCTGCAGGATCTGCATGAAGTCTTCCATCCATTCGATAAGAAACTGGGCTGGGACTATGGCAAGGTGTTTGCCGACGACCATGGCAAGGCACACAAGCACTATGGCGTTGATCCAGACATGGGGGCCGTTGTAGCGGTGCGTCCCGACGGTTACATTGGTCTGGTGACGGGACTGCAGGCGGAAGATGGCTGGACGCGGCTGCAGACCTGGTTTGGCGGGTTGCTGAGGCCAAGTCCAAGCTCAAGCTAAATGAAGGCGGAGATCCCTGAGATGGAGGAGACAGGAAGCCGGGATGGATCCGCACTTGTGAGATCTCAACTGAAATCTATGGCGGTGGAGGTTGAAGTGATCTCTGGCTGCAGGGGAGGATTTGTAGTGACCTACCGGTTTACAGGGGATTTATGTACAGTGGAATAGCGCTAGGCCTGCCCAGGCCGTTTCGTAGGGATCCGGACTGGACTCGATCAATGAGACAGCAAACGGGCGGCTAAGGTTCTGGATGGATGCACGATGCGCTATGCTTTCGCAGTTTTTTTCAGGTATGAGGGCGTTATTGAATTGATCTAGATAGAATGAAATGGACTGTAAAATCTTCCGCATCTGCCTAGACAGGCATGTAGCATGCGTACATCTGTCAAAGTGCCTGAATATGGCATGCTTGGTGATTCCCTAGTATACATGCTAAGATGCGAGATTGCGTCGCCTCCATCTCGGTAGCCTCGATTGCCCCTGTTTATAGCGAATGGATCAGGGGACCATATCTCTGGATTCCGATACGAAGATGAAATACCCCGAGATCTTGTGCTTGTGCTCGACCGCTTTGTCGTCTGTATTACGCGCTCCATGCCCCATTCAGACAACTCAGCCGTTGCTTGGGACAATTTCCCTGTCTCTGTACTCCGTAAGTGTGTGCTAGATGGACTGTCTAGTGCGCAAGGCCGGCAATTTGCCAAGGAGGGATCGTCAAGCGGCGCTTGCAGTGAGACTCGGCCAGGTTGATTTGGGACATGATAAGAGACGAGCCCAGTTTGGGCATTGGGGAGGGATTGGCCGGGATGGTGGTGGTACGAGAAGCTATCTGTGAGTACAGCTCTTGCTCACTAGATCTATTAGAGACAAAGCCGATCTACCTCATTAGTAGACAGCTCATCAAATGGGTGAGGTATCGTTGAGATACGGGATGGTCTCTCTCTCTCTGCTCCAAGGCTGTAACGCATTGGCGGTTGTGCTGCATAGCACAGGTGTCGATTTTCTCAGGCACTCAGCGCGGGCATGTCACACCGATCTGCCCTGACAGGGTTCTTGGGTTCAACACGCGGAAAATAGCAAATTACGATGGAGAGCAAGAGCAACAAATGGAGCTAAAATGGAAGGCTAATATCATGTCAACTGGGGGTAGATTCAACGTCGCTTGCCGACATGGAGCTAGCGATTAGCTACTGCACAGCGGCTGCAGCTTTGACCTGAATTGCAGCCAAGACAATGAGGCTATCAAATACAGGGGTGAGATTATGTATGAGAATTGCATTCAGAATGGGGGTCGTCTGGGCAAACAACTCGAAGTTTCGAGGCTTGAGAGCGATGGCAAATGCTGTTGTGAGAATACATGTAAATGGACCCCGAACAAGAGCTACCAAGTGAACCAGATGGCTGGGCGGCGCTGAGACATGGCTTGACGCAGGGGATGGAAACGGGAACCCGGGCAAACACCAGAGTGCTCAGCTTCTCTCATTGCTTTTTCCTTATGTAGTAATATTACTGATACCTTGTCCAAGTGAGTGCTAATGTGATGTCTAGTTCGGGTTTCTTCGACTTTTATAAAGGCGGGAGGCTGCCGCCCGAGTCAAGTGACTAGACCCGGCACCTTCAATCATTAAGAGTCCAGTACACGCAAGGATCTCTCAGCCTTTGTCATCTAACCTCCGCTCGTTTTTTCTTTTCCACTCAATGGCCTTGGCCTATCTGCAGCACGGACGGTCCGCAATTCCTCCAGCTTGCCCTAGCCGTTGCCGCTGACACCATCAACTCCACCACCTTTCGGGCCATTGCCGAAGCGCCGTTATTGATCCTTGGTCTCCGCCGTTGAATCGGGAGCGAGCAGCTCCAGCTCCCACCAGGTCCGTTTCCTCCTTCTCATTCTCCTTCTCCCCTTTATCGGAAGATCTTCGCCAGTCTCTTCTTCTTGCAATGTCATCATGGAGAATCCGAATGTGGACTTTGGGGAACACCCCTGCATTAGGGCGCAGAAGGCTTTGATGGCACAACAGAGCCAAGAGGCTCAAACCATCATCCGCTCGGCTTGCTCCGAGTGTAGGCGCCGGAAACAAAAGGTATGACTCGAAATATTTCAACAGTCTCTCCAAACTTCTCATATGTGTGGAACATTGTTATATCCTGGGCTTACTTGCGATACAATTTGTCATCACTCTTTATGACGCTGTTCCATTATCCTCACGTACATTTATGCTTGCCTCAATGAAGAGATGCAGGCAGAATGTATGTACTTTCTGCCTCGCACATCACATGTACACAACCATCTAATTTCTTACTCTTATGAATCTCAAGTCTCCAGCATTCCTCGATGGCACATTTGTCTAACATAAATATATCTCGTAGTGTACTCGATATTGGCCATGTCTGCACTGTGGCAATAGAGGTTTCTCTACCAACTGTGTATTTCAAACGGTTCTCGATATAAAATCTCCCGAGGAGCGCCGGACTCAGCTCAAACATTTGGTGGCGCAAATAGAGGGATTGTGTTGCTATTCTCATGAGTTACTCGATCCAGTGGATGGCGATAGTGACGGCAGTGATGTTGATCTCGAGGCGTTGGGCTACTCTGCTTCCCACGTTGCCTCGAATTACAGCGGCCCTCGCAAGGTACCTTCAGATGTGCGGCATCATTAATAGTCCTCATGTTTACAGTACCTCGCCTCCGCTAACACCGCAGCTCAGGAGAGACGGCGTACAATGCCAGATTCCGTGAAGCCTGGCCGTTCTCCTCATTTGCAAAAAGCGATTCAGGTTCTCCCGTCCAGATCATGCGTCGGTTAGTCTTTGTTTTTTCTCAGTCCCCTTCCACCCCCCGGTGTTTTGCTTCAAAAGTAAACGATCTTTGCGTCTTATCGCCAATTTCTGACTCAATGTAGATGCCCTAGTGGATAACTTTCTAGACTTTGTCAACTTTCGCTACTACATTGTTCATCCTGTGATGTTTAGACGAGAGTACCGAAATTGGTGCAGCCTTGCTTACAATGATAATCACGTTGAGCTTCAGTGGACTGCTCTCCTCCTAATGGTTTGTGCGTGTTCAGCTCAGTATCCCAGCGACGTACTCAATCGTGCTCTTGGGGCGGAGCAGAGTCAACCAATTCACCAATTATCCGAAAAGTATCACGCGACAGGCCGTAAGCTTGCAACCAGGATTCCAATGGGAAGATATGATCTACACGCCATCCAGACCTATCTGCATTCGTCCCTCTTCTTCAAGACGAAGGCTCGATATCCCGAATGCCGGCGTGATTTGGCAACTGCCGTTCAAATTGCCAGTAAAATGGGTAAGCTGGTATCTCCAGATGCTATTTTTAACGTTCTAATTCTCATCTAGATATCAGTCATGAAGAAACTACAAGTCCGCTTTTCGACTATAATCTGGAAATGGGGAGTCGAGCTTGGGTAATCATGTGCGCGTGGGACTGGTTAGTTGGTCTGCTGAACCCCGATACGCGGACACACACATTCTAACTCTGCGAATATCTAGGCAGCTTGGAAACATGATCTCACACCCTCTTATTCTGCAGCCCAATCTTTACTATGCTAAACCGCCCGGAATCCTACTGGACGAAGAACTAAAAGAGCCTCTACCCTCTCCCGGTTTGTTCATGTCGCTTCAATCCGAACTTGGGAGCGCATTATTGCAGTCGTTCGGAAGGCTTGGACCTCTGGAAGAAATGGAAGATGTTAGAAAACACAGTAACATCGTAGAAAGCTGGGCCGCGCGATTGCCGCCTCAATTCTTTCTGCGAAACCCCGACACAGGTCTGGATGAAGATTATCCATGGCTTAGATTCCAGCGATTCAGTCTTACCATGATGGGAACTTTGTCGTTGCTATCTCCTTTACGGTATTTCCTTATTATACCGCTGTCGACGGGATCTCTAGCCGAGTATCTACATCTTCAAAGAGATGGCACATTATGGGCTCTCAGACACTTAAACAGACTATTCCAGTTTCTACGGTTTGCTTTCCCCGGAGATGCAACATATCACACTATTTTATTCTTCATTTTCGACGTATCCGTGCTCTTATGCTCTGCAATGATACACGATATAGATTCGAGCATGCCAATGCGCGAATTGGCATTGAAGGCAGTTGATGGGTCGCTTGGCGTGATGAAAACTCTGGAGCATCACTCGCCGATACCAAAACACTCTTACAAAATCCTCAGTCGCATTTATGAAGAGGTTTTAAGACTACCGACAACAGATGATACCCACAGGGTTAAGAGGCGAAGGCTGGACCATTTGCCGGATCGAGTATTCCCTAATCGAAGAGTAGAATACATGCCTGAGCTGGACGAATTTTGGGACAATTATGACTTCAGTTTTACTGGTCCTGGAGAGAATGGTCCCATCGAATCACATAATACTGCCTATGACGACGTTGTTGTCACTTCGTCAGCGAATACACCGTCAAGCAGTATGTTAACTGACGAACCGCCCACTCCATCACAATACGACGAAGAAAACGCGGAGATCGTCGAAATGTTATCAACTTGTATTCGGTCGTCTAATTTAGGCGATCGATCTACGGCTATCACACCATCGAATACACTCATACATCATGTTATCAAGTCCGTACCCGAGCCGATTGAACATTCAGACAATAGCGGGACTACCTTTTCGGCTCACGACGCAATCGGCTTTGAACACTTAATAAGATATCTCAACGACGGTGTTTGGGATAGAGTATGCGGATTGGATCAACTCGAACAGCCAGGTCTTATGGACTGATGATATGGTTTTACGAACACCCTAAACTGTGATTCATGAGAATGCCGCAGCACTTTTTTCAAGATTAGCGTTTGTTTGACACTTTTTGTCTGTGTTTGTATATGTGTGATTAACAGATGTGTTGGGAAATAACCATGCTGCACAAGTGCTTCGGGTTGCAACTACTACGATTTAAACTTGCAGCAAATAGAACAATTGGCGCTGTAAGAAGACTGCGAGATATTATATTGTTCATGAGGATTTCTTTTATTTGTTTACTCGTGGAAGAAGAGCAAGAAGTCGGATGAAAGTATTAATAGAGCAGGGAATGAAAAATTCCACTGGCCGCGGTATATGATTGTGGGAACGCATACATGGTAGTCAAGCTGCGCCATGTAACGCTTTGGTTGAAGATCAACTTCCTCTCTTCCTCACTGTAAACTTATGTGCTCCGTGGTTGTTAGAAACGATTGAGGACAATGATAGTTCATGTGGTATGATGGCGACGAGGCAATTTCGATGAAGGGACGACGCTGAAAATATGATTCAAGCATTGATGCAATATCATGAGGCTGTTATAAGACCTCTATTTTATAGCATGGTAGAACTGGGATTTCGTGAACCGTCAATAATACCTTTCGCTTACTGATATATGATTACCTAGGTAGGTAGTTAGTAATTCGAAAGGATCTGTCCTGAATCCAAGTAGGTAACCATCCTTCCGAAACTTCAGAATACCAAGAATCTTAATAATGCGAGAATAGCGGACTTGATTTGGCTCTATCTTAAAGACTAAGCTGGCTTTCCTCGATACTCAGACTCTCCAATTGGCGACGTGTGTTTACAAGTTGTTCCATGATCTTTATTGTAGCAGGATGTTCGTCGCCCAGAGTTTCCTGCCGTAGTGCCAGCGTCTTTGCTTCCATTCCTTCCGCCTCTTTGAATCGGCCAGAGGCATGATATACAATTCCAAGACTTGCCATGCTACTAATTGTATCGGGATGCTTATCACCAAGAATCTCCCGTAGTAACGCCAGGGCTTTAACCTGTATTTCCTCTGCCTCTTTGTATTCGCCAGCTGCACAATACGTTTCTCCGAGCTGCGCCATAGCCTCGATGGTACTAGGATCATGATCACCACGAACCTCCCGCTGTAGTGCCAGTACTTCTACCCTTAATGTCTCTGCCTCTTGATATCTGCCAAGCGAATGGTGTATTACTGAAATATTCGCCATGGTATTAATCGTAAAATGGTGTTTATAACCAATTGTGTTTTGCTGTAGCGTCAGTAATTTCATCATCATTTCCTCTGCCTCTTTATTCTTTCCAAGTGCGTAATATGTCATTGAAAGTGCTGACATAGTTCTCATTGTATCAAGATGAGTGGTGCCAAGGATCTTCTGTAATAGTGCCAGTGATCTCACCATCATTTCCTCTGCCCGTTTATACCTTTTGAATCCCCTGTATGTTAGTGCAAGCTCAACCTCGATTATGATTGTGCGAGGATCCTTGTCACCAAGAATCTCCCGTAGCTGTCTGTGCACCTCGATTTGCATTACTTCTGCCTCTTTGAGCCTCCCAAGCTGTGAGTATATACTTGCAAGCCTTTCCATGCTAACAATTGTATTAAGATGCCTGTCGCCTCGTATCCTCTTGTTTAATTCGTATGCTCTTTGTGCCATAATCCCAGACACCCTCCATCTGTTACGCCAGCTCAAATAAACGGCCAACCTTGACAATGGCTCTACGGCTTTTTCATCGTCTCCACAGGGTGCAGCCCACTCACACGCCTGCTGTGTGTGAGTGATGTACTTCTCGCATTGGTTCCAGACCTCTCGTTCTTCGTATGGGGGTCTCGGGAAGAGCTTGTAAGTAATTCCAAGCGCTGCAACTAAGAAATAAGTTGCTTCATCCTTCCGTTCTTCTCGACTCAGACCCCACCGCATTGCCTCCTGAACAAGTTTATGCATCTTGTATGCGCGGTTTCCATCTTGAGCAACCTGTATGTTTAGAAATGAGAAGTCGCAAAGACGGGCGATAGCTTCAGTAACTTTATCATCATCGCTATCAGAGACTGACGAGGAGTCATCACTGTGTGTTTCGACAATATGATCTATACCGTTACTATCATCGCTGTAGAGAGCTGCTTGCTTGACCAACTCAATAGGGATGTTCTGGTTATCTAGATAGGCGTGAATGTGTAAAATCTGATAGGCCGTCTTATTCTCAACCTGAAGATATTTCATCGAAATGTCCCAGGTCTCTAAAATGCTGTTCGACACCTCTTGTCGTCGATGACGGTCGCTTTGTGATTGCTTTAGAATCCTCCACCTTTTTTTGCCATCTTTCAATTTTGAGACGTACTCCTCAACGGTTGTCAAGGTCCTCCTCATATATGCTGCAGCTTGCGATATGGCGAGTGGTAGCCACTCGAGTTCGTCGAGAAGTGCTGCAACATGTCTTCCCTCGTCGTTGCCCACTCGATTATTTCTGACACTGTCGAAGAGCTCCTTCGCCTCGTTTGGAGTCATTTTTGGGACGTTGATTGCCCGTCGAACCGCAACAAGGCCTCCGGCGATGCGCTCGTCGCGGCTCGTCCAGAGAACTTGGCCATTTGGACCACGTGGGATGAATTTGTCTAGGTTTAAACACAGGTGCTCCAAGATTCGGAGCATCCCGTCCAGTATGATCGACACCAAAGAGCCTTAGGTTGTCCGCATTATCTAGAATCAGCACCCAAGGAGGGTTCGACTCGATACCATGACGTACAGCCATTAAGAGATCTTCTCCAACGAGGTTGTTTGGAAGGCATAGCTTCTTCGCAATTGACTTGAAATCTTGCGTGAATGTCGTCTCGTTGTCGGCATGGACCCAGAACACGGAGCAGGAGGAGACTTGGCACCGGCGATAGGCATAGTCGAGGGCGATCTGAGTTTTGCTTGTTTGCCGCTATTTAGGACATTACTTATTATACAAAATAGCGCTCAAACGGCTTACCCTGAGCCGCCAAGCCCATAGAGGGCGGCGGTAGAGTATTCGTCGGATAGCGGCAGGATTCTGTCTAGCTCGCTAATAATATCTTGACGATGAATAAGCTCCTCATTGCGGAGAAAGGGAATCAAGACACAGGGTTCACAAGGGGCACTGGCGTAATTATGGATAACATTGCCCTGGTGAATTCGGGCATCATTTCCAATGGTATTGGACTCGATGGCGTGGGTAGAGCTCATGATGCTAACATCTCTGTAACGAAAGGTAATACTTATAACAAAAAGCAAAGCTAAGAGGACAATTTTTATAACAGAATCATGATAATTCAAAAAGAAAATTTATCATTGAAGCCGATCGCGACTTTTGTTACCCTTCTCAAGGGCGGGGTATTGATGCTTGAGGCTCGAAGTAAAAGCTACAAAGTTCTGCATTCGTTTGGCTAAGGCTGTCGTTTCGGACAGCGGTAGAACATATTTCCCTATGTCGGCAAGTGTGCTGGCAAGGATGGAGTATGCGCGAAATTTCACATCCAATAGACTACTCTGTATAGAGTAGGTCATAATCCTGCAGGTTTTAAAGGGTCAATAAGCTGTGGCCGCTGGTTCTATGAAAGATTATACTCAGCCCTTGTACTTGTACCAAGTTGTATGTGCGATTTCCCCTGTAATCACATGAATAGGGGATTGAACTTTCAATCACGGAACGAGTTAACTTACATTGCTCTTTATACGCCTGGAGCCATTGAGAGTCAGCTCGCCAAGCTGCTCCGGAATTCGCCGGCTCTCGCACATTAAGTCTCTACTTGATCAGTCAACTTCCAAGGGCCAAACATGAAAAGAATTACCTCCATTCCATATATACCGATGGGGCTGCCCATGAAAAGGACACCACGGCGCAGATTTCCAAATATGGCGAGCAACACAATACTTATGCAAACCCCTGACGGTTTCACCGCCCCCAAGATTGCATAGCATCGTCTCAAAAAGCTCGCTCCCCTGATCAACCCGACGAAGTCGAATTAGAGTTGCTGCACGTCATCTGTCCACTACTGTCGATGCTAGTACAGCAGTACAGTAGTGTACATATCGAGGACGGGCCTCAACCCCCACAAATGCTCCACGATTTTCGGTACATGTACATGTAGTATTACCGTCGATTTCCTTTGTCACCATGAGTCTAACCTAAAAAGCTTTTGAGGACGGCAACGGCTGCATCTTGTGGCCAGTAGAAGCTTGCAGAGCAGCCATACACAGCCATTTGGCGCTCAAGAGGTGACACACGTTCTTAGTAAGAATCGACGAATCATGGCTGCCACAATGGCCTTTTGTGTCAAGATTATGCATTTCGTAGCTGACTTCGGAAACAACATATGACAAGTCTCCATAGCCACTGTCGTAATAGACGTGCTCCGATGGAGACGAGCATGTTTCGACCGATCAAAGAGAGCAAACTGGCTTTCAAAAGTTATCCTGAAGACGTATAAGTAAGCATGAGAGCAAACGAGGTGTGAGGATGCAACATTAGGATTACAATACAGAGTAAACTCTGACATTATGCAGCATTGAAAGTCGCGTCGCATTTCTAAACACTGTCCGGAGTAGTAGCTGGGGATAAGCCGCACCAATAGGCAAATGATCCAATCTACCCAACAGCGTTAATTTTCACCTTGGCATCGATGGATGGATGTGTCGAACGCTATCAGAAAGAGACTCGACGTCCAATTGTAAGAATATAATGGCGAACATTTGGATAACATGATGAAATCGCGAACAAGGCGCGTCGCAGAAGAGAAGGCGTTTGTTCTGAAGTACCACTGAAGGCTGAATAGAACAGTCGACCAAATCTTGCGACAAATACAAAGGTTCAATGTTTCCTAGAGCCGGCAAATCATGCTAGCTGTCAAACCCCTTCGGCTTTTACCAGTTTGACGAAACCACGGTAACCCAAGATGCCGTGATTTATTTGACATTGTTTCTTGGCCTGCCATTGTATAAGCGGCCGGTCTGTCAAACATGTCGGCAACGTGCTTGCGCTCGGTAGTCGTATGAATGCATGCAGCTGCCTGCCGTGTCGAGAATCGGTGCGGAATATTCTTGTTTAAGGTATAATCAGTGCTAAATTGAGAACAACAACACAAAAAACATGGTTCATGTAAAGTAAAAGGTACCTACGGACGTAGAGAACGGCTCAGGCCCACTTTGGTGTTTCAATTTTCGGTGTGGCTGTAAGTTCCTATCTAAGCAATAGAACGACAAGAAAACCAACAAGTCCTTGTAGAGAGAGTAGCACTGAAATCTAGCGCGCGGTAATGTACCTAGTATGGATCGGTGATAAACATGCCCTAGAGCCGCTTCGGTATCCAAGACTCCGGCAACATGTACATGTACCTTGGCTAATGGATCTCATGCTTCAAATCTCTATTCAGCCAGCGAGTGAATCAAGCTAACGCAAGCATAGAACTCGTTCGGAGTAGTTAAGGAAGGTTCATCTAGCTGGTTTTCGTGTTTTTGGATCTGTGATTCTAAAACCACATACATACATCTTTGCCGCAGCAAGGCTTCTGCTGTTGGATATGTGAGAATCTTGGGTGTCTACGTGAAGGAGTGCCCGAATGTTGCACCCAGTCTACGTAGCCGAAATTATACACGTAAAGTAGTAGTAGGGGAAAAATTAGATTGCTAGAATCCTAGTTACGTATACTACTAGGGAAGTGGTAACGGCACCAGCGATCGCAGCGAAACATGACCAGGACCAGACTCCCCTCTCCAGCCCCCCCTTTTTCAATCTTCCCGCCTTTTTTCGCCTCTTCTCCATCTCATCCTCCTAGGCCAAACTATCCCTCTTTGCTCCTCTAAATGAACAACAACAGTGGCGCTCAATTTCCATCATATTGACCGCCATCAAACGATTTTGTGGGTGACACGGAGTAGTCGCGCCTCAAAGGCAGGATGTACCAGTCAATTGGCGTCCGCATCGCTCATTTCAATGTCTGAATTCTCCGATCCAATGTGTGCTCTGCACTCACATCCTTCTTCCATCCGATTGACGACATGAGCAACGTGGCGTTGAAGCCGTCGAAGCCGTCGAAGTTGTTGAATCCGTTGAATCCGTTGAGACCGTTGGGATCGTTGAGGCCATTGAACCCGCTGAGGTCGATGATACAACCTGGAATGTGTCAGTCTATATTCTACAAGATAGGATTCAAAACGCCTCTACGAACCGACATAAACGAGTCAACTCTCTATAGACGTGGACTAAGCGACGGTGGAGTCCATGGCTATAACAGGCGTTGCTTGACATTTTGAAGCGTTGAAGCTAAGCTTCTAGCTTAGCTTTGCTAATATTCTGATGAGATTGTCGCTAAATTATTGTCAGGTATATGGTTGCGATTGTTGAGTGCAGATTTTGAGTCTTCAGGCTCCTAAATATCTCGAAACGAACCTCCTACGGATCAACCCTTTATATAATAACGGACATGTCGTCCCATCTTCGAGCACAGCAGCCTATCAGCGATAGAATTACATGCTGGCACATCAGTCTGGACAGCCTGGCAGCTGGGGCTTAGGGAGCCGCACAATGACTGCTTAGGCAGTCATGCTGATATGCGAAGAGAAGATGTCGAAAGAGGAAAACAACTATGGCCTGGGGTGTTGAGAATAATGAAGATTGTGTATGCTTAGGCGTGTAGTAATCCTACAATGCTCTAAGGATACGTCATTCGTGGTAGCAAATTTTGATCGTAATTGGTCAAAAGACAAGGCTACGAGCTGTCGGTAATTGTCTGTCAGCAGATTGATGCATCGACGATATTACATCCCTTTCTTTCGTTTCGCCTTGTCTCTTTTATTTTGATCCTAATTACGATGTAGTTGGCACGTCTCTCCAATCACAAAGCATGCATGCAAACCTCCCTGCATGCCGCCTCAACGGTCTCCCCACCGCTTCTTGGCTACCCGTCGACGCCTCACAATTGTCTTGGACTATTCTTCTTTCTTCTTCTGGGGATGAGAGGGCCCTGCACTAGGCCCATTTCCTTGTGTGGTTCTTGCAATTAGAGGGTTGCAAGCCTCTCACCGCCTATACTTCATGTGACCGTGACATGTCGACCGGATAGGTCACTGTGGTCGGATCAAGTCTTTTATGGCTTATTATAGGTGCTGACCTGGCATACGAATCTTAGAATGACCAAATGAGAATGGCTAGGAAAACTTCTACCAATCTGCCTCAAGGAGCTCAAACGATCCATGTCATCTGCTGGCTGCAGTAATATAGAGGTGCAGGAAGGTTGAAATGCTCTGACTATTCATGAGAAATCCGCAGGAGGCTGAGGCACTAATGTACTAGACGTGACCTCTATGAAGGTGAATGCGGCGAATCATCTGGTGTTTCGGTCTGCTGTTCACACCGATATCTGCCCGTAATTCCATGTGGGTACATGTAATTCGCAGGAGACTGGCTGTTGCCTTTGAAGGCTATTGGTCAACACCAGTGCAGTGTCAAACCCATGACGCTAAGGTACGGGTATAGCTGTATGGGGTACAGCGGTATTACCTGAATGGCCACCGGGAACTGGGGATCTGCATACGCGGTCTTAATCGTGGCATACTATTTAATAGATCGAATCTGAAAGCACTTGGTTCTACTCTCACTTCTTGAAGTGCTTCTTTGGCTTCTCAGTTTTAGCTGCTGGCGATGGCCTCACAGAAAGAGGTTAGGCTAAGAAAGACCCTTGTAAGGCATCCAAGGAAAACGCATTCTTCTTACTCCCGGATGGGATCCGTCATGCCACGTATGGTTTTGAGACTTGGCATAACGCATTGAAATTGCATCGCTTTCCAGCTCCCTAAGCCGGCATGCCTTACTACCAATTGAAGTTTGACTATTTGGTTACTGTAAACATCTTATAAAATCTACTGAGAGTGCGATAGTGCAATCCTTACATTGTGCTGTAATCATCTTGCCTCTGACAGAAACTCATCATTTCCATATCCTTCTACTTCATGAAGCCAGCCTGACCGCTGTGCCGTCCCCAGGTAGACGGACGTATGTTACCTTCGCTACGGTAACAAAATATTGTGACTACCATTCACTCCCTCTACGGCGTGGATCATCTCACCCCAGGCGCTCATGGGCAGCCCACTGATCGCCAAAGAATTGAAGCCAGTCCTTAGTCTGTTTCCAGGATTGGCCCCCCGGAGTCTCCTCCGCGCCGTTACTGCAATTCTACTGGCTCAAAAAATATGGAAAAGGCAGAGAGAGGGCGAGAAGCACTATTCCCACACATATCCACTCGCCCTGAATCATCAGCGCCATCGAACTCCAGCATTAGCTCCATCTTCGTGAAAGGTACAATGCAATTGATATAATAGGGCTTGACACGCGGCGTGCGGGCCATGTGATGTTCGTTGTATAGCTCCACGAGGCTGCTGCATGAGCTGAGCTTACGGCTCGTACGTGGTGTATCTATACCTAGTACGGGGTGTGTGTTATGGGGAGGCTTACCGCTCATCTAGATCGCCTTTGCACGGTCGGTTACAAGCACTCTTATTACCAAAGGTACCTACAAAAGTGATCAGTCGTAAATACCTGTCCACTACCACACAAGATACCAACCAGGGATACTAGTTGCTGATCCGCTCCGCATGACAGATGAGAGCTAGCGTACTCGTATCACTTTCGTTGCCTCTATTGCTGTCCGCATGACAGAATTTGCGTTCAACAACTGTTGAGTAGTGGATGCACAAGGGATTACACTATAGCGGTGAAGATCAACATGAGGTGATAATGTCCTCGGAAATTGACGTGATCAGCGTTCAAGTATAGGCACGTACGGAGGCGGTTCAGTGGACTTCAGATTGAATATGTATGACAAGGCTTAGCTTTTACTAAATTAAGCGCTGATAACACCGTTTAAACCGGTGAAAAGACCCCCTTATCACACTAGCTGCTTTGAATCGGATACCATGCTTCGTAAAACGGCGAATCATAATGGATATCTATCAAATAGGTAAACACCGAATCAACCCTAGCCAATACAGTCCAAAAAACTGCTAGCATGAGCGAGGGGCGGTGGCACGTCGAGACGGCTGCGGTTATTTTGGCGCCGTGTAACCACCGCCGCTCGACAAGGGATCCTAGATGGTTCATCAGCCATAGGTATGTTCATAGTTCTCGCATGGAGGTAGTGTCTTTCTAGAAAGATAAAAAAAGAGTTGTCAAAAAAATAAAATAAAATAAAAACAGAGCCTGCACTCGTCCTCGTATGACTTTGGCAGCATTGGTCGACAAAGGGTGTATTAACTTGCAGCCCAGGGCGAGTGTTTACAGACCAGACACTAGCATACAGGTGAATTCCATCATGAAATAAACCTAGATGAAGACAGCCTTGATCTTCTCATCTAGTCGCATTGACCGATTTCGAATTACTACACGTACTGTCAATGCCCGGAACGGACGGGACGGGCCCTTAGCCGTCAAATCCGTTCGGGAGATGGACCCGTGGTACCAGGTAGAGAACAACGCCTAGAGAAGGACGTACGCGCTACGTTAGGCAGCAAGAGCACAGCTAGCTTTATCTTGATCCAACAGGCGCATCTAATAAGCCTTGAATTCTCGGAACAGTGCCTATATTAAGTAATTTTGTGGACATACTAGCAGTCATTAGCCTTGTTCTCTCGACAAGGAGCGTACCAAGTAGCATGAATTGAATGACCCTTGCTGATGGAAATAGTACCCATGCAGATTGATATTACCAGGCCACAGGTACAGGGGCATCCGTGATCAGTTTGTAATTGCATTGATACCATTGGACCGGCATTGAAGAGACATATCCGCAGTCTCATTCTAAGAGTTGGCTCAACTGGTAGTGGTACGTATCTAGAGATTAGCGTTTGATCCTAAAGAGCCTCAATGTTGTTGACTGAAAGGCTGCAATGCTACGAAACTGATTTCTATCATAAAGACCGCATTATAATCCCGAGCCGGTTTCCAGAACTTCAGGAATAAAAAGCCCATGTTGTATCGTGGAATTTTCCAAATATTCCGTTACGCAAAAGAATCTTACTGGTTTTCGTGTGTATGCTTGTAGATCCACTACGCCGTGTATCTATCACGCTCAAAGACGAATCACGGTCACAAAAAGAAATATTCAGTGGCATGGATCGAGTATCATTTCTCATAAAATGTCACACTTGCAGGCAATCAGGCCCCGGTCTAGCTTTGCCTGGCCTTGAGTGCTTTGCCCGCTCGTAAAAGCCGTTCCCTCCGTTGCTGCGTGACCATGTCCAGTGTCATATGCCCGAAGAGCAGGCATCATCATAGACGCGAATTTATCCCCACCCCTTTCTTTTGGTACCACTTTATCTTTCGTTTCTCTTGACAGCCGAATGCTAACCGAGCGGGCTTAACTTAGCCCATAGCTCTCTTAGCATCCAGTTGAAGGGAAAGCTGTTGCATGTATTATAGTGCAAATGCAATGCTTTACACATCATTCAGCAGGATTTAGTCTCTAATCCAGAAGAGCTATGCCTAGAGCATGAGGCGAGAAGAACTTGTTGATTGGTGACATGCTCTTATTTCTTTTCGTCCTATAGATGCATGTATGTGCTGGCAAGCAACTACAGCTATGGTGTACCATCTGGTAGTGTCATTCGATTACAACCATGTTTGCATCGTGCTGGAACGGTGACTACCGTCGCTGGGGTACCAGAGAATGTATCCACACTTGCTACAGGACGGTCCTGCAAAATGTGGGTTGATGAGTGCAGTATTCGTTCATCAGATCTAGATTAAATTCTATTAGTGAATGATGGTCAGGAATATCTTGTCTGAAAGCGGTGGGCGAGGGCCTCGCACATCCATCTAGTTAGGCATGGAAATAAGTACAAAGGAGAGGTGCTGAGTAGACAGGATACCCATGAACGGCGAGAAAAGTGTTGGGGTAATATCTACAGTACAATCCGAATACGACTACGAAATGAAGACGTCCTGTGGGATTAGAGCTTGACCGTCAACGGCCGCGAATATCGGAGGTAGCTGTCCACTACGAGATTCACGGTCCCATTCTGTCCACCGTCACAGGTCATTTACAGGCATGACCTCTACCTGAATCCAGCCAGTATGTTAGCGGTTGACAAAAGAAGGAGAGGAATGGAGGGGACATGGTAGTACCCGCGTAGAACGAGTAGTGCGCGCAAAGTGGGTTTTTGGGTTGCCCCCTTTTTGGTTGCCTTTTTTTGCCTTTCTTACCAACAACCTTGAAGTAAGCCTCATCCAGTTGTCAAATTGTATTAAGTGTATACCGGGAAGCCTTGTAGGCTGAATACACATCAATTAATTGCCCCACGATATACCTCTCCACTTGACAAAGCTGCATGTGTCAATTCCTGTAATACTCGTCCAAAATTCAGTGCACGCGTAAATTTCCCTGACTGACTGCAATCACACATGTGCAAGTGCTTGTAGTCGCTGCGTAAAATCACCTAGTAACAGTCGGGCTCTATTTTGAGCCTTGAAAACGCCCGCTACGGCGGGCCTAATTGACCCAAACGCGCCTGAGAAATAGCGATTATCTTAGTCACGGTGTAACTATCTCGTACCTCTTCTTCTTTTCCCTTCACCACCACCCCAGCCACCTACCTCAACTTTATCGTCGGGCTGGGAGTGTCAACTCATAGCAACGAATCTATCTGCACAACCACGTCTACCGCGAGAATAACAGCCACACGTTCTTGACCTTCAGGGGTAGAATCTGTTCTTTGTTGTGTTCACGCTCTTTGATTGTGAGAGATGAGACACTCTCACCAACTGACTGCTTACGGATATTATGATAGATTGAGCTCAGGAACCGTGGAAATAAAAGAGAGATCATGCCAACGACGACGTATTATTTTCGTCTTTCGATGTGCTTGTATTGAAGAAGGCGTGTGGGAAGATAGTATTTAAGTTAAGTCGGCTCAGCCGAGTCATCCTATGGTCACTTATTACACGCAATAAAATAAAATTCTTGTAGTAATGAAGACACATACAAGCATTAGAACGAAAAGGGCTAAACCGTGGTTAGTATTACAAGATAACTAGATGGGTGATAGTTGGTTTTGACTTCCCACCTAAACTTACCGCTTTTCGTAATATTCTCCACTTACCTTTCGTTCTCCATGTTATGATCTTGCTACTTTTACTAATAAACCTCCCATATTCCCTTAAAGCAATGTACTTCTCAACCTGCTCACAAATAATTAATCCATGTTTAACTAAATACTGCATATCCTTTTCTTTAATAAAGTGTGCGCTTAGTCATATATATCACTTAGAACCAGGACGATACGAGCCCCTTTCTAATATGTATACACTGATGCCTGCGTATGTATTAATATTTACAGTTCTTTTAATAATACCTACATGAGCAAGTATCTTGGGTTAATTGTGCTTATTCCTTCTAGGTAAGATGTAAGCTATGACAATTGGCTTAACGAAAGACTAGTATGCTTAGAAAATATTAGTAATTAGCTATAAGATAGTGCGTTAGATTCTGCATGTATGAAAAGATATGTAAAGGCCATAGAAATAAAAATAAAGGAGCAAGTAAATAAATATACTAAAGAAAAAAAAATTGGCTGACCTTCGGAGTTAAAAAATGCAAAAGGAGATTTTTGCTTACCTTAATTCAACCTTACACTTTTAATTACGCCTAGGACTTTGGAAAGCTAAGCTGGTCAGCCGCACCATAATTGGCCGACTTTCGGAGATTGGGATCGTACGGAGTACGTACTCATCTAATACGTCACTGGAAAAGAAACAAATACCGCTGCATATGGGTACCAAATCCTTAAAATCGCGCTGCCCACGACAAGGACTCCAATTGAGCAAGATCCCACGCAGGACCGGCAGCATTCGCCCGAGATGCTTTCACCGCCAAAGGCCCGACACCCTGACGGAAATGAAGTCAAAATAAGCTTTGATGCGAGTCTGCTCTGCAGTTAGCTGCCGTCAATGCCACATGTCAAAGAACGCTTGACATATAGCGGGGGCTAACAAAAGGACGTGGGTTCCAAACTCCACAATACCCCCTAGAGCGAACTGCTGCGTCGATGTCTTGGGCCTGTTGAGATTATCGCGAATGGAGTTGGTGATCTGCTCGGAAAAAAGGATCTCACTCGCTTAAAAGCTCCATAGGACGCAAACGGCAATATTTTCTCCCGCCGGTAGCATAAGCCGCAGTCCAACCATTCGGCGCTCAAGGTGTGAAACTGGCCCCTATCAAGACTTGACCGAAGTTGGGATTGGTCACAGTGTGACGGAGATTTATGCGCATCGTAACGGACGTTGGAACTATGATAGGGATCTGGCAGCCATTATCGCGTGTAACCGTTGAGCACCAACTCTGTCGAAAACGCGTTCTATGCCACCGAGCAAGGAGAACCAACTAGGCACCGTTTGCGAAAGGTGTACTGAGCACGTACAAGTTAGCATGGATTCCAACAGTAACGTGACATGAGGAGCTTGATACTGAACTTTGGCACCGTGCACTGAAACTGCTTGCATTGCGTTTCTAAGCACGACAGACCTGCTTTGTAGGTGCCAAGTGTAATACGCCGACGCAGCGAACACACGAGGCTAGGGGAAGTCTTTCGATTTTCGTCATCTTGAAGGCAAGCAAACGCGAAAACCCATCCGTGAGAACATTCGGGCCTGATTGTATATGAGTTTGAGAGGGGGAAAAAACGGAAACAAGGCGCGCCCCAGAGGGGCTTTCAGACAAGGCAATGTTGAGAAGACCCAGTGAGGCTGAAGCAGCTCTGGCGCCTCAGGCCTTGTGACCGACCGAAGTTCTCTCACGGAGAGGTCAGGCTGACCGTACAAAGAACCGCTCGGCATTCATAAGACGCGAGTGCAATTTCAACGTTTGCATCGACGCTGGCCTCTTGAGGCCAGGGTTTAAATCCTACGTAAGCCGGGGGCTTGATTGCGTTGAAGAGTCAGTTACCCGGCGCAACCGCATTTCCTAATGAAGAAAAAGAAAAGAAAAGAAAAAAAAATAAACAAAGGGCCAAGACAAGACGACAACTCATACTTACCGTCCCCATGCGCGTTTCGTTTTCGGTGAATGTGGCGTCTCCAGCGACCGTTTTCCTGCATGAAGGCATACAGGGGTTGAGAGCCAAACCGGACGCAAATAATACACACCACAAAATCCGCACAGGGACAAGCAAACACGCACATGGACGCACGAGAAGTTCTTGTAGCCATGATTTCCAGAATCTTGCAATTTCTAGGGGGTAAGTATAGTAAAATATTATGTTACAATACGCCAACTCTGTATTAGAGCTATGGGTGGACTGACCGGAGCTGTACTTATGTCATAGGGGTGTGGGTAACAAAGATGGCCCTTTCATCGTTGAAAGTCAACGGCGGTCAATGCCACCCGCTATCGTAAAATGTGTAATGCAGCAAGAAAAGAGTCCGCTTCGGCGGTGAAGCCTCTATTTGTTCGGGTCGGGCGCGGAGTAGCTTATCTACATGTAGGGATGAACATGCCGCTTGATGCCCAACACACCATCTACCGAATAGGTAAATGCTTTTGAATCGCGTCTTGTTTTACGGAGCTGTAAAAATAAGTCATAAAACTAGACCACAGGAGAGCTCAATTGCCCGACAAGGGTCAAGTTGTATTGGCTATCCCGTCTGAGCCAAAGTACTCCGTAATGATTTACAGGTGCTCATCAACCTATGTAAACGAAATTACCCACACAAGTAGCTGAGAAACAAACGAGATTGTTGGGATTTTAATCAAGTGTATACAACTAGGAGCTTGAGGTAGTGATCTAACAGTGAAAGCCAGACTAAATAGCAACGAAATATGACGACAAAAAATAACAAGAGACTTTTTCTTCTGGGGGTTGTTTTCCCAATCACTCTGCCACATGTTCCTCATTTTCTCCTTCTTTTCCTCTTTGACGAGTATATCCTCCTGTAATCTAAGCAAACAACAAATGTGCCGCCCCGCTTCATTTTAAATACCGTCGAAATAGCATTGTGTAGCCGGTAATCGCGCCTCGGATAAATGTAGTAATCAGTTAGAGTCGATGTCGTCCATATTAATGTCATCCATATCGTCGGTCATATCAATGTCGTCCATCACAACGCCATCCAGATCAACAATCTTCATATCCGATTCATCTTGGTTTCTGCGTTCACGCTCCTCATCCAACCAGTGGATGATGTGAGTGGTGAGTTGTCGGAGTTGTTGACACAGCCTAAAATACATAAGTCAATATCAGGAGTACCCGGCCAGAGAGAGAAAACTTCCACGCACCTGCAGAGAAGAGTCAGGATTCTAAGTATGTAGACGGCGAAACGGTAGATTTCATTGCTGTAGGTGGTGTTATTCGGCATATTGAAGTGTTGATGTCAAATTTGCAGATTATACTTGGTTATAATTAAATAAGATTGTTGTAAAGATAAAACAGGCGTGTAACTGCACCACTCGAACTGATCTTGGGTACCCCGATTTGAGTGTCCCAGGTATGGGTACTTTATATACTAATGGGAATATCGCATATTCTCCCCCGCGCTGCCTCAAGCCCCGATGATAGAGCTCTGTGCTTGCACATCAGGTCCGGGGCAGCCCCGTAACCGGGGTTGGGGAACGCCAGACGACAGATGTTCGAGCAATCGCGCTTCAGCGCGAGCAAGAGGTAGTCAAAAAGAAAGAAAAAAAGAGGAGCACAGAGCGTCATCGGTTGTCCGAATGGTCATTTTTGGTATCAAGCGGTGCGTTGCGTCAATCCCGCATTGCGCCTAGGATATGCCACTTTGTGCAGTAGCTGAACTTGACAAGAGTCAGCCAAGGGAACCAAATTTTGATCATATTGGGGAACAGTCTGTCAAAAAACAGGGGGCTGGATTGCCGGAAGTTGCTGTCGCCATGTTAATGTCATCAACGATACCATGGCTCCCATTCGCTCTTCACGCTTTCCCTCTCACTGATGCTTGCCGGTTTGCATTCCCTGCCAATTATATGGCATATAGACATAACTCCGTGCATTGGACAGCTGGCTTCACCTGATCTCTACCGCTTCTTCGCTAGTTGTTGTCTCCTCCCATTCCGTCGAGTCGTTCTTCCCTCGTTTTGGGGTGTGAAAATGCGCCGACGAAGCTCGTGGGTAGTAAAAAGCTCCTCTCCATGAGACCTGTAGATATACCAACGCACGATCCTCACCGCTTATCGCTCATGTCATTGAGATTGGCTGACATAGTTCACTGAGGTCATATCATTGGAAATGTATAGCGTGTTAGTGATACCGGCACTCTGGGTTGACCAGCATTATGTGAGAGCCATTTGCCTTGCAAGATTGGTGGACTCGGAGATCCATATCCTCAGCCCGCTCTTGAGACTACGCACTTAGTGTATGTACCTAATATCAGGAGGAATACCTGTAGGGGTGAATATAACGAAGTGTATTGATACGGTCTACTACCTGGCATACGTCTTCCATTTGTATGCACATATTTATGATGGTGGTGCACTTAACTGTCGTTGGTAAGCACACCTGCGCTAGCCTGAATCCTTGTACGTACATGACACATGACAAGCATCGAGCTCCGTGTTGGAAGCCAAGAGTAAATGCCAAATGGCAAACGGTTCCGTGCGGGCGGCGAAGCAAAACCAACAAGCCGTCCTTGACACTCCCATTGCAGCATGGAATTTATGAGCGCATGACATTTACGGTTACCCCTTTCACCTTAGTGTATATGCCACATCTTCGGCGCATCAGCGCCATTTCCCTTTTAGGCGCACGGGGAACCGGCCCCGGAGCTGGGCCGGGACAGGGTCCAGACGGAGTTCCGGTCACAGCTTTACACGGATTTGAAGGCCTGAAACCCGAAAGGGCAAAAAGGCAGAAAAAAAAGAACAGAAAAGAAAACAGAAGAAAAAAGACCAGGAGAAAGGAGAAAGAAAGCGTGCCATTCTCACCCCATGCTCAGCTCCACCAGGCCAGCTTCGAGGCCTGGGAGGCCGCACTGAGTAATGTCTGGTGTCCCGGCTTCCCGAAAGGGTCAGTGTCAAGTCTGCCTTGGGCCGCCCAACTGGACGACGTGAATTTCCATTAACATTTGGACAGAGAATCAATTTGATCGATAGGTTGGATCTGGCCGCTAAACTCTCCTGTTTTTCTTGCCCGTACTTGCGTGATTGAGCCTCTCAGCTATCCATTGCTCATCACGTCTCTGAATTGGATGCTACCTAATTTCGGACCGCCAAATATGTGCTTCACGCAATTGAAACCACGTCGAGTGGGTCCAGACCACCATCTCAGTCGCCGTGGGAACCAAGGTTTCATTGCTACGTGCTTCTCAGATTTCAGCCCAATCTTTTGACTGTCCCTTGGCAGCCCAAGTGAAAATTGGGAGAGAGGGTAGGGAGGATGATTTCAAGAGCGGTATAGTCACCGTTCACCCCCTTTAGACTGAGACCAAGTGACCGCACACACATGGGCCGCGAACCATACGCCTAATACTCCACTCCTACCACGCAAGAAGCTGCTCCTCCATGCATTCTCAGTTGGTGGGCTCGCGGGCGTTTCGTAGGGCTTCTTACTGCGGAACCTACCCATGATTCCGCCTTCTAAAGGAGAGAGAGAGAAGCAAAAAGGCTTTCTTTCCCAAAAATATCCACACACACTGAATTGACAACTTCGTCAAAAGACTCCACTCACGCTCCTAGTGTCACTGACGCGGTATGAGAAAGGCAGAACAGATTACGTGTTGCCCCCTGTTGCGAAGCTTTCGATACGGAAGAAGCATCAATAGCAGCAGCAGTTGAAAGCTCCTTGTTTGGTCCGTTTCTATTACATCACGCCACACGTTTTCTAACTCTACCAAAGCGCATGGGAGCTTGCTGTATTTGGGCATCCAAGGCCAAATACATAATTTCTCCGTCATCATCACATTTAGATTGTTATTCCAAATGCTAAAGATAATGAAGCTTAACCTTTCGGCTTTCTATGGAAAAGACGCGATTCGCTGTGCAAGAAGTATGCCCGTCCTAAAGACGCGTAAATCTATTAGTCCCGAAAAAGAATATCCACCGCGCGTCCCGTCACGATCGCGTATACACTGAGCTGGGCGTGACCAAGTTAAAACTGGGAGATGAGTTATCAGGCCTCTCCGGGCGTTTCGCACTCGTACTACTATCTTGTCCGTATTACTCGTACATCCTATGACCAGACAACCACCAGCCTCCCTCCTGCATCAAGCAAATTTTCTCATAATGGACGAGCCAGACTTAGCTATGATCAGAGAAATGGCATGATTGTATTTGAGACAGGGCGTAAAAATATCGGTCCTATGTAGGCCGCCCAGAAGTAGCCACAAAACGTACCCACATGGCCGTCCTCAGGGCAGATTTTGGCTGCCTTGCAGGGGGCCTTACAAGAGGACGGGAGTGAAGTTATCATATACTCGTACGGGAATATGAGCAAGGCAGACGAGGATTATTATTAACAATTCGACTCCCCGTACGACGTGAGAGGCACAAATTTTATGTCAGCACCTTGGTTTTCGGCGATAGCAATGGTTCGCATTTTCAGCCGCACTGAATTACTACTGAAACCCTCTTCGTATGCTAGGTTCCAGAAGGCCTCGGCGTTTCATATTCTGGCGTATATATGCAGGAGTGTCAATCATGTGCCGTTTTTCCATGCTCGTGTACTTTGGGGTATCTGCGATGCAAGTCTGAATCAGCGTCATCTCGTAATCATCCTTAGATGTCAGATTAATCTCAATTCAAGCTATCCACAGACGTCGCTAATAGTACCCAGGATCGTGGAGGCTCTGTATAATAGACTACGGGCCGCGCACCAACGCTGGAGAGGACATCTTGGTAATAGTAGCCACCGATTCAGTAATGCGCGAGACAGAGCGCCAGGAGTGTCGCCAGCAATACACATACACCCTCCACTCAAAAAGTGTATACAGCCTACATGAGGTGTGTACTCTGTACATGTGACCACATTTTATCTGCCTTGCCTCTTTTGGGAGCGTACGGAGTAAAGTGCCTGTCATAAATCAACGTCGCCAGGCTCGGCGCTCGGTGCTCACGTAGGCTGAAAGTGAGCTGGCACCGAATCTTAATTGCAACCAAAGAACGACAATAGACCAAAGAAACCCATGTACAATTTACAGTGTCTACTAGTAGAAAGCGGATGTGGATACAGGTTGTATAGGCACTATACGGATGTACGAGAAGACCGGCAGTTTGATCCTGGAAAGCCGCGGTGGTAATGTTTACCCACAGTTTCCCAGTGTTTAGTGCAATTCCAACATAGAAGAATGTTAATTTTGCCTCATGCACGCATAATCTTCCCCTACGGACATCTTATATGCATCATTGGCAAATATAGAAACCAAGAACTATACAGCAAATGCCATGTCGTCTCTATCCGTTGTAACGAGATATCATGTACAGAGCGGAAAAAGGGAAAAATTCGATAACGCAAAAACCCCCGCCATCTTTCACAGTCTGTACTCGTTCTCCTTGCAGATAGGCCCCAGTCCAATTTAGCCCTGCAGTCTCTGTAGAGCCTCGATGCCGCACATGGACGGTGAATAAGCGAAAGCTAGGAAATAAGAGGCATAGATGGATCAGGGGCGGCCCTTGACAGATCCGCTTTGGAGGATGCCTTTTTTTAGCGCGTCAGTTCTGGGTTACCCCGTACGATACGAGTGGATGCCAGACTTAGCGGGATCTTTGGTGAGAAACGTGGCAATATTCCCCGCCTAACATTATCAAGTGTTGAGTACCAAGGAACCTTGCTGTCGAGGCCGATTTGCTGTGTCGAGAGTGTCGGAACATGCAAATAAATTCCGTGGACCGGGTATATGTACAGAGTATGTATTATTCACTACCTTACGAGTGCAGTTGCGCTGCAGCCTTTATCCCACCTCTCCTTCGCGGTTGTTATGAGCGTCTATGATCTCTCCAGCACTCTCGCGATACAGTTGTGCACCTGAGTTTGGTAAAAAGGGTCAGTAAATGAACCCGAGTTTTCACTCATATTGTGCAATGATGCGACTTTGGGTAGTACCGCGGGGTTTAGACGGAAATCGGGGACAATTAGTAGCGGCAGCCAATCTCTTAGTCCCAACAAATACGGACAAGACTTGATACGGCGCTCGCCTCGTTTTGACAAACGCTATCATTGAGCCTTATGCGGCCAACTATGCGACCCAGACAGTCCAAATTTGCTGGAAAGCACCCGCAATATGGACACGCCCGACCCTGTAATTTCAATACCTGACAATCAAGGCCCGTGTGGAGAGGACAGGAGAAGGCTGTCTTTGGCGATTCCCAGGTGCCACTGCATGTCTCTGGTCCTTTTCTCCACCCCCCAATCCCTCCCTCCTCCATCTCCATAGGTACGAGCACCAAGTGACGGCTGAATTTTTTGTTCCAGCAAGGCATTTTCCCCATTTGGGATGTAGTGGTGGGTTGTTGGCTGTACAAACTCAATTTGCTTGTGAGGGATGGCGCACACCCTCCTCCTTAACCTGATAACGGGAACGTAGCACATGAAGCGTAGAGGCCATGAATCAAGGGGGGGAGCGCAGGGGGGGAAAAGGCACATTGTTCAAGTCAAGCGAATGCAACGCAGCCCCTCCATCGGCCAACCCCCTTTTCTTCTCGTTATTTTGGCCAAATATTTACAGCACATCTTTGTCGCACTGATTCTAGAGCCTTCTATCGAGTCTACGATACAAACGCGCTCACGGGTATTGCATCTATATCCCATGTTTCTGGCGTATTACTTTTATGCATAGCAATGGAAGGCGTAATACTGGTAAAGGATACCGGTTACCATTTACTACAGAGCGCCATACTTGATGTAGATACAGCCTACTCCGTGTTGTCGTTAAAATTTCCGACGTTGAAGATTCTGCCCACCGTTACACACAAACTCGTTTCAGCCTTGCGCAGCTCACATAGAAAATAAACTGATGGACGTAGGAATTTGACTAGAGAAAATCTAAGCAGGCAACCAGATTGGAAGGATGTGGTCGTAATTTATTATTACAAGGGAGGTAAATAACTGCCCGTGCTGTCCCCCTCTCCCCAAAGCCATGGCTGTGGTATTTTCGGCCATATGCTCTGTTTTCCGGCCCTCAGCCTTGTGAATTTTTCAATAAGCTTCACATTTCACTTGGATCATGTCTTGTTTCATTCCCCAGTATTCAGTTGCCGCGATATTTCCCCTCAACAGTATACTCTCTATTGTACTATTTTCCCTCTTCTTAAAACCAGCCATTTTGTCCGTCTAGTCCGTCCAATTCATTGTTTCCCATCTGCTCTCTACAACTTTCACGCATCTTCCCCCACAATCTCGCGTTTCTCAGCCCGCTTTGTAACACAGCCTCTACCTTCAAGCGCCAGCAGGCTACTTACCTACGTCTTCTATGTGTTCTCTCTCCAAATGGCGACGCAAACCCTTTTCAAGAGATTTGTGGCGTTAAAGCTCGTTTACCACCCACCACACGCGACCAAAGATTCCGACATCTTTCTAAATTACCGTACTCGCTGTTCGACACAGACGAGATCGTCGAGGCACCCTATAATACGAACTTGTTTGAATTCTTTCTGTTTGTTTGTTCTTTAGAGGACGCCGCTTCAGATAAATTGGACGCGAATATGCCGTTGACGATACAATACTCTACACGAGGGAGAAGGCTCGAATTCGAGACGTTGTTAGAAAAAGGATGATACCTAAATTGACGCGCTCCGAACTATCAGCCTTTCAGAAGACTGATTCAATCACCTCATGGATCCAGATTTTGACGGCGTTCGTCAAATGGATTTCGCCAGTTTCTGGGGATGTGCGAACAAACCTTGAACCTTTCCAGACTAACGCATACGAACAGGTACGGTTAAACTGACACGGACAACCTTAACAGATCGCGGCCGACGAGCAACACGAATGATACAGTCTCAAGACTCCCTACTCCGGTCTAGTCTTATCGACGATCGAGCAATGCTCTACAAGGATGCAGTAGTGGCCCATCCTATTTTAACTTCGCGTGTCACGGGTATATATTGCCCAAACATCGTGCGTGGATGTTGAGCTTCGCACCAACCCTGCGTGAGCGTCGGTTTTTGGCACTGGTATTCCAAATTCTTCTCTCGCCGATGTTCACGAGATTTAATATTTCTATTATCTTTGTAGAGCTCTTGGGTCGCAACGAATACTCGCCCACGGGGTCGGGAGATCGTTTTCGTCGAAAATAAAGACCCGAATGGGAGGAAACTTGAATCAGCCAGCAATATTTGAAACAAACAACAGACATGTAACTTAGCAAACATGATACACATGCAGAATGGAATTTACCTATTATGAAACATGGTTGTAGGTATTGATATTAAGGGTACTTAGATATAGTATTGTTGTTGCGTAAAAACATTCTATCGGTAAAATGATAGGTTATATGAAAACGTGCTCTTCAATGCGATGCATGGGAGTGGACGTAAAATATTCTCCCGTCTATGTGCTCAAAGTCTTTCCAATTATGCCGTCCTCGCTTTTCCATCCAATTCTAGTGAAGCAGATTACTCTGTCTACCCATTAAGAAGCAGTGTGTATGGAGGGAACACTGTCGATCTAGTGGTAGTATCTTTTGTGTGTCGTGTGCGGGCGCATACTCTTTATTGACTTCGAGTGAATGCGAGCAATAACTCTCTCTAGATATTACTGGAAAGAGTTATCGACGGGTTGGCTAATCCCAGGAGCCCAATCCATAAGAGTGGTTTGCACCACGGATGTATTTTCGGAGACGTCGCTGGTTGGGGGATATGGTCCAGACCTAGGGATTTGTCAGTGAAACTGATCTTGGATAGACCTTGTGAAAGAGGGCATACAAACCTGTGACGTATCAATACACATACGATTTTGTCCGAAGTTTCTGTTCTCTGTATCGAACAAACAGCAACTGCCCCTAGTGTAGGGCTAACAACGGGTGCATCCTGAGGCAAGGTCAATGTTATAGAACCATCATCATAAAGGCGAGCCATGTCTCCCTCATTCAAGCTGATAGTAATGTGTGATTCCATGTCGTAGTTCGGAGGAAAATTTCAAGCTTGAAGACTATGAATTAGGAGAGAAGGAAGTTAATGGCTATTGTGAGGAGTGTGAGGACTTGGATTGTGGGTAGTTTGTGAATGCCTCAGATAAAGTCCCCTTTTCCCCCTTTTATATTAATTTCACCACGCATCAAAGGTCAGTACATGCTGGATTTTTACAGCTGCTTGATCCCTACCTAGAGACGGAAACCCGTCTTGTTGGAAAATGGACCTGTATGCCCTGTCACTACGGTATCCATTGCCACCTATCGGATCGCACGATTACGGCCAGGCCTATCCGCTTGTGCAGGGGCTCGAGCAAATACTACTCCGTATCTTTGCCTAATATTTTCAAGCTTAATGGCGTCGGGAGCGGCTCAGCTGGCAAGTGTCTTTTTTGAAGCAGAACTATTGTATCAATTGTTTCGATCTACCGAATTATTACTGTTTTGCAAGTCTCTCTACCAACTAAAGAACCTGGAACGTTTATGCATTTAGGAAGCGTAGGCTAGCGTGCGTCCCGGCGAGC